>NW_012106553.1:1861220-1916094 GCF_000951045.1 Mandrillus leucophaeus
CTGGTTAACTTAATTCTAAACCTCAGTTTCTACACCTGAAAATTGGAGATTAAAAGAGCCACTCTGCTTATATCTCAGAGCAGTTATAAGGATCATATGAGATAATGAGAGTGAAAGCCCTATGGAAAAGGGTAAGGCGTTATAAAAGTGTAGGGGATTATTGTGTGATTACTTGCAAATGACTGTGCATTCCATTACAAATACAAAAAGCAGTGAGATCATTCGCAAGACAAAGAAACATTAAGGCTCTGGGAATTAAGGGAAAATGATTTGATGTTCTACGGGGTTATGTCTATATGCCACTCACTCTTGCAGTTCAAAGCTCAGCAGCAGCTGTCAGATTTTCCAACTCCAAGTCACATATGTCTACAGGATGGCTCAAGACAAAATCTCCCTTTTCAGCTAAAAGCAAATGCTGGGCCAAAAGGAGGTAATAGAGATGGACGTTTCAAAGACCCCCTGAGATTCTCAGTTCCGGAAATGTGGCCTGCGATGTTTTCCTTGGAGAAGCTGTTAGAAACACAGGCTCCAGTCTCTCTGAAATAAGCCCGTGGGGAAATAAACATACAGTAAGGAGCTATTTTCCAGAGAGCACTGAGGATGCTCCCAAGCATGAATTAATCAAGGGCACAGGGTATTTCAAGCTGCAGATACCAAAGAGCTAGTAATCTCCAACCCACTGAACCTTCCAGCCCAGCTCACAAGCTTACCCTGGAATTCTAGCATCCCTAGCAGTGCACAGCAGGCTGAGCCAGCAGATGAGGCTCATTTACATACCAGGTCTTGCTGAAGATCACCTGGGGGCCGCAGGGGACCCAAGGAGCTCTGAGAGCAAGCTGGTCTGGCTTCCTTCGGGCCTTTCCCAACATGCTACTTGTCGGGATTCTCTTCAATTCCTGAAAAGAGCCAAGTCATCTCTGTCATTTGTAGAGGGGCCGGATCTTTGCCAGAAATCCATTCCCAAGGCTGATGAGCACAGAGCCCAGTGAGGACTGTTTTCTGGTTGCTTTTTATCATTTGATTCCTGTGCTGATCATTTGAGAAAGGCACTAAAGTAATTTATGGCATAGATGTGTGAGCATCTACTCTATGTGTGTGTGCTTGAATCCCCAGTGATGTTACAGCAACAAGCTGTGAGATACAAACAACTTCAAGGAGCTCACAAATCCAGTTCAAGACAGAGACTGACTGCAATTGAAGGACAAGATGTTGTAAACTCTATGAGTTCTGTAGAATCCCTCCCAATGGCTGGGTTAGACTTTTGGGCTAGGAATTAAAAGAGGATGGGGCAGGGGGGCACAGATGAAGGAGCAAAGGGCATTCCAGGCAGAAGGAAATATTTAAGCCAGACACAGTGGCATATGCCTATGGTCCCAGCTACTTAGGAGGCCAAGGCAGTATTACTTAAGCCCAGGAGTTCAAGACCAGTCTGGGAGACATAGTGAGATTCCCATCTTGGAAAAAAAAAAAAAAAAAAAGAAGAAGAAGAAAAGAAAAGATTTGAACCCTAGCAATGACTGAAAAGATATGACAAAGACCAGCAAGTTAAAGTCAAGCTTAGAAAATGTGGGCCGGGCATGGTGGCTCACGCCTGTAATCCCAGCACTTTGGGAGGCTGAGGCAGGTGGATCGCCTGAAGTCAGGAGTTCAAGATCAGCATGGCCAACATGGTAAAACCCCATCTCTACTGAAAATACAAAAACTAACTGGGGGTGGTGGTGTGTGCCTGTAATCCCAGCTACTCGGGAGGCTGAGGCAGGAGAATGGCTCAAAACTGGCAGGAGGAGCTTGCAGTCAGCTAAGATGATGCCACTGCACTCAAGCCTGGGCAACAGGGTGATACTCCGCCTCAAAAAAAAAAAAAGAAAAAGAAAAAGAAAATGTGTAGGTCACTAGTGAGAGAGGTGGGCAGACAGATAGAAATAAACAGAAGTTAACTCAGAAAGATAGATTGAAGTCAGTTTATTGTAGGCTAAGGTAATTGAATTCTCTTTCTAAAAGCAGAGTGAGAAATAAATAAATAAATAAATAAATAAATAAATAATAAAAGCAGAGTGCTCCTTTATTTTGAGATGCAAAGCTCTGATTACACCACTGATGAGGTTAAGAAAATAGGCTCTTTTGACTCCTTGCTGCCATATAATAACAACAATAACTACTAAAATGTAATGAGTGTTTACTCTGTGCTAGGTATTATGCTAAGCAGGTTACATACATTATCTCATTTAACGCCAGCAATGACCCTGTGAACTAGCCACTCTCACTCCCATATTACAAATGGGAAAACAAAAACTTAAAGGAAAAGTCAGATGCTCAAATCTCAGAAATAGTAAGTGTACTCCCCAGTTTTGGTCTTCTTTCTCATTGCCCAGATTCTCCCCATCTCACTTCTAAGAGATCAAATACTCTTCACATAACTAGCGTGCATAACAATCCCGTATCACAAAAATATCTGTCTCTGAAATAGTTGACACAAGTTTATATTTGTTTCTGTCTCTCCATTAGATCCTTGGGATCAGGAATCTTGCCTTTCTTGTCAGTCAGTGTACACAGTGAACACTCAATAGATATATATTTAGTCAGACAATGTCTGTGAAGGTTGAAAGTTAACACAATACTGGCTATAATTTCAGACCTTTTTAGCACAGATACTGCACCAATCTCAGCAAGGTTCCCGGAGTCCAAAGGGGAGACGCAACCAGGTTGCAAAATGCAGGTCAAAGACCTTGTGCACGGGACATCCTGACGGTCCTGCAGCTACTCCGTGGTTGCAGGACCCTGAACCTCCAGCAGGTGTGCCAAGAACCAAGATCTTCACAGGGAGCTGGACAGATAAACCTTTCCTTGAAAAAGTGAAAAGGCCACGTCCCACTGAAATGGGGATTTGAATTAAAGAAGGTGTGTCTAACAAAGTGGCCCAGGGGTAAGGGAGCTCTAGGCTGAGAGGTCTTAGACCCATCACATCTTGTGACTCGTGCTAAGCCACTTTGTGTCTCCTTGTGCTGAACCACTCTGTCTCTCAGTGTTAGCAAAAGGAAGGGTAGACGCAGCGGTTTTTTAACTTTTTTATGTAGCAGCAGAACTTTTCCTTTAAATGGATGCTTTGACGATGCTTAGCTTACAAAGTAGGTAAAAGCAGAGCTGCTCAAGTTGGCTCTAGCAGTCCCCTTCCTTCCTCCACTTCTCACCACTTTTCACCTCCCTCCATGTTATAATCCCCAGGATGACTCCTGGAGTCTCTCAGGCTCAGAAGAGCACAGCTTGAAAACCGTCAGCCTTATGAGCTCTTCATAGTACCTTCCAGGTCTGATTCCAGTAAATTCCAAGGTCTGACGTATACCTCCTTAACAAGCAGCTCTGCATTTTTGCCAGTGGGACAGGCAATACATGGTGTAGATGGGGAGCAGCAAGGAAGAAAGAAGTCTCCAATTAAATAACTTAGATTATACCCTACTTACAGCCAGGTGCAGTGGCTCAGGCCTGTAATCTCAGCACTTTGGGAGGCCGAGGCGGGTGGATCACTTAAGGTCAGGAGTTCAAGACCAGCCTGGCCAACATGGTGAAACCTTGTCTCTACCAAAAATACAAAAATTAGCCAGGCGTGGTGGTGCCCACCTGTAATCCCAGCTACTTGGGAGGCTGAAGCAGGAGAATCGCTTGAACCTGGGGGGCAGAGGTTGCAGTGAGCCAAGAATGCACCATTGCACTCCAGCCTGGGTGACAGAGCAAGACTCTGTCTCAAAAAAAAAAAAAAAAAAAAAAGATTATAATCTATTTAGCACCTGTGTTCTCTCAAGCAAGTTATAAGCAAGTTATTTCATCTCTCTAAACCTCAGTTTTCTCATCTGTAAAATGGAAAATAATATTGTTTACCTACTAAGGCTTTTATGAGAATTAGCTAATAAACTAGTTGACAGAATGCTACAATATTACAATCATTCCATCCATAAATGTTTCTAAATCCTCAAATGGAAAAGCAGGCAGTACTGAGTTCAGGGCAAAAAAAAGAAAAAAAAAGGTGCTCAATAAGTAGCAGGAACTGGTTCCTTTCCTCCCTGGCACTTACCAACATGTTCAATTTGAACCAACAACATGACAGCAAGCAAGAGTTACTGGATGAAACACATTTTATGTCCCAAATTCTCTACAGCTCATCTTTGAAAATCTTAACAGCTTATCTCTGAAATCTCTGAAACTCACGACCATCTTACACTTCCAAGAGTGACACCCAAGACAGTGGAGGATAAAGAAATGTGAGTTGGAGAAAAACACTGCTCCAGGTCATTGGCACAGGAAGAAGTGTGAAACATGGCATCCCCACTCCTGACTTCCACAGCAACCAGCCAAATGGCCAGAGAAATCCCATCTGCTCTCCAAGTCTCAATTCCCTTGTCTGTAAAACAGGAACAAGAACAATCCTACCTTCCCCGTCACTATGATGTTGTACGAACAAAGAAGCCAACAGGTGTAAAAATATTTCATATAGCTCTACGACTATAAAAAATATTGCCATTTTTATTAGAAACTCAAGTAAAAAGTTGAAGCACTGCAAAAAGTTACTTAGAATGTGCCCAAAATGTAAGAATCACCCCTACTCCAATTGCAAGATTCCCTATAGCCCACCTGAGTTACTGCCGAGATTCCCGGCACATCCTAAAGATGCATTTCGTTGAGATTTTCCCAGTTGACTCATCACCAGTTTTCTAAACAACACAAATGACAGTATCTACTCACCCTCAGGCCAGCCTCAAGACCTCCAGGATGAGCCCAATCTATGTGTTTAGCCATATCTCCCTTTATATTGCTGGAAGAACCCCTGGTCCCAGGCAAGAGCGCACCCTCAATTCCGCAGGACTCAAAACTTGGCTCATGCTTTCCCCACCTTGTACTGTGCCTCCAAATCTGAGTGCAAAATCTCTTTACTGTACAGTGGGGAAGTGGGCCCTTGGGAGTGTTTTGTGATTGGGGTATGGTCAGGAATGTCTTCACTGGCCCACCGCTTCTCTAAAGATGGCCCCACCAATTCCCAGTGCATAAACATCCACATCAAGATAAAAAGGAAGATGTCTGTAGTTCTTTGTAGTCCACAAAACTTCTCACACATCTCCTCTTTTTAAATGCTTAGTATCAGATGTGTCCATGATGCCTATTTTACAAATTTTACAGTAAGTGGCTGAGCCAGTAACCATGTGCAAGCCTTTGGCACCAAAGCCTGTGCACACTGCTCTCTCTTCCCCCAAAATGGGTGTAATTTAAACCCTGCTTATAGGCCAGGCATAGTGGCTCGTGCCTGTAATCCCAGCACCTTGGGAGGCCAAGGCAGAAGGACTGCTTGAGCCTAGGAGTTCGAGACCAGCCTGGGCAACATAGCGAGATCTTGTCTCTACAAAAAAGAGAAAAAATATATATACCTATTTGATATGTATATGTATTTAAATATATGCATATCCTTAAATATATGTATTTAAATATATGTAAATATAAAATACATCTTTTAATATTTTTATTATATTTTATTATAATGAAATTATATTATTATATATACTATATTAATATAAAATAAATTGTATTATATGTTGTTTTATAATTTACTATAATTATATTATATAATATATAATTTATAAAATTATGTATAATTTAATTATAACAGAATTATATATAATTATAATATACAATATATACTTGATATTTTTATTATAAATATTTTTATTATAAATAAAATATATATAAATTGCTTTTCTTTCCTTCTTTTTGCCAGCAAATATATATAAAATAAACCCTGCAATAAAAGGTACAGGAGGGCTGGCTCCACAGCCAGCTCACCACATGACACTGGACAAATCACTTTCCCTCTATGAATCACAGTTTCTTCATCCATAAAATGAGGTTTCTAGAGTCACCTCATACATCTACACACCCTTTTCCCTCCCAAGGAAAGGCTTCAGAAATGAAACCTTCATGAGGAGCGAACAAGGTAACATCTCACATATGTTTAGTCAGCTCCATCCCTGAGCTTCCCCTCCCAACCTCGAAAGCGCATCCAAAAAGAAGGAAAAGGGACCAACGTGAATATCAGAAAGCACCGGGACCCTGCAGGGCAGCACAAGGAACGCACGCGGCTGCCATCCCCAGGCAGACAAGCAAGCCACTCCTCAGGAACAACTGCAGTCATGGTCACAGCGCATGAACCTTGTCAGCAAATTGCTGGTTTGAATGGCAATTTTTTAAAAGCTCAAGATGCAAGAGCATTGATGCAGACAACAGTCTGCTCCCTACATGCCTCATGGCTTATGGGCCTCACACAGGAGTCCACGGAATAATCTCTCTTTTTCACATCTCTCTTCAGTGTCAGCAAGTACTGCTGCTGCCTGACCACAACTCTTGCTTGGATATGGAGATGGTATCTGTGTGGCAGGCCACTGTGCCCTTTCCATGTATTCTCTAAAAGTCCAAATGCTGGCTGTCAGGGCCCTCCCAGAACCACAGAATCCTAAATCTGGCAAAACTCAAGTACCCACTCATCTAACTCCCGTAAACGACAGCTGGAGACATTCATTCATTCAAAAAGCACTACTGATGTTTACACGGTGCATGGTGTCAAGACGAAGCTACGTTGCTGCTCTCAAGGACCTGCTCCAATATCTTAAATGGCTTCCCAATGGCAACAGGGGAAGTCCAAGTGTTTAATCTCACAGCTCCAGGTTCTCCATAACCGGGACTGAAGCTTCCATTGCCACCGTAAACTTTCTCCCATTGCCGCTCAACATACATTCTTTGCTTTATTCAAACTAAACTCTTGGCTCACCTTGTCCCCTCTGCTTGACCTGCTATCCTTCCACCCCCAACACCAAATATCCACGTCCTACACATCATCAAGCACACTGGTAGTCTTCAACAGGAATGAGATGACCCTTTGGAGAAAGACAGTTATTTATCTGTGGTGTCTTCATGTATTAAAGGACATCTAGCTTCCCTGGCCCCAACCACTAAATGCCAATGGCATCCTGACGTCCAGTCATTGGGACAACAGAAAACACCCCATTATGCTTTTATTTTATTTTGTTGAGATGGAATCTCACTCTGTCACCCAGGCTGGAGTACAGTGGTGTGATCTCACCTCACTGCAACCTCCACTTCTTGGGTTCAGGCCACGCTCCTGCCTCAGCCTCCCGACTAGCTGGAATTACAGGCATGTGCCACCACTCCCAGCTAATTTTTGTATTTTCAGTAGAGATGGGGTTTTGCCATGTTGGCCAGGCTGGTCTCGAACTCCTGAATTCAAGTGATCCGCCCGCCTTAACCACCCAAAGTGCTGGGATTACAGGCATGAGCCACCACGCCCGGCATCCGTCACGTTTTTAAATGCCCCATAATGAGATGGTACTACTCCCCACAGAGAATCACTGGATCATAGACTATGTGACACTCCCTGCTCCCAGCCCAGTCAGAATAATCTCTCTTCCCTGGATTTGCTGAGCCTGCTATTTAGGGCATTGATCAATATCTTCCTTGCCCTGTTCTAACTGTGCGCCTGACTTACTCTTCTTCCCAGTACTGGCTCCCAGAGGAAGAATCCTTGACTTCTCTCTCCCCACATTGCCAAATCCGGCTCAGGGACAGGTCCGTAGTAAGTGTTTAATAAACGTTTGTGAACAAATTTTGTAAACGAGACAACTGTCCTGGGGCATGACTCCCAGGAGGAGATTAAACGGAACTGGAAAATTACAAATCAACCGCTGTCGTCCAAAATAAGAACTCAGTTCAGAAACTGAAAGTGGGCAACTAGCCTGTTTTTTCAAGGTATTAATTATATTAAGTTTATATATTTTACATAAATAAACAAATATTAAACATAATTTCATAGTGTAATTATATTACAGTGTTATAATTAATTGTAAATATTAAGTATTTCAGAATAATAACTCCTGGGGATTTTAGATGGATAAGTTGGGGGTAGATATATTCTGTCGGCTGCTCAATCAGAGCCCGTTGCCACCAGCTAGAGTGCCTTTCTGCATCACAGAAGCAGACTTAAGAATTACATTCCCCGTGCTTCCTCAAAGCTAGTAAATTAGGTTCCACCAGTAACATTTCCTTGTGTGAGATCTGGAAGGTGGAAGTGAAGCTGAATCTTCCTGCTACTATTTCTACTGGCAAGCAACACCAGGAAATCATGAAGGGCAAAAGGACACTCCATATGCCAATCCAGTGCCCCATCACTAACTATTAAGATGTTGAGAGAAGTTTCTGAGGCCTCAGCAGTGGCTTCCTAATCACATCTTCCTTATCCCTGGATTGTGGCTAACCAGCCTGACCAATATGATGAAACCCCATCTCTACTAAAAATACAAAACTTAGTGGGGCATGGTGGCACACGCCTGTAATCCCAGCTACTCGGGAGGCTGAGACAGGAGAATCGCTTGAACCTGGGAGGCAGAGGTTGTGGTGAGCCAAAATCACACCACTGCACTCCAGCCTGGGCAACAAGAATGAAACTCTGTCTCAGAAAACAAAAAAAAAAAAATTCTTAAATCCAGTAGCTCCAGATGTAGTCTGCATCCCACATCAGTCTTTTCAACAATTTTGTTATCATCTCTTTCCTGTTAAATTACACAGAATGTCTTTCCTGAACTTTGTTAGATGCAGGAGGGAAAAAATAAATAAATAAATAAACGGATCACTCATTTTTCTATTTATTTATTTAGCTAAGACCTATGTCTGTCTATATCTAAAAGCTTCTCCCTTGCCTCTGTGAAGGAACAAAAAATATTTCACTTCAGTATAAGAAGTCAAATAGGGTCAGGCGCAGTGGCTTACGCCTGTTATCCCAGCACTTTGGGAGGCCAAGGCGGGTGGATCACCTGAGGTCAGGAGTTCGAGACCAGCCTGGCCAACATGGTGAAACCCCATCTCTACTAAAAATACAAAAATTAGCTGGGCATGTTGGTGTGCACCTATAGTCCCAGCTACTTGGGAGGCTGAGGCAGGAGAATGTCTTGAACACAGGACAGGGAGGTTGCAGTGAGCCAAGATCCTGTCATTGAACTCCAGTCTAGGCAACAGCAAAACCCCATCTCACAGAAAAAAAAAAAATCCAAATAGACCTAGAACTCCAAGGTAACATAAGCAGTAGATCTAATCAGCGAATCAGAGTTACACAAACTAGTTTATGGACAATATAAACGCTAATTCATATACAATGAAGCATGGTTGTAGCGTAACTGCTGATCCTTTCCTGAGGATTCCTGGCTTGACCTTTGTTTTCCTGATTTGCCAGTGAATAGTCAGCACCATACAGGTGTGCCTGCTGCATACCTGGTGGCTCTACCTCTGGGCAGCTCCAGAGAGATGTCTGTTCCTCCTTTTTGGCCAAAAGGAGCCTCCATTGTGTTTTCCAACAATGGCTCCGGCAAATTTTCCAGTCCCACATGCTCTTCCAGAACTCAGCCACCCCACCAAGACGTAAAGTTGATTGCCTCTCCCCTTGAATTTAAGTGACTTGGGGACTACTCCAACCAATCAAGTATAGTGAGATGATGCGTCTACAGCTTCTTTCCGCACCTGCTAGCGCTCACTTGCTCTCTGTCTTTCTCCCTCTCTCCCTTCCTCTCAAGGCTTGCCTTTTGGAAGCAGCCACCAGGCTGTGAGGAAGTCCAGGCCACATGGAAAGACCACATGTAGATATCCTGACCAAGAGCCCTGGTTAACATCTCAGATGTCATGTGAGTGAGTGAGCAACTATATACCTCTGGCACCCAGCCTTCGAGTCTTCCAGCTGAGGTCCCAGGCACTGTGGAGCACTGAGGTGTCATTCCCCCTTTGCTCTGTCCAAGTTCCTGATCCAGGTAACCCACGAGCATACTCAGTGATTGTTATATACCACTGAGTTTAGGGGTAATTTGCTACACAGTAATAAACGATTGGAACAAAGCCCAGCCCTTTCTTTTACCTTCACCTGGTGCCTGCTCTGACCATGCAGATGTGCCTTTCTCATCTGGTGACCCACGTTTTTCAGGGACACCAGTTTCTCTAGGGTTGTCAGGGGTGGGCAGAAGGACAGGGGTGAGTTCTGCAACAATAATAGCTCTGAGACACTGCATAGTTCGTGGGGAAAGCAAATGAATCAACGTAAACATGAGACCAAACAACCCCAGTCAGCTCTGTCTACCAAGTAAATGTGAGGAGGTGATGCTACTTCTCTATTACCTCATCTGTAAGATGGGCTTGCTAATGCCTGACTATTGAAGAAGTTATGAGGATGAGATGAGAGGATGTGTGAGGAGCACTCCACCCAGTGCCTATAACGTCAGATACCAAAGTCTATCCACCGTACCCTTCAGCTGACCCAGGGCTTCCATCTGCAAATGTGATTCAAGTCTACAGAATAGCACAACAGCTATATTGCTCTCTTACCCAGCATCAAGCCCAGGCCCTTATACATAGCAGGTAGTTAGAAAACATTAAGCCTGTGCTATACACCAAGCAAAGCTTCTATCATTTCAAAACAATAAGGTATAGTGTTTAGGAGTGTGGTCCCTGGAGCCACTGGCCTGAGTTCAGCTCTGTCACTGGCTGGTGGCCTGGGGCAACTTATCTAAGCTCCTTGTGCATTTGTTTCCCTATTTATAAACAGGGATAACAATACCACCATCCTCATAGGTTTCTTTAGAGGATTAAGTGAAACAATATGAATAAAGCAGCTAGAACAGTGACTGGCACATAGCAATCGCCTGCTGCGTGTCACCAAGTGTATAAACCTAGAAGCAATCTTAGGACACAGGTATACAAATGAGGTTTTACAAATGAGGAAACTGAGACTCAAATTATGTAACTTGTGCAAGGTCAAAGGTGGGGGCGAGATCCAAATCTAACTCCGTGGCCTTCCACCCAAATCCAAAGCTCTTTGCACCTCAGCATCCTGCTTTTCGATATGCACGCCTAATGGAAAAATGTATTTAACTAGAAGGGGGAAAAAACAGCCCAGACATAACGGGGTTGCACCTTGGGAGCTTTCTGGGTATCACAGGATGATAAGGCCAATGTCATAAGCCCTGCCCTTCAGCACAGTCAGCTCCTGTGGGTAAAATTAGCTCAGCTCTGCTCCAGTGCTGCCTGGAGCCCCAAGGCAAAACTCACCCCAGGCACAGCATGACCTCACCTGACCCTCACTCTTAAGTAGGGTCCCTCATGCACCTCATTAGGGCCTGAGATGACTCATTGTGCTCTTTCCTGTCTCTGGTGCTGAGGTCACCTCTATGCTATACAGAAAGGCGGCTGTGAAGGAGAAGTAAAGATGAAAACGCAGGCAACCATTCTGCACTCGCTTCCTCCAAGGCAGCTCACAAGCAAGGAGCGGAGTGCCTGCCTGCCATGCCAGCTGCGTACCGGGGAAATAAAGCTCTGCTGAGTTATATAACCCAGCTCAGGAGCAAATGACAGACACTAGCCCAAATGGCCTCCTGAGATTACCATCCTTATTCTACTCTGGTGGTGATGGTATCGAGCAGGGAATAGGCCTATTCAATATCCTTCAGTCCTGCAGAACACGGCACAATAACCATGACCGTACGGGGTCTCCTCTGTACTGTCCCACCCAATACCACCAGAATGGAAAGCCAGTCTTAAATGTCGCCATTCCTTGGGCCCTCTATTCTCCCATACCTGCCTGGCTAGAATTTTTACCTCAACTCCCACAATTGTGTAAATCTACACAATTTATTATTCAGCATTTATTTGCTCAACAAATATCACCTGCACACCTATTTTTGACTTGAAGATACAGAAATGAAAAGAATTACCCTTGCCCTCAAGGAAATGCAGCCCAGTTCAACAAATGGCCTAAAATGGAGGAAGCAGAGACAATAGTGGTCAGAGGCGTATTCCAAGCAGAGGTGGTATCAGAGCAAAATCTTGAAAGGACTGATAGAGTGGGCAGTGGTGTTTCAGACAAGGGAACACCATATGTGAGGTCACGAGAGCTACAGAAAATCCTGGGTATATTCCTAGGGCACAAGATCATCTCAGAGATTAGTGAGAAGAGGACGGAAAGAGACAGGGGTCAAATCACTGCCTGCCTCTTTCCATTCCTGTCCCTTAGTTCATGCAAAGGATTCTGAATTTACCCTGAATGAGGAAAGCATTGAAGGATTTTAAAAACAGGGACGAAGCATGAACAGATTTGCATTTTTGGAATATCACTCAGGAAGAAAAGAGAGAATAGGATGGATGAGGGTAAGAATAGAAAAAGAAGGCCAGCTGAGACTGCTGAAGCACTTCAGGAGAGAGATGCTGAGGGCCTAAATGGAGGACAGGCTCCAAAGGTAGAGGGAGGAGGGAGGTGGGCAGGACGTGTTACCGTGGTTGACTCAGTAAGACTGAGGACAGTCAGAGGCAAGAGTGAGGGACACAGAGGAGGCCATCCGGAATGAGTCCCAGTTTCCAGGATTGGACAATGTCACTCACCAAGTTAACAATGCCAGAAGACACAGTGAGTCCCACGCAACTTTGGGATTTCCAACTGGAGTGTCCAAAAGGCATGTAGGAGTGTGGACCTGAAGTTCAGGAGTTCCAAACTGGAGATAAACACCTAGCAGTCATGAGACAAAGCTCTGCAATGCCTATATTTATGGGATGCAAGAGAGAGCAAGAGTCTGTAAAGAAATCCCGAGGAAAGGCCAGGGAGGTAAAAGAATAACAAAACATCCAGAGACAGTGGGAGTGATCAACAGAAATAGCACCACCAAAGCCAAGTAAGAGCACTGCTAAAAAGGAACACATCTGAGCCCCCTAGACCCGCACAAGAACAACTTCCATCAGACCAAAATGGGTTAAGAAGCCAAAAGAAGGTGAGGCAGTAGACACAAATATAAAGGCAGAGGAGTAAAGAAGCGAGATGCCATGCTTTCAGAAAAGCATGTCCGTATAAATCTTATTTCCTCTACTAGACACAAGCTAGAATAGTGCCGTCCAAAAGCAATAGGATGCAAGCCACATATGAAATTGTTAATTTCCTGCAGCCACATTTTCAAAAAGCAAGAAATCATAGGAGAAATTCATTTTAATTTAACCCAATATATCCAAAATATTATCACTCCAAGAAGTAATGAACATCATATAATTTATCAGTAAGACATTTTATATTACTTTTTATACCAAGCCTTTGAAATCTGGTATGTCATACTTAATGGCACATCTCAGTTCAAACTAGCCACATTTTAAATGCTAAACTGCCATATGTCATTCTAATTTAACTTTGATGAATCAGGGCTCAACATGGTAGCTGGCATGCTGTGTATTTTTTTCTAATAATATGACAAAATGAATGGAAGGATGGATAGATACTTGCCACTTCATTGAGAAATTCAGTAAACTCTCTATAGCTGTGTTCTCTGTATCAATTACACAGTACTTTAAGTTTCTAGGCTTGGGTTATATTATGAGTAGAGCCTTGGTATAACTTAATATTAATGGCACAAGTTTCATTCCTTCTAAATTTCCTCTGTTGCTTCAAAAATCACAAATTTTGTCAGCCTCTTTCTTTTTTCTTTTTTCCCTTTTTTTTTTTAAAGGCAGAGTCTCGCTCTTGTCACCCAGGCTGGAGTGCAATGGCACGATCTCGGCTTATTGCAACCTCCACCTCCCAGGTTCAAGCAATTCTCCTGCCTCAGTCTACTGAGTAGCTGGGATTATAGCCACAAGCCACCATGCCCAGCTAATTTTTGTATTTTTAGTAGAGATGGGGTTTCACCATGTTGGCCAGGCTGGTCTTGAACTCCGGACCTCAGGTGATCCACCTGCCTTGGCCTCTCAAAGTGCTGGGATTACAGGCATGAGCCACCACATCCGGCCCAGCCTCTAACTTTCTTAGGTCAAAACAACTCTGAAACACTCGTCAGAAGACTACCACTCACACAGATCTCAAGCAAGCCACTTTACTCCTCTGAATGAACCTCAGTGTTTTCTACCATAAACGGGTATATAACTCTTAACTCTGCAAGTCTCATAGGCTCATTGTAAAACTCACATGAAATGGTGAAAACACTAACAAACTACACAAAAGTAAGGCAGAATCCACAGGTACCTCTCCATTATAAATGTATGTTATATGAACTTATAAATGTCAATCATGTCTACATGCATACATACATACATAAAACTCCACTTGGCTATCTTAATGTCAATATTTTGACTTCCAACATCATTATACTTCCCTTCCTCCCTCAAGAACTACAGAAGTTGTAGTCAACCTGATTTTCCTAGGAAAAAGAAACTATCTTTTCCCTGAGTCATCACACTGAGGTTTGCAGAACTGGATAAAGCTTGCCTACAAAGTAGAGAAGTAAACAGACTGGACAGGATGGAGTGAGCCTGGGAGATGGTATGGTAGAGGCTCAGTTGCCTCTCTAGAGAGAGGACCCAGAAAGTGTCTTGTATGGGACTGACACCACTCACAGCCTAATAATGAAAACATTTCTCCAGCCCAAACAACTTCTAAGAGCTGAGTGGTAATAACTACTTGGTTCCATTCTGCTTTCTGGTGATACACAGAAATATCTGGGAAATTAGAAAAGGTGTAAAGCTGAAATGAGGACTTCTTATCAGCACAATTACTAAGTAGAGAGGAAAAAATTGAGATGATCAACTGGATTCTTTTACTGTCTAAATTCACCATCAATATACTTCACAAAAAATCTTCCTTCAATAGCCCATGGCTAACTGACCAGAAATCAGGGCCACTCACCAACAGAGAAGAGGGAGCTCCTCTGACCATTCAGCACTCTAATTTTATCAGGGAAGAAACCATGAGAACCAGAGGACTACCTAAAGGACCAAAGGTGGTGAGTGGGGACTCACCCATGTAACATAACATGTCAGTGGCAGAGCTGAGCCTTAAACCTTGTTTCATCAGAATCCAAATCTTTTGCTGGTTCCGTTTATGTGACCCTCAATTTTTTAAGTCAAATTAAAAACTACCTACTGACTAATCCAGCCAGATAAAACTATTGACGCATAGGTTGCACAGTGTAACTGCAGGAAAAATTTAAAAATAGATAAACTCAGCTGCAAATGCCGTGTAACCCAAACTCTATCCTATTAGCAGAAAAAAAAAAAAAAAGAACATTCCACTTGCTATTTCTCAACCACACATTTTCCATTGCCAGCGAAGTTCTTATGGCAAAGCAGTCATCAAGACTAGTGTCCACCAGACCACACATGTGAACATGTCACCCTTCAGTGCCTGACCACACACAACAGAGCTCAGACTTGTGCAAATATCATGTCTTGTAAGGAGCAGTGGAAAGCAGGGCTAGTTTATAAAATTTTGCTGTTGTCATCACTTAACGAACACTTACATGGCACTTGTTGTATGCCAGGCAATTTTTTACATACCCTAGAAATATTAACTCATTTAACCTTTCCAAAAACCTTGTACGGTAGCTACAATTATCATCATTCCCATTTTACAGATGAGGAAACTGAGACACAGACATAGATCTAGACCGCAATAGAGCTGGGAACTGAATCTAGGCAATCTAGCTCATGGTCCATGTTCTTCATCACCATGCTATGTTGCCTCTCAGTGGCTTTTGTTTTCCTTGTTGTAATGGTTGAGGGAGGGGAGGTACCAGAACGCCAACTTTTTCATGTACAGTAATAAACATGAAAGACATACAGACTGACACGCTATCTTCAGCATAATCAGCACACTCTCTCTCTAAAGTCAGGTTATAGGACAGGCCAAATCTCAACCAGGAACATGTTATTGATTTACTCTAAGAAAGCCCTGTCACAACACCATAAATACGAAGTGTCCATGTGGTCAGCCTATTCTTTCTATCACCATCAGGAGGCTGTTTCGCAGGAGTAAGAGTCAAGTCAAAGTCTCAGGGGCAGCAAAGAAGACCAACAGAAACATCATCTCCCCAAGAATGGTCTTGCTGAAGGTGCTGGGAAGCAGGAGGTCTGCGGCCCCGTCTTCCCGGAGCACTGCCAATGCCTGGAGCAAGAACTCTTGTCCTTGTTCTGCAGAAGAGGATACGGATACCTCCAGTTTTTGTCACCAGTTACATTTCTAGGCAAGAAAAGGGCCCAGTTTCTCATGGATGTCACGCACTGCGAATTCCCAGGAGAGAGAGGCCACATAGTGGAAAAGTGGAACGTTCAGACTTTGCAGTCAGACGAGACTGAGCTCAAACCCTGTTCCTGCCATTGTGTGACTTCGTGCAAGTCACTTCAATATGCCGAGTTCTTGATTTCCTAACCGGTAAAATGAGTGAAGAAGGAAAATTCCTACCTCACGGAGTTACTGGCAGATTAGAAACAATGTTTGCAAGCTGCCTAACAGCTGGCACGTGATAGCTATTATTTAAAATAAAAGTAAAAATGATCTCATCTTGATGTTTCCCCTACCCTGTGGGAGAGATTAAATGGATGCGCTGCTCTTTCTCCTTTCTTCCCTGCTGTTAATGGGACAACTGAGCTCACAATTACCTGAGCACGAAATCTCTTGGACCTGAACCCCTCAACTGTCCAGTCAAGTCCTGTGCTGTTTCACACACTGGTGTTCTTGCCCATGATCTCTCTTCTTCCTAGAAAGTTCTTTACCAAACTCCTATTCATCTTACAAAACCCAACTCAAGCATCACCAACCCCATGAAGCCTTTCCAATCACTGCCTCCTCTGTGCCTTGTGGGCACATCAAGTACTATGTTGAAGACGCTATAAGATAGTTGTATATAACCACATGAGAAACTGACATTCACCAGTACACAGAGATATAGCAACACAGGTTGCCAAAATACTTAAACATTTCCTCACTCATTGCTAAACAGTTTACGTTTTGAGGCTCCCCGTTGTCCTAACACCATCCCAATTTTCCCAGTCTCCCACTTAGGAACCCTTGAACCTCTCCAAGGTCCAGCAACTAAAGTTCCCCTCTGGCAGACCTAGAGTTCTTTCAATCCAGTGTTATACATATTTAAATATCATCTCTCTGTCTGCATGGATAACTTGCCTACTAAACTCAACATTGATTTATATGCTTTTGGGAACAGAACAGATATTAACTACTGGAAAAGATGCTCCTTGAGGTCCAGAAGCACGTGACTCCCCAGCATCCAGAACACTCGGCTACAGTGAGCCCGTAGCAACTGCTGAATGGATCCAGTGTCTCCTATGCCTCCCCTCCTCAGCCACCAGCTGGCCCACAGTGGACCTTCAGTGAGTGAGCGCTCACTGGCTGACCTGACTGCCGTGCTGAATCAAACTGTGGGCTCAGACTGAACTTGATTCCAGTTTCCGCAGTCAGATAAGCCATCTCCCTGACTCCCGGCTGCTGCCCCTCCATTCCATCCTACCCTCTTCCAGTGGCATAACCGAAAGGTCAGCTCTCAGCTCCACACCTTTTATGGTCCTCTGATGGCCACAAATGAAATCCAAACTCTCCTGAGGATGGCAAAGGGGGTCTTCATTCTAAGAATAAGGAAACAACCAAAGAAATAGTTGTTTCCTCCAAGCACACAAAGCATAGCAAATAAATATAAGAAGATATCCTTTAAAAATTAACCCAACTGTTAAAAACAGCTCCTTGTGTTTTTAAAACCAACTGGGTTTTTTGTTTATGTTTTTGATTTGAGACGAAGTCTCGCTCTGTCGCCCAGGCTAGAGTGCAGTGGCGCAATCTCAGCTCACTGCAACTTTGGCCTCCCGGGTCCAAGTGATTCTCACATCTCTGCCTCTCAAGTGACTGGGATTCCAGGCATGCAATACCATGCCCAGTTAATTTTTGTATTTGCAGTAGAGATGAGGTTTCACCATGTTGGCCAGGCTGGTCTCGAACTGTTGACCTCAGGTGATCCACCTGCCTCGGCCTCCCAGAGTACTGGGATTACAGGCGTGAGCCACTACGCCTGGCCCCAACTGGGGTTTTAAAAACAGTTGCACATCAAACTTATTCACTTCATCTTCTTTCATCGTCTAGTGAAATAGGAAGAACAGGGATTATTTTCCTTCATTTTAACAATGACGGGGAGGTGACTTGCTCAACTTACACAGTTGGTTCACATTATACCCGGAGCTAAATTCTAACCTCGAGAATCTTAATCTAGAGCTGTTGGTTTCCCCAGATCAGGTCATCTCAGTGCACAATCTTATGGACTAGGATGTAAAAACACAACGTGCAACTCTGTCACTCCTGTCTTCTACTGCTGTCATATTCTGCTGCTTAGCGCTTGTCAACCTCTGAAATATGCACCTGTTTACTTTGTTGTCTGTCTTGCCTCCTAGAATGCAAGCACTTATGAGAACATGGACTTTGCCTGCCTCCTTCATCACTATATCCCCAGCGCCTAGAACAGAGCATGGCACAGTTAGACATGAAAAGAAGAGGCAACGTGGAGTCAGACCCCACATTGACTCCTTCTCCCTCACTTACCAGCAGCCTAGCCATGGACAAGTAACTAAACATCTCCAAGCCTCGATCTCCTCATAATTAAAATCCAAAGAATGGGCTGGGCATGATGGCTCACACCTGTAATCCCAGCACTTTGGAAGGCTGAGGCGGGCAGATTACATGAGGTCAGGAGTTCAAGACCAGTCTGGTCAACACAGTGAAACTCCATCTCTACTAAAAAATACAAAAATTAGTCAGGCATGGTGGCACACACCTGTGATCCCAGCTACTTGGGATGCTGAGGCAGGGAGAATTGCTTGAACCCTGGAGGCAGAGGTTACAGTGAGCTGAGATCACACCACTGCACTCCAGCCTGGGTGACAGAGACAGACTTCATCTCCAAAAGAAAAAAAAATCCAAAGAATGACACCTACCACCTACATTACAGTGTGTGTGGGAGGAGTAAAAAAAATATTGGCCATTTCTCCACACAAGTTATGCACCCAATATGTGCCTGCTCCTCTCCTTTCTTTCAGTCTTTCATTCCCTGCCCCCTAGTATCGCCTTCTCTCATCAATCACCCCTCTTTGCTTGCAGCATCTACAGCCAAAAATAAACCCTTCCCCACCTCTGAGTGTCAGCACCCCCCTCTTTCCCAGACCCTTTCTAAGGCAGGTGTCTACAAAGGGGACCCTGGCAGAGCTCACAGCTGGAACCAACCACATTCTCATGTCTGCCAAGTTCTGACCTACTTCCCAGCCAGACTGAAGCAGGTGATGCTGGTACTGATTCAGCAAGGTCTTTTTTTTCTTCTTCTTCTTTTCAAATCATCTTGGACTTGGGACAGAACCCAGAAGCATAGAGTTATGGAACTCAGAACAGAAGGTTCACAAAGCCCAAGCCAGCAGATACAACCCTATCATTTTATAGATGTGGAATTTGTATTCCAGAGAATGAGATGTCTCAGGCAAAAATAAATCAGAATCTCAAATCCATCAAATATCAGAAACCACAGCGTGGCCCCAGTTATATCCTAAGAAAGGGTCCTGGCCTGCCTATCATTCTCCCTCATCTCAGAAACTGTTCCTTATGGGCCTGGTGTGGTGGCTCATGCCTGTAATCCCAGCGCTTTGGGAGGCCAAGGTAGGAGGCTCACTTGAGCCCAGGAGTTTGAGACCAGCCTGGGAAACATGGTGAAACCCTGTCACTATTAAAAAATACAAGAATTAGCTGGGCGTGGTGACACATGCTTGTAATCTCAGCTACTCAGGAGGCTGAGGTGGGAAGATAACCTGAGCCCGAGGTGGTTGAGGCTTCAGTGAGCCTGAACCGAGAGGGACAGAGAGGGACCCTGTCTCAAAAAAATAAATAAATAAATAAAAGAGCACTGTTGGACCACATCCTCTCCAAGCTGTGAGATTTTGGATGTATGTGTCTCCTCATCACCTCCAAAACATTATCACCCACTAACCAAAATAATTAGACTGTGAGTCATAAAGCTTAGGTCTTTTCCACAGGGCAACTGGTATATATTCTTTTAGCGTATGATCAGTGTTCATCTATGAATTGTTAAGCTTTTCAAAGATAAGGATTCCATTTTTGTGTAATTATGTGATGCAGATTCATTTGTAACCATAGAGTAAATGTTGCTAGCCTGATGAAGTTTTAGAGTAATACCATGGTACAGGGCGACAAACGATGTAGCATTTTCAATACATCAACTCTTATGCTTCCCATGACTATGGATTTCTTCCCAGCAGTCCATTCATTCTAACAACCTGCCATTCCTCAAATCCCTTCCTTATACACCATGTGTAGAAGCAGTTGTAGATCTTGCTGCGTATTCTCAATGGGAATACCTCTTTGAGTTTTAAGAATGAATCTGGTTTTTCCAAAAGTCACCGAGAAACCATTCCAGTGAATAAGGGCAACAATCCAGTTGGAGATGATTATGCTGAATAACACTTGGCCAAATAATTATTATACTAAGATTTTAGGTGATAAGAGCATCATGGGCCTAAGTCATAGAGTGTTGGCTGACCCCTGGGGACGCCTTTAAAGAGGGTGCTACTCAGTTAATTACTAGGCATTACCAACTTTGCAGTAAATCTCAATATATGATATCTTCCAAAAGCTGCCAAGAAAACTAAATGTGCTGATTCAGAGGTGGTACTCCTCTCCCAATTCCTACTGCTCCTTTCCAAAAGAAACAAAAAAGGTTCTTAAGTAAGAAAAGCCAAGTGATCCGCACTAAAACCTAGCACAATTGTAGTCACCGGCGTATGTCCTCGAAAATGATGACACAGACTTTCCAGTTTTCTTCCCCTACAAAGAATTCATATAAAATAATTTAATGAAAAGGCTTTATGCATAAAAATGTTCAAAAGAGTATTATTTATAAGAGCAAATAACTGGCAATAACCCCTATTCAACAATACGTAAATGACTAAATTTTAAAAATAGTGCATCCACTCGGTGGAATAGGAGAGTGGCTATTAAATATACACGAATTAAAAAATAAACTAGAATGTCTATGAATATTTAGTAGAGGAAGAAAAAAGAAAGAGCAAACAAAATTGCCTAGTATTAAAAAATTGGTGAATAATATTTTAATAACATATCTGCTGCTGAATATTAATAATGATGACTAACACACAATGACATTACTCAGGAGCTCCAGAAGAATGCCTCCATGAAAGCCTGGAAATAAATCTGAAACCATAACAAAAACACAGGGGTTCAAATAAAAGGAAGCAATTAGAAACCTTGTGGGAGTGAAGGGTGGGGGAAGTGCACAAGAAATTATAGCCCAAATAAGGAGAAACCAGTCCAAAATAAGAGAAAAAGTTGCTGGAACTTGAAGAAGACACACAGAACAGACTCCAAGCAGACAAGAGAACAATAAGACAGACACAAAAGACATCAGAGGTATGTAGAAAATGCTAATTTTTTCTCTCAACAAAAACAAAATACAGCCTAAAATTCTAAGAAATAAGAAATTACAATAAGAAGTTTATTTATTATCTATTTACTATGGAAATAAAATGTAGAATGACTACAAAAAAATTAGAATCATCTATTAGATTTTGATGCTAAGGGAAAGTTCAGTCTCCTACAAGTGGCTTAAAGGTAATGACCTCAGAACCCCAGAAAAGGAAATGAAACCACAGCACAGGACTTAGCCCTGTATTAAGCAATATTTACCTAGAAATCATAATGTAAATATTATTTATTTTTTCAGCTTTTGCAATCAAACCACAGAGCACAGATGACTTAGGTATATGTATAAAACTATTAATATATACATGTGCCTATATGCATGTATCCATCATAAACCCTCGAGATGCAAAAGGTAACCTAAAACATTATTGACAAGTTGAAGGGCAAATGTGGAGAGGAAAAGTAGAGGGAAATTCTAGTATCTTCGTCTTACAAAATAGTGAGTGAAGCGAAACTGTCAAAAGTTGATATAGCAAAAGACTGAGATTTATGCATATTCTGTAAACATAAAGGAAAAGACAAAGAATAAAACTAGAAATGTAACTGTAAAAACTTGGGAATAGGACTAGGAGGGACCAATTGGATATAAATAAATAGTCCTTGCCTATCATAAAATAAAGTTTAATAGGCATATCTAAAACTAGTAACTCAAGCATGAGAGACAGAAGCATATTATTTAGAAATATGATAGTAACCACCAAAAACATCAAAAACAAAAAATGGTTCCAAGTGGTTGCCTATGGGTACTGGAACTGGTCTGGGAAGAGACAGGACAGGAAATTATTGTTTTATTATAAACATTTCCGTATTATTTTGTTTTTACTGTAAGGATGTATTATAGCATCTTTTAAATTAAAAAAAGAAAAACTTAGAAAAAAATTATTTCAAGCTAGAAAGGATTCACTGCCAACAGCAGGACCAAGAGGTCACAAAAGTCAAATGTGAAGGGGCTTTCTTGGGAAAACCATGACAAGATGTCGCTCTTTTGAAGATCATTACATGCATAACAAGGTCATCTTTTTAAGCCACCTAGCCCTCTTTGAAGAACTTATCTTTTCCCTTCTCTAACCAAGCTCTTTAACTCTCTCCTGGCATCCTCCTATAAAATTTTCAACACTCTGTGCCCTTCAAGTCTCTTTGCTGGTTTCAAAATAAGAAGCAGTCCCTTATGAAAACTTGAAAATGTAAAGAATCCCTGAGGAAACCCCCAAATCAACAGACATCTCAAGCTGTGCAGCACTGTGGCCCAGAAGCACACCAAGGCCTGGGGGTTGGAGCTATATTTAGCAGCTCTGGGCAGACAACAAGGACTCCTGTTCCCTGGAAAGGAGGTAATTAAAGAAGGCAGATTTAGGCCTGAGGTGGTAAGTCTCAAGGAACTATGGCTCCGGGCAAGCCCAACCTGTACCCTGAATGAGGAAATAGGAAGCCACAGGCCTGACACTCCTTTCATACACCAGCTTTTCCTCTCTCAGGTTTCTAAAGCCAGGGAAATGCCAGTTGTCAGCCTGACCACTTCTTTTTCTCAGTCATTTAAGACTCATTTGTGGGCACCCGCTATGTGCCAGGCTTCATGCTGAGTACTGCAGAGAGGAGAGACGTGAACCAGAACCTTGACCTCAGGGAGCTGACAGGTGAGAAGGGTGTAGACAGAACACATAGCATTAGGTCAACAATTACCCACACCATGAGAGAAGGACAGAAGGGAAGCCACTGCCCATTGGGATTCCTAGGGAGAGTGTCCAAGGTACCGTGCAGAGGCCTGACCCAAACAAATGGGAATGATTCAAACATGTGAAGAACAAGTAGCTTTCTGGAAGGTAGAAATTACATGAGCAAGGGCACAAAGTCAGTCAATTGTGGGGTATACAGGGGAAAAGAAAGTCATCCACTCTATAAACTATGGGGTATACAGGGGAAAAGAGAGTTATCCACTCTATAAACTATGGGGTATATAGGGGATAAAGAGAGTTATCCACTCTATAAATTGTGGGGTATATAGGGGATAAAGAGAGTTACCCACTCTATAAACTGTGGGGTATATAGGGGAAAAAGAGAGTTATCCACTCTATAAATTGTGGGGTATATAGGGGATAAAGAGAGTTATCCACTCTATAAACTGTGGGGTATACAGGGGAAAAGAGAGTTATCCACTCTATAAACTGTGGGGTATATAGGGGATAAAGAGAGTTATCCACTCTATAAACTGTGGGGTATATAGGGGATAAAGAGAGTTATCCACTCTATAAATTGTGGGGTATATAGGGGATAAAGAGAGTTATCCACTCTATAAACTGTGGGGTATATAGGGGATAAAGAGAGTTATCCACTCTATAAACTGTGGGGTATATAGGGGATAAAGAGAGTTATCCACTCTATAAACTGTGGGGTATACAGGGGGAAAAGAGAGTTATCCACTCTATAAATTGTGGGGTATATAGGGGAAAAAGAGAGTTATCCACTCTATAAACTGTGGAGCTTATAGGGGGAAAAGAGAGTTATCCACTCTATAAACTGTGGGGTATACAGGGGGAAAAGAGAGTTATCCACTCTATAAACTGTGGGGTATACAGGGGAAAAGAGAGTTATCCACTCCATAAATTGTGGGATATATAGCGGGAAAAGAGAGTTATCCACTCCATAAATTGTGGGATATATAGCGGGAAAAGAGAGTTATCCACTCTGGATAAAACAAGGGCGGGTGAAGAAGATTAATGTCCATGACTCGCATTTACTGGACTCGATGGATATTCTCTCCTTCCCTGCAACCTGTGCCCAACAGGGTAAGAATATTCCCCCCACCCCAGATTTCACAGATGAAGAGTCTGCAACTCAGGGAGGAGAAACAACATTCTCAAGGTCACAGAGCTGTAAATCAACAGAGGACAATTTCAAAACCAGGCCTCTGTGGCTCTAAGACTCAAGTCCTTTCCTCCTCTGCCATCAAAAGAAGTATAAAAAGAAGGCATCTCTGCAAACAGAGCTAGAAGATATGCCAGTGACCAGGTGCAAACATGTATCACAGTTCACAGCAGCACTCCCGTGGACTTCATTTTTAGGGATTTCCAAAATTTCACACTGTACCTGTGACTGTGTTTAATAGCTCTCTCTCATTATGCCCAAGACCCTGTCACCATCTCAGCATTTAGAGCCTTTCAAAAGCTAGGTACTGACACTGCATTCCCTTTTACCTACACCAACCGGTCCTCCTTCCTGGTAGGCTCTGCCCAACCTACCTCTCCTTCAGGCTAACTCCCAGTCATTAATAGAGGTTGGCTCAGCTTGGTGCAGTCACAGTGGCCTCAATGCAAATGCTTATTGAATTACAGAATGTACCCCTACTCTTTCTCTACCACCCTGAAAAAAGAAAAAAAAAATGTTTACCGGAGCCCTATTGACTTTAAAAAGAAGCCCAGGAGGCTCACCCTTCAATTCCTTATTATTCGAGGCTCACATTAGGGTCCGACCTGCTTTTCCCAACACACAGCTCAGTATGGTGACCGGATGCCACCCTCCTACAACCTAAAGGAATGCCATATATATAGCCTTCAAAGCCCAGTTCAAATCCAATATTTAAAAAACAAATTTCCTGGCTCTTTGAAAGCATCCCCCTTATAAGCTCCCCGGGCGCACACTTGTCTCTTTCCCCACGCTCCTGGCACTGGATAGTTCATCTTTCAGTGAGAGCACACTCTCCCTTCCCTCCTGGATGGGGAGCTCCTTGTGGGAAAGTTCTCACGTCTGGAGCCCATCCAGAGCCACACAGTGCAGGGCACATGGCAGGCACTGAGAAACCACAGCAGCAGGACTCTCCGTGCTGGAAATAGGCCGTGCAAAATCAAATCCTTCAGAGCCTCACCAATGCCCTATCCACAGATTTTTACCCCAAGTACATTTTACTACTCTATGACAGAATCTTCCACACAAATTCACATCTTGGAAGCCCCGATGAATTAGAATCCCAGAGGCATTGCAATGACCAGTCAAATCTTCCATTTGATAGTCTGCAATCAAGAGGTACCATGGTCCCTGCCTGAACACCTCCAGCAACCGGAAGTCTTATACCAATTGATACAGTCCACTTCATTTTTGATACGTGCTACCATGGGTCCTTACACACTAGTTCAGTCTGTCTCTATGGGCTGTGTGCTTAAATCCCTAGGAGTAGCAGGTTAGAAGATATAAGCACATAACCAGCTAGGAAAGCAGTGTAGTATGACAATTAAGGTCATGGAGTTTAAAATCAAGCAGAACTGGGTTCACATCCCAGCTTGCCACTTGTGGGAGGCCACAAAACCTCCCCAGCACACCCCCCACCACTTCCACCCCCTCCCATGGCTGTTCCAGGATAAAGGGAAATGATGCAGGCAGAATACCTGGCACAGGGGACACTGGGCAAGCGGCAGCTATCATGGTCATTAGTTCTATTCCGGTTTCCCATTCTGATGTGCCACATAATCAGTGCTAATCACACCCTTGGCCTCTACATGAGGTCTGTATGCCCTTCCATAGGATGTCTTTGAAAAGCTTCAGCTGACATCTCATTCTGTTTGCCGCTGCCTGGGCACAACCGGAAGCAAGAAGTTGACTGGGGCTCCCATTGCAACATCTGACACGGAGCGGGCAATGAAAAAATAATCAGAACAAAGCTTCTTTCACTCAAGCCTTTACGGGTGCTGTCCAAGACTCTACAAAACTGGAGGAAGACATCAGATGTCACAGCAGCTGCCTGGGTCACTCAGAGCAGTAGATAATGATGCTCTTCAATGCCTCGATGTTCTTCAATGCCTCAAGCCTCTTCAACCATAGCCCCAAAGAGGACACAAGGAAGGTGAGCAAAGGCGGAGGGGGACGGAAAGGATACTCCAGGACTTGGTACCTATTTTCCACACTCCCAGCTGCCCTCTCAGGCTCAGAGATCTGAGGACAAGAGTTCAACCTCTTCACCCAGTTCTACTTCCACCCCAACAATGCAGGTCAGAGGCAGCTGAGGTAATGTGAAGTGTGTCCTCAGGCAGATAGTACAAAATCCAGGTCTGACCTTGCTATTAAATTTATGTGACCTTGGGATGCCCATTGACCTCTTTGGGCCTCACCTTTCTCATCTGCACAGTAGGATACTGGCCTAGACCACTGGTTTTTAATCAGCGATGTGTAATGGAAACACTGAGGGGATTTTCTCTAAGTACTCTTGACCAGGTCTATTTCTCAGAGATTTTTATTCCAGACTGGAGTGAGGGCTGGGCATGTGTGTGTATGTATACTATATGTACATATATTATATGTACATGTCTTATTATATATTATATATGTACTATATATTATATATGTACTATGTATTATATATGTACATATGTTATATGTACATATGTGCTTTTTATATATATATACACACACACATATATATTTTCAATTCTTTAGCTGGTTAAAAATCACTGACTTAAAGATCCCTATGATGCCTTCAGCAAACATCATCATGTCTCACCCTTGGAAGAATGTGTATAAAGAGCTGGGCACAAGACTTGGCACACAGCAGGTGCTAATTAAATATTTGCTCCCTCCACTATCACAACCACTCCCAGCCAAAAGCAATGGCAGCCACATAGGTCTCACTAGGCAAGATGGCAGCTGGTGCTGTACGTGAAACAAATTGTGTCAGTCAATTAAGGAATACCCATGGTCTAGTCACAGCAAGTTCCGACCAGTGGAAAGAATGAGGTAGGGATGACTATAAATAAGTATATGATGAATATAGCAGAGGTGAGCTTTAAAGTAATGCTTCTCAAACTTTCAGCAACACCTAACGACATAGATTCTGGAGTGAGGCCGAGAGTCTCCATTGGTAACACGTGCTAAGTGATATTTATGCTGCTAGCCCAAGGAGCAAACCAGGAGTTGCAATCTAAATGTATGCATTGTGAAGGACAAACTTGCAGCCTAAGGCAATCGTTCCACACAGATTTGCTGAGCATCTATTAAGCACCACTCAGGAAATGTGCTGAGGCTGGAAAGACTCAAGAGGATTAAGACTTAAGAAAGAGACATCTCAGCAAATACTAGCAGTAAAATGTGCCGTAAATTCCATATCAGAGACCTGGCCAAAGTGCTGTAGGCATCCCAGCAGAATGCCAGTAATTATATCTGTGTTGCCTAAAACAGAAAACAGTGAGGACGCTGATGAGGTAGTTAAATTGTGGAAGAGAACAATTACAAAACAGTATGTACATGGTCAGGTGCAGTGGCATGCACCTGTAGCCCCAGCTACTTGGGAGGCTGAGGCAGGAGAACTGATTGAGCCCAGGATTTCCAAGGCTGCAGTGAGCTATGCTCATGCCACTGTGCTCCAGCCTGAGCAACAGAGAGTGACCCTGTCTCTATAAAGTAATCAATTAATTTTTTAATTAATTAAATAACTTTTTAAAAATTGCTTTCAAAGTATGTACGGAATTGCTCCACTTTTGAGGCTAGAACCAGGTTGGCAAACCGATATTTACACAGCTTACTAGCGAGAAATAATTTTTCTATAGTTAAAAGAATCTTGAAGCAGCAGAAGAAAAAAGAGGAGGAGGAGACAGAGACCATGTATGGCCTGCAAAGCGTAAAATATTTGCTACCTAGTCCTTTACAGAAAATGTTTGGCAACCCGTAGGGTAGAAAGATAGATACACAGATAAAATTATGCAGCAAATTTCACACTGACTGTTGCAGATGGCTGCAGGTGGTTTTTATTTTCTTCTTCTTCTTTTTCTTTTTTTTTTTTTTTGAGATGGAATTTCACTTTGTTGCCCAGGCTGGAGTGCAGTGGTACAATCTTAGCTCACTGCAACCTCCGCCTCCCAGATTCAAGCAATTCTCCTGTCTCAGCCTCCCGAGTAGCTGGGATAACAGGCATGTGCCACCACGTCCAGCTTATTTTTGTATTTTTAGTAGAGATGGGGTTTCACCATATTAGCCAGGCTGGTCTCGAACACCTGAGCTCGTGATCTGCCCGCCTCGGCCTCCCAAAGTGCTGGGATTACAGCCATCGCGCCCGGCCTATTTTCTTCTTTATGTTTTTCCATGTTTCTGTGTTTCTCCAGAGACAACATGTTCTCTCTGAAACTAAGGGTGAAAAAGTTATTGTCCTTTGTGCAAGGTATTTCACATTCTAATAATCTACCTTAGAAAATAATCATAGGTGCAGATAAAGAATTTTGTAAGAAGGATGTTCATCACAGCGCTATTTATAATGATGAAAAATTAATATTATGGTATATTCTTAAGATGAAACAGCATACAGCCATTCAAAATTACATGTACAAACAATTCTTAATGCCATGAGAAGCTGCTCATGCTCTATTGTTAGGTGAAGTGGCAAGATATAAAAATGTTTATATAGTAATATTTAGTCAGTAAAATGCATATGCACATAAAATCATGAAAAGCATCACTAAAGAAAGAATATTAGAAACATAAACAATGTTTATGTCTAAATAGTGATTTATGAGTGATGCTCATTTTCTTTATACGGTTCCATATTTTTGAAATGTGTTATTATGAGTAGGTCCTACGCTTATATCAGAAAAATACCACAGATAGTAAGTTCAGGTTTGTTTTTGCTTTAAGTCTTCTTGAGGGAATATAAGGAGGTTCAAGGAGAAGACAGAACATTCCCCAGATACAAACAAAGGGGAAGGGCCCTCGGGCCATCAGGGCAGCATATGCTAAGACACAGAGGCTGCAAGAGAGTGGGGCCAGGGACACACTCAGAGTAGCAAGCACAGAGCATGACTGGCAGGGGACAGCCAGAGCAAATCCTGGAAACAGAGGCGAGGTCAGATGACAGCAGGGCAAGGTGTGCACGGTGAGGGATTCTACCCACAGGCTACGGGAGGCAGTGAGTGAGAAGGCAAGAGGCCAGCTGGGAAGCCGAAGGACAGATGCCTTCCCAGACACCTTTAACAAAAGCAGAGTCAGGGAGCGCAGAAGCCTGCGCCAGGAAGAGCAGGAAGATACGTAAGTGTCTTACACTCATTGCCATTTACAAAATGGTTCTCCTTCATTTTCTTCAAACAAGGCTATGCATATATTGGTGTCTGGAAATGAAATTAATTAGTAAATCAAATCAATACATTCTTATTGGCCAAGCATCACTCGCGAGCCCTTCTGACTTCATCCTAAAAGTGGACCCAACCAACAACCCCCTATGTTGCTTCACAAGTAATTTCTGACCAGTCAGGCACAGATGCCACACAAAAGACGAGGCCTGAAGGTGCCATTATCTGTCAAATGGACCCAAGACAGGATGAGGCTGAAAGAGGAGGAAGAGGAAGAAAGGCTCACTCGGGGGGAGAGGAGAAGCTGCTGCAAGCTAACTACTGCTCTCACTGACTCAGGATGCCCACTGCTCACAACCAGAGGCCACAATTTTGGAGGAGACAAGAGACTGCAGAGAGGCTGTGCTGAAGCTCACTCCATGGCTGGATTCCCGGCAGGATAAGAAATGGAGTTCTAGTAAACTAGAAGGAATGCTGCTGGCAGGAGACAGACCTCTCGAGAGGGCTTTAAATGGAAATACGAGAGCACGAGAGGAACTCTAAGTGCAGAAAATGCACTGGGCAAACAAGTGTGTCACAGATGTGGGCGCCCCAGAAGGGGAGGAGCTCTGGAGTCACAGAGGACCCAAGGGAGAGAGCGTCAGGTGGCCCTCCAAGCCCACGGGTGGCAATGAAATGAACTGGAGAGCTGAAGGCAGGGGCCTAGGAGGAGGCCGCAGAGCTGTGATGAAGGGCTGCTCATCAGAGGCACACGCACGGGTCAGATAAAGAAGCTCCGCTACCAAGACAGGAGGCAATGCAAGGCCACAGTCGAAGATTCCATGCATGCTCTTCACAGTGGCAAATTCAAAAGCCTTGGAGGGCAGCATGCTTCCATGATAACAGGGAATGGGGGCCAGGGTGAATATGTAGACTCCATATCAATGCTTTCAAAACCTCTCTCTCTCTCTCTTTGTCTCTCTCCCTCTTTGTCTCTCTCCCTCCCTCTCTCTTGCTCACTCTCTCTCTCTCCTCCCTGCTCTCCTCTCTCTCTCTCTTTTTTTCTCTCTCTCTCCTCTCTGCTCTTCTCTCTCCTCCCTGCTCTCTCTCTCCTCCCTGCTCTCTCTCTCTCTCTCTCGTCCCTGCTTTCTCTCTCCTCCCTGCTCTTCTCTCTCCTCCCGTCCCTGCTTTCTCTCTCCTCCCTGCTCTCTCTCTCCTCCCTGCTCTCTCTCCTCCCTGCTCTCTCTCTGGCCTAACATATCTGCATGTCCACAGAGGCACTAATCTGCAGTGACGATGGACTTTCTCGACCACCCTGCTACTAGGAAACTTCTTCCATATATCATAAACAGAGACCAGTATTACAATACTTCACCCACGGCCCCAATCTGGCTTTCATGTCTGTTTCCTGTGTGGACCACAACATCCTAGACAGCCCAAATGAGGCTTTATTCACCTCCAGTCCCCAGTCCCTGGAACAGCAGACAATATATATGGAATCAACAAGTGTCCTTCACTGCCATACACATTGGCTGTGAATATCCTTTTGCAAATGCAGAACATCTGAAAGATTCTCACATTGACTAAACAACAGTGTGACCTGAAGTTAAGAGAACCATAAAGGTAAATGATTGCTAGAAGTTTAATTCCAAACAAGGAAGAACAATATGGTGCAATGGGCAGAAGACAAACACTGGGAGAATGAGAACGTATTCTCTTGAGTTGTGACGTGAACAAACAGAGATTCCAAGCTCTTGGAAAAGCAAACAGTCAGCAACCAGCATGGTGCTTAGAGTAGTCCCTGGGCAACAGAAAAAACAGATAAATGAAGAAACATGGACAATCACCCTAACTGGGTCTCAGCCTGAGGAGGAGGACTAGGACTTCTGGAGAGAAATGAGGAGAAGCATGAGGAAGGGGCTGGGAAAGACACTTCCCTGTGGGCATGTGGTGCCCTCCACTGGGGCCAGACTTCCCAGCGTGACTCGCTCTCCCCATCTGTGAAACTGGTCGAATCCCTGAGGTCTCTCCCAGCACTGACTATCAAGTGACAGAGAACCTAGAAACTCCAGGAGCTCCATCACAGCCCTGACTCCCTGTCCAAGTGAGACCGTGGCAGCCTCACTCTTCTCACACCTATAAACTGAGGGTGCTGCAGTGTCAGCTTTATCAACACTACCAAGTACACCTTTGCCAAAAGCTCTATGGATGAGAAAGAAAAAGAGCATGTATGGAATTGGCCACGGCTTAGCACCGTCTTGAACATGACACACTTGTGCACATCGTCACATGTTCCCAGCATCCCTGTCCCACCTTAGGCAGCAACTGTCATCCCCCAAGGATGACCTCCCAGAGTGCTCAGGGCAGCTCCATCTCTCCAGCCCTCATTCCTGTCCAGTTCTTTGGTGTTGCCCTGTGATAAAAACACTGCACTTCTCCGGTGTGTTTTAACCATGAATACCTTCCTACAGACAAGTACTTTAATCCTTACTCCAGCCAGAATAGGTAACATCAGCATAATCACCGCCATTACTCCCATCTTACAGATGAGAGAGCTGAGGCTCATGTAAGACCTAATCTTCATCTTCCCAGGGATCCTCCAGCTCCTAGCCAGGCCTCCCCCAGCTCCTACATCAATCATGAAAGACTACAGCAATCACATCCAGCACTGTTCTGATCTAGTCTCTTTGCCGCTAAATAAAGGCAGAACTCAAGGTGGCAGGATCAATCCTGCATTCAAATCACTGTACTGTCTGCCATCTTCCTATGCTGGTCCAGGGAGCAGAACTGAAAATGTGCCTCAAGGCCCCATTCCGAAACAGATGCCATCACCCTGGCCAGATTCCCCAACCATGCTCCAAGACTGGTATCCATCTCACTTCAACCAGCCCTCCTTCCCAGACCTGGGTCTGTCTACTGGCACAGGGGGACCCTGCCATGAAAATGAGGGCATCTCTACTGGATTGCAGGTAATCCCTTCACTGGGCTGGGCCACCCATTCAACCATCACTGGACCACCCCCAGGCCTGCTACCCCTTCAGACACTCAGCCTCATGCTTCCTAGCTCTTTCTACCAGGTCTCCCCCTCAGATCAATTCCACCTCAGTCCAAAACTTGCCACCTCCTAAGCGAATTTCTACTTCTTCCCAATTTCTATCCTTCCTCTAGCTCATTACTGCTCTCCTATTGCTTAAGCTAAGTCTATTTCAAATTATAGCTCAGAGAGGGCAGGTGACTTGTTCAAGACTACACAACCATTCAGTGGCAAAGCTGGGGCTTGAACCCAGCTCTCCCAATTCTAAGCTTTGTGTTTTTCCACTAAATCTCAGCTGTCTCTCTCTATCACGCTGCTCAAGAAGCCACTGGAGCATGAGAGGGTGCAGACCACATCTTATTCTCTTTAGTAACGTGTACACTGAGGGCCAGGTATACGTTCAGTGACTTCCTGCAGCCCTAGGAGGAGTGACTGTCTTTGTTTACAGATGAGAAAATGTTTTCAGACTACTGCAGTGCTATACCTCCAGTCTAAATACAGTTCTGAACACACAGCAGGGGTCAATAAATGTGGGTTAACGGATTTTTTTTTTAATTAGCTTAAGAGAGCCTAATGGAAAGACCTGAAAAACAAGTTTGTGACCAGATCAGGCAAAGGGGTAAGACCCAGCTATCATTCTGCAGTAGATCTAAAAATAATATTGTTTCAGGACAATCTCTGGTGGCAATGTGAAGCAGTCCGTGAGTCTGGGTGCCTGATTTTGACTCTACCTGACCTGACAGGCTGTGCGACTCTAGGCAAATCTTTTCTATTTCCAGGCCTCATTTCCCCATCTTTAAAAACATTTTTTTTTTTTTTACAAAAGAAAGCAAGAAATCCCAGAAGTTGAACTAGATCGTAGGTTCTCTTCAACATTAGTAATACCTGTGAGCTTCTTAGAAATGAAAATTCAGGGGTCCCGCCTGACCTACAGCATCAGAACCTCAGAGATGGAGTCCAGTACTCTCCAGGATGACCCTAACGTTCCTTCGAGTTTGAGAACCATTAGACTCGATGACCTCTATGATCCTTCCAGCTCTATCACTCTGAGAACCCTATGCTTTCTCAATTCAACAGCATCAAACTCCTCCCAGTTTTGCCATTCTGATTTTGATCTGGCATGAACTTGGGTCAGCTGGCTCTCTCACCTGGTCATGTCTGATGCTTCCTCCTGTGATTAATAGAAAAGGCCCCAAGAAACAGACAGTATACTCCACTGCACTTATTTTTTCCATTTACCACCTCAGTGGTATGCATTCTGTCACTATATTAAAAAAAAAAAATCTACACATACAAAAAAGCCCAACTATGAGCATTGTGGCATCCTGGTACTATCTGTTTAAAAACTGGAAAGGGATTTTACTCCTGAGGCAAGTCAGTATGGAACTGCTGTATTATCTGAAAAACAGGGCGTTCCTGAGCCCGGTGATCTCTTTTTAGTATAAAGCCAGTTGAAGGAATAAGAGAGCATTTGCATTCTCTACCAGAAATACTCGTAGATTAACAAACCATTGCTTTCTTGGCCCTTATATATCAAAACAAACAAATCCAGATCAACCTTACAAGTATAAAAACACATTCCAATGAGTACTATTTTCTGTGTTAACTATCAACAAATGGGCTGTTCACTGCTGAAATAGTGCCTCAAACTGTATTGTGAAATGAATGAATATGCACCTTCTCAGTGCCAGCATGGGAGAGGTAAAGATAAGCAAGTTGAAATTCTACTCTAGGTGGGGCGTGGTGGCTCACACCTGTAATCCCAGCACTCTGGGAGGCCAAAGCAGGTGGCTCACTTGAGGTCAGGGGTTTCACACCAGCCTGGGCAGCATGGCAAAATGCCATCTCTACTAAAGATACAAAGAAAACTAGCCAGGCCTAGTGGCAGGCACCTGTAATCCCAGCTACTTGGGAGGCTGAGGTAGGAGAATCGCCTCAACCTGGGAGGTGGACTTGCAGTGAGCCAAGAACCCACTACTGCACTCCAGGCTGAGCAACAGAGCAAGACTCTGCCTCAAAAAATATAAAATGAAATAAAATTCTACTCTAAAGAAACTAAATTTGAGTCTAGTGTCAGCAGTGTCAAACCTGTCCATCCATCCAACAAATGTTCGCTATGTGTTTGCCAAATTCTGGACTGACAGGAATGTCCTAAAGAAGTAAAAAGCCCAAAATAGGACAAGCATATTGATAACTACAGGAGAAGGTAAGAAGTGATCAGTGCCATGCAAGCAGTACAGACAAAGGGCCATGGAACCATAAGAGGAAGCGATTATTTCCTGCTTAGGGGGGATGGGCAGAAATCAAGGCTTGCTTCATGGAAGAGGTGGCATTAGTATGCTAGACCTTGAAGATCAGTTGGGTTCAAACAGGTAATGATGGCAGGGCAGGGTAATCCAAACGGAGAAACAAAGACAAGAGTGAGGGAAAGCAATGGAGATAAGGTTCCAGAAGTCAGTTGGCCCCATTCAATAAGACCATAAATGGCAGGATAAGGAAGATATACAGAGGATTTACGTCTCCAGGGTTCAGCTCCTTCACCCAGCCTCCCAGTTAGAGGGGTCCCTCCTCCCCCATCTCTCCAGGCTCCAGGGACAGAACTGCGCACCTGCTGCCTCACCCAGCGTGCTGTGCCTTCCCTGCTGCCTCATGCCTGCGTTCCTCGGGTATCAATGCCTGCGCACGCTTCACTGCACTTGCTATGCCATGTCTTTACACTACTGTTTTCTGTAATTTATAAAACACATACTGCCCACGAGTTTGTATTTTTAATTCCTGTAAGAAGTTTCGGGATCCAATTTGTGTGAAAGTCAGACTGTAACATAATGTAGTATTGTATGATAAAAGCCTCCAAGAATAAAAACAGACAGTATATCCCGCTTATCAGATACTCAAACACTGGTTCCATTCCTGAGTGTCACAGATTTCCTCATGAATAACTCTTCTTTGTTTTGCATCAACTTGTCCCAGTCTTCTTGAAATAAGTTCTAAGGGGATAATTTCTTAATTTTCAAAGCTTCTTTTTCCAAACATTGATTGAGAACCTACTATGTTCCAGGCTGTGCTAAAAGTGGGCACAATGGTTCGCTTAACTTTCACAAGGTAAAACTGTGGTATTTTGTGAGGGTTAAGTCCTGTGAGACATTAATGATCGCTGAACCCCCTTTACAGATAAGGAAAAATGAGAGGAAAGGTGGAGGAGCCTGGATTCAAACCCAGATTTTTGGGAGTCCCCAGTGCTTGCTCACTCATTTATTCAACAGGGACAGGATCAAGGCATCTCCAAGATCCTAGACCTTCTCTGGGCTTCCAGCTTCTCCCAGTATTGTCACTTCACTTTTGGGGACCTCAGTCTCTTCCCCTAAGAACAAGGAGACTCAATGCACTTTTAAAAAGTCACTTAAAAGTGACTTTTAAGCTCTGCTTTGCCAGAGCCCTTCAGGGAAAGAAATCAGGGGAAAGAAAAAAAGGTGGGTCCCATCCCGCTGGACTTCATCCACAGCTGCTCCAGACTACACAATTACAACATTATAGGTTGTAATAGGCTTTTCTTTCTTACTTTTTTTTTTTTTTTGAGTTGGAGTCACTCTGTTGCCCAGACTGGAGTGCAACGGCACAATCTTCAGTTCACTGCAACCTCTGCCTTCCAGGTTCAAGTGATTTTCCTTTCTCAGTCTCCTGAGTAGCTGGGACTACAGGCATGAGCCACCACACCCAGCTAGTTTTTGTATTTGTTTAAATAGAGACGGGGTTTCTCCATGTTAGCCAGGCTGGTCTCGAACTACTGACCTCAGGTGATCTGCCTGCCCCGGCCTCCCAAAGTGCTGGGATTACAGGCGTGAGCCACCGTGCCTGGCCTGTAATAGGCTTTTCTATAAGGAATCCTTCTCTTAATATTAAGGAATATGGGCCAGGCGTGGTGGCTTACACCTGTAATCCCAGCAGTTTGAAAGGCTGAGGCAGGAGGATGGCTTGAGCCCAGGGGTTTGAAACCAGCCTGGGCAACACAGTGGGACCCTGTCTCTACAAAAAATACAAAAACGTAGCTGAGTGTGGTGGCATGCACCTGTTGACCCAGCTACCCCAGAGGCTAAGGTGGGAGGATTGCTTGAACCCAGAAGGTCAACGCTGCAGTGAGCTATGATCACACCACGAGGGGGACTCCAGCCTAGGGGACAGAGCAAGACTTTGTCTCGAAAAAAAATAAGTAAATAAATGTTAAAGAAGATGAAAGTTTTAAAATGATTGTAAACTGGGTATCCTGGACTGGATCTTGACATAGAAAGAGGAAAGTAATGGAAAAGCTGGTGAAATCTAAATAGTTTGGAGTTTAGTTCACAGTAATGTACCAACGTCAGTTTCTTAGTTTTGACAAATGTTCCATAGTAATGTAAGACATCAAAAATGAGGACAAGTGGGTGAGTAGTACATGGAAATTACCTGTACAATTTTCACTTTTCTATAAACCTAAAATTACTCCAAAATTAAAAGTTTATTGAAAAAGCCAACAATAACAAAAAAAAAAATCATTTAGATAACCTCTATTATCTTTTCCAAATCACCATCTTGTGACTTAATAAAGGTAACACATAATAACAGTGGCTAACATTCAATGGGCATTTATCAAGTGTCAGGCTCTGTTCTAAGGGCTTTATATGTATTAACTCATTTAATACTCACAGCAATGAGATGAGTAATTTTCTTATTATTATTTTATGGATGAGGCAACAGAGGCTTAAAAATACTGAGCAACAAGTTGAGGTCTTTTTGGCTGGGCCAGAATGCAAATCCAGGCAGCATAGCTCCAGAGCTCTGGCCCTTAAGCACTACATACCTAGAGCAGAGCTTTCCAAATGCTTCTGGAATTAGGCCTATCTAACTAGGAATAGCCAAAGGACTAAAGGCAAAGGCTGAAAGGTGAGTAGTATGTTTAATACAAAAGAAGAGGAAGCAAAAAGGACTCTCAAGATGAATTCTTAGCTTCTGAAAATCTCTACTGGAGCAGAACCAAACCTTGCCAAGGTTACCAAAGGCCTCTCCATGTCGGAACGACATCATTGGTCTTGTCCTAACTGTGCTCTGCCCTCTCTGGCAATATCATCCTTGAAGAGTTGCACCACCGGCCCACATCATGCCCTCTGGTCAGCCACTTGCTGGCTGTCTGCTGACATTTTCATCCCTGAAGTGTCAGTTTGGGTAGAGAGTGAAATGAAACATGCAGGCTGTCTTTTCAAGGCCTGAAAAATAAGCTTAAGCTTTCCACATGACCGGTTTTCCTAGATACTCATTGCCCAATCCTAGAAAGCAAAAACCCCTCCTTTCCAATTGATAATATACCTCATGGACGGCTGTTTCCACTAAGTGTCAAAAAGAAAGCATCTCACCTCCACTATGGGATCCTTGACGACAAACTTGGTCTCACTCACCGAACAACAATACGATTCCATAAAGAAATGGTGCCAGTCTCTTGCAAAGATTTGTAGCTGACCAGGACCACCACTCTGCAATCTGCGCCTCCATTGCAATCACTTGTCTTTGGGAGGTTTCAGAGTGGACAGCATCCATAGGCGTAGCCAGAGGGAAAAAGGTGAGGAGAGAGGAAACTATCCAGATGGAGAATGAGAAAGGAAGATTTACAGCATTGAGGGTGTAGACAAGAAAGAGATAAGCTTGGGTGACTAAAAAGCAACAGGCAATAAAAAGAAAATGAATCCAGACGGAGTCAGGATGGAAAAGAACCAATATTCATGGAATGCCTACTGTGTGTGGGCATGAAGCTATGCTCACTGCAAGTGTTTCCTCATATTGCCAGGCTCAAAAATACATGTAGGATCAAGCAATCCAGGTTGACTGCAGCTTGTGTTGACTTAGTCAACATTAAAATTAAACATTTTCTAGTTAAACGGCCCTGAGAGTACACATAGCGTAACCCTAACATTTCATACACAGATAAACTGAGACTCAGACTCAGAAAAACTCAAGCCCAAAATGGAATGAGAAATACAACCTAGGTCTTGCCATTTCTTTGTCGGTGTTCCTTTCTATACAGATATGAAAAGCAAGGCAGATATTGCTGAGAGGCTCTGAAAGAATTCACTGTTAGGTGAAATCTCCCATGATATGGCAGACCAGATTCGTAGATTATCCTGCACCTCATCTAGCATGTTCCATCTGCTGGTTGCTACCAGAGAGAAGAAAATTGGTAGCATTATTTTAAATGAAGTAGATGTCTTTCCAGGAAGAATATAAAAGGGTACCTTGCCTTATATGAAAAAGATGATTCAGATGAATAAGAATGAAAAATGAAGACACAGGTGATTCACCAGAATAAGAGAAGCTGGGGAGAAGGTAAGGTGGAGGAAGTGGTAGATGACAAGGTAAACGGAAACTAGACTGGCTAGAATGATGCTGTTCATGAAGAAGCTGAGACTCCCTTGGCCGGGCGCAGTGGCTCACACCTGTAATCCCAGCACTTTGGGAGACAGAGGCGGGCAGATCACAAGGTTGGAAGTTCGAGACCAGCCTGGCCAATGTGGTGAAACCCCATCTCTACTAAAAATACAAAAAAACTAGCCAGGCATGGTGGGGCACGCCTGTAATCCCAGCTACTCAGGAGGCTGAGGCAGTAGAACTGCTTGAACCTGGGAGGCAGAGGTTGCAGTCAGCCAAGATCACACCAGTGCATTCCAGCCTGGGCAACAGAGCAAGACTCTGTCTCAAAAAAAAAAGAAGCTGAGGCTGCCTCTCATAAGAGTAATTCACAAGGCAGAGGCTCTGCCCCAAACAAAGCGTGAGAATGAGAATATCTTACAGACCTGAGTCAACGATCACTTCTGCAGATGGGCAGTCACACAGCTGGAACAAAGCCAAAGACAGAAAGTTCCGCACCAAAAAAAGTCACTGCCTCTCACTTCTCCAGATTCAGGCTATCCTGAATATTGGTCTACGTTATATCAATGTGTTAGGGAATCTCCACCAAATCAGCCACGTCAGAATTTCAGTTATTCTGTTCCTCGTGACTCCCTGGCCACCCTCCATGCCGTTCTACCTCCACACTCTATCTCCCCACAAGACCCAGCACTCCTCCATGAGGAAAGGCTGTCCTGGTTACACACCCTCCACTCCAGTTAAAGGACTCTATGTCTAAAATCGCCCATTTTACGTGCACAACTTTCAGACAAAGTAGAATTCCGACCCTGTATCAAAGTTACTAGGGTGAAAGTCTGAGTACCCCTTCTGGGCTGTGGGAGGCTGGTGGCCAGGGTCCACAGCCCACAGCACCTTTCTCCAAACATATGACATCACTGAGCCCAAGAAATGCTCCAGTAAAAAGGGTAGTAGGGGGGTGCAGGGGTTCTATGATCAAATAACTTTGGGAAACCAACCTTCTGGGAGGTCAGAGTGTACATGCATTTACTAAAGACTCCGAAAATCCCATGGTAAAGATACGCAATACTGAAATTTCCTTAATTTTGTTTAACTTGGACTTTTCCAAACTTACTTGGCTACAGGACCCTTTTCTTAACAGAACAGGCTTAACACTTTGGAAACGCTGTCTTACAGAATCACAGCATTCTAAAGGAGCTTCGTGCTCCTACAGCAGAGCTTTGCAGTTTTCACACTGGACTGTGCCCTCCTTAAGAGCAGGGACCTTGTCTGAATCAATGTGTATCCACAACACTCAGCTAAGTGCCTTGCACACTGCAAGCCAATAATATGTGTTACACGGATAAACTAAACCTAATCCTCTCATTTCCAGGATGAGAAAATAAAACCAAATGTCAGAATGACCTCTTTTATGCCTTCCTTAGTGTTTAAAAGAAGCCTCACGCAGAGAATGTGCTCAATACCTTTTGAAAAATGAAATGTAATAGAATGGGATTGAAGAAAAAAGATTGAAAAAGTTTCTCAGTTATACTAAGAGCCCAAACTTTCTATAACATGATGGACTGCTGCCTCTTCTCCTCTTTCACCCAAGTGAAGTCTTCACTAGAAGAAAATAAAAATGATGAATCAAAAAAGGAAAACTGTAGGAAAACCAAAGGCCCCTTGGGATGGGAGGTGGGGGAGGTGGTGTTTGCAAACTGATGGGGATAAACAAGACCTGTCTGTATCTAATTTAGACTTAATAAGATAGTTTGCTGAATGTTAATTAAATACTCAGTGGTTGTTACCAACTGTGGTGATTAACTTAATTTTGAATTAAATAAGCAATAAATGCTTAACTGAAGTTCTATTAAATTTTACCCAGTGAGTGAAAAATATGAGGCTCTTAATTGACTTTAAACAAGATAGTTATGGCAAGTTAGTTGAATTTTTATTACCTGAAGATAACTGCCTTATTAAGTCTAAATTGTCTATTTTATTTGATAGGGAAATACGTCATCAGTTCTTCTCATTTACCAAAAACATGTCAAAAGAGGTTCACAATTGGTCTGAAATGCTTGGGTTGGGATTTATTTCCTGATCCTATTTTAATATTAAGTTTATTCATTTAAGAATGAGTTTAGACTTAAGCATTAGAGAGGTCTAGGAAGGAATTATAACTGAAGAACCAGGTGACCATATTTTCTAAACCAAAAATCGGGACTCTGATTTTTCAACATAGACGCAGTCTATAGATGGTATTAACACCACAATACTGAAATTTCCAGGATGTCTCCATGGTTTAAAAGGCTACAGACACAAAACATTTAAAATCATTACTGTTCAAATAAATGGTTGGCTCTGCTACTGAACAAGCCGTATGGTCCTAGGTAATTAACCTCACTTTTCCAGACCTCAACTATCACACATGTTAAATGAAGAGGTTGGAAGTCACTGTCTTTACTCATTTATTTTTTTCTTCATAGTATGTGCAGCGCCTAGAACAGTGCCTGGCACAGAGTAGGTAGCTCAATAAAGGCTGAGAGAATGAATGAATGCATAAATAAATAAATGTAAGCAACTCAAAGCATTAAACATTTTTAGCCCTTTTATATCAAGCATCTTCAGCCTAGACTATTTTTAAATATTGTCATTTGACAATCCATATAAAAAGAAGCACAAACAATAAACCACTACTTGGGAAATTTTTTTAGTAATTAAAGAAATGTAAATTAAAACAATAATAAGATATTTCTTACATATTAATTTAGCAAAGACAAATGCCAAGTTATAAAATTAAATCCTGGTAAGTGCACAGAGAAACAAGTAGACTCACACATTGCTAATGAATGTGCAAGTCAGTAGTCTTTCTGAAGGCTGACTGGCAACTGATCTGAAAAGTAATAGAAATAGTTGGGACTTTTGTGCCTATAATTCTTCTCTGGAAGAACTTAAAAATTATTTAGCCAGTCAGCAAACACGGCGTCTACCATAGGTCATAATTTGGAGAAATAAAAAGAAAAACACAGTGGGTGTCTTATTAGCGAATGGTTTGACAGAGAATCCTAAAAAAACACACACACACACAAAGATAACATTTTTCAGTTGCACTGCATGGCAGGCCTCTTTGTGTGTGTGTGTGTGGTGGTGGAGTCTCGCTCCATTGCCCAGGCTAGAGTACAGTGGTGGCACAATCTCAGCTCACTGCAACCTCTGCCTTCTGGGCTCAAGCGATTCTACTGCCTCAGCCTCCCAAGCAGCTGGGACTAAAGGCACGTGCCACCATGCCCAGCTAATTTTTGTATTTTTAGTAGAGACGAGTAGAGACGGCGTTTTGCTTTGTTGGGCAGGTTGGTCTCAAGCTCCTGACCTCAGGTGATCTGCCTGCCTCGGCCTCCCAAAGTGCTGGGAATACAGGCATGAGCCACCGCGCCCAGCCAACATGGCAGGCTTTGAGGCTTTACTACACTGACCATAGAATTCCTTCCGCAATCATGTTACGTAAAAGATACCATTAAACTCTTTTACAGATGAGGAACTGGAGGTTCAGAGAGGCTAAGTAGCCAGTACACGATTATATGGCTGACAATTAGCAGAGCTATAATTTAAATCCAAACCTTCTAACTCTCCAAACCATCCATGTAGTTTCTACTACATCCCTCAGCGATAACCACATAATGCAAGGCACAAAAATTGTAACCACTAGAAGGAAAAGTCAAAGTGCCAAGAAGGTACCCAATTAGGTGGTGGTGTTTTTTTTTTTTTTTCCCCCTAATTTCTTAAGCTATTCTTAAAACTCAAGTCATCATTTATTACTTAAAATATATTATTCATTCCTTCATTCATTCATATGTTCATTCAATAAACATTTATTAAATTATTTATAGCATCTCAGGATTTGCAGCAGATGCTGTGGATATGAATATGAACAAAAGCTAGAGCCTGACTCAGAGATCTGCACAGGCGGGGAACAGGAAAAATTTGGCATTGCAATAATAGAAAACTTAAGTCCTGGTTCAGTGTTTAACTTGCTTGGGTTCTGGGCAAATCATTTAACCTTTCCCAGGCTCAAGCTCCTGATTAACCTTGGACAATAATAATAACCATCCACAGGACTACTGGTATGATTTACCTGTAATTTGTAGGAAAACACATGGCTATCTATAAAGCCCTATAAGAAATGGCAACAGCAAGAAAAGTATTATGCTATGTGGATGGATTCCATTTTGACTAGGATCCTGCAAGCTGGGTCAGCCTACCAACATCTCTCAGATGAGTAAGCGTTAATTTATTGGCAACAAAATGGTTATTCCATCACTACTCTGAATGAAGTATAGGCCACCATTCTTAGAGCTCAATCATCCATTTTTAATTCTCTCTGCCTTTTGTCTAAAATAATCCTAAGGAGCCAAATGGATAAAGCACTCCCCGGTAAGATTGTTCTAAGTCTCTTTCCCAGGAATTAAATTTAACGACGACAAGAAGAAGGAGAAGGAGAAGAAGAGAAGAAGAAAAAATCAGGGTTGATAGGTCTTAAAGACCTTGTAGAGGAGTTTTCAACCAATGCCTGAACTTTCACAGTAGCAGTTCAGTCAGTCACTGCTTGAATATCTCCAGCGATTAGAGATTCGATAACTCCAAAAAGAGCCAATCTCATCTCATTCAGAATCAAGAGATGTCATGGAATCCTTACAAGATAAAAAAGGGTGGAGATCTTCCTTGACAAGCAGTTCTCTCAAAAGCCGTATGTTCTGTCACCCATCTAAGACGCTGGGCAGAGGATGAGATCACCTCAGTGTTATGCTGGGACCAGGGCTGTGAACTTTGCACGTGTCATTTTCTTAGGGGCTGAGTCTCCCCTTCTGCAAAATGAGAAGACTGGGTGACTTCTATTCTATGAGTCATCGCTCATATCAACTGCCTCAACCCTTATTCAATTTTGCTTTATCATTTGCCTGGGCTGTTGTAGCAGCTCAGACAGCTCCTGCTGTCTCTAGCACCTTCGCCTTCAATCCATCTAGCACACTACAGCTGATCATTTTCTTAAGGCACAGATGCACTCATCTCATTGATCTACTTGATGCTCCTTTCAGAATGCAGTCTCAGCTTCTCGGTACAGCAATCAAGGTTTCTCTCAATGTAGACCCTAACCCATCTCCATAGCCTCTCTACTATGCAGTCCACCTTCATGACTGATTTTTCAAGGCAGCATGCACTTTCTCACTTCCATGTCTCTATCCATGTTATTTCTCCCCCTTAAATATCCTCTACCCCACCAAACAAATTCCCACTTACCCTTCAATGCCCAGTCAAATGACAATCTCTTTATCTGAGTTTCCCCAGGTCCCTAGGGAGTTACCATCCAATTAGAGCCATCAGACATTTTTTTTTTTTTTTTTTTTTTCCTGACAGTCAGGGCCTTACTCTGTAACCCCAGCTGGAGTGCAGTGGTATGATCATAGCTCACTGCAGCCTCAAACTCTGGAGCTCAAGGGATCCTCCTGCCTCAGCCTCCTGAGCTGCTAGGATTACAGGCATGCACCACCACACTGGCTAATTTTTTTATTTTTATTTTTTTAGAGATGGGATCTTGCTATATTGCCCAGGATGGTCTTGAACTCCAGGCCTCAAGTGATCCTCCTGCCTCAGCCTCCCAGAGTACTGGGATTACAATGTGAGCTACTGCACCTAGCCCCTTCAGATATTTTTTGCATATACTTCTATGTACTGTCTTGATTATTTATGTGACCTCCTGGAAGCAGAGACCACACTGCATTCATGTTTCCATCGTCAAAACCCAAGTAACATATCACTAATGCTTTCACAGATGCACCTGACACATGATGTCAAATGAATACACAAATGTGTCAAATTTATGGAAAGAATGTTATCTTTAGGGTCCTGTCCAGCTGTCACAACTGGAACCCTAGATATTCTCCAAGTAAAGCTATTAAACTATGACCAAGAAGAGAGATTTCCAGGGTGACAATGACCACTTACAGGAACACTGACCTATCTTTCACCTCATTCTAAGAAAAGGTGTCACTTACCTGCCTGGCCACGGCAGAACTTGCCTTTCCCATGAGTCAGGGCACACCCAGCCCTGTGGGTGGCAACTCTTTATTGCACTTCCTGAAAATGATTCGTTTTCATACCAAACAAGACAGAAGCTCCAGGTGCCAACCAAGTTATTTTCTTCCTTGAACTAAACAAGAACCATCTTCAGTGGAAATTCACTAGGAAGTACAAGTGCAGATGACTCTGCATAATGGAAATGAATTTCCACTGTGACCTCTTGGCACAGAGTTTAGTAGAGCATTAGGCTTCCACAGTTACAGCTAGAGATCGTTATCAAGATGGGTCACTGGATGGAAAATAATAGATTCAGGAGCCCAGCTAAAGTACACACATGAACAGAGAACGAATCTTATTTCTTAACTCTCAGTAGCCAGAGCAATTCAGCTGCCTGCTGCATCCTGGTCTAAGCCTTCGCATCCTTCAATGTCTAACTGAAGACTCAGCACTTCCAACAAGCTCCAGCAATTCACAAGTCCATCAGTCTTTCACACATGCCTCTCCCATGGCACTCTCTTATATTACAGATATACATTAACATGTTTTTATCAACCCTCATAAACAGTAAGTGCTTACTATCCTGACATACCCCAAACAGACTTAAATTCCTCTGCCTCCCGGGTTCAAGTGATTTTCCTGCCTCAGTCTCTCGAGTAGCTGGGATTACAGGCACCCACCACCACACCCGGCTAAATTTTTTTTTTTAGTAGAGATGAGGTTTCATCAGGTTGACCAGGCTGGTCTCGAACTCCTGACCTCAAGTGATCCACCCACCTCAGTCTCCCGAAGTGCTGGGATTACAGGTGTAAGCCACCAAGCCTGACCACTCAGCAGACATTTCGTGAGCACCTAGCACCTCCCCTAACGAAAAGAGTGGATGTTTGTTGAGTCCTTCCCTTCCACCTGGCCTTATGCACATTATTTACACTACCTCACTCAATATTCACCTATAAGTAGGGTGACCATATAATGTATCCTCCGAATCAGGATACCTATGAGAGTAAAAAGGAACACTATTGATACCACTGAAGTCCTCTGCAAGTTGACAGTTGTGCCGCTGGGTGGTGGTCTGAGTAATTAAGGGACACTAACAATGGCTTTAGCAGGAAGGGTGCGTGCTGGAGGCAGGTCAAAGCATCCTCCTTTAAGGTCAGTGACCCTGACCTGCTCTGATCCTCATGCTTATCTAGCCCATGAAAGGTTCCCACACAAGTTTCTGAAGAAGACCTGGTTTCGCCTTCAACACCAGCTTTCAGTTTGAACTACAGAGGGACCTCCAGCTATGATGCAAAGCCACAACACAGGCGATTACAACAGCAGAAGCAGACCCTCCCCAGGTAACAGATACAAACAAAACCCAACAGCAGGTGGGATGGTGGCAGTGGAAGAAGGGACACTGCACAGCCATCCACTGGTGACAAATCACCTCTTTGCACAATCTGGAAATGCCCGTGAATGTCTGTGGCACTCGTCCCACTTTTGGGGGCACACTATACTCAGCCATGGTGACCTCATTAATAAGTGATCTAAAAATGAATACATGGAGAAACCAAATAGTGCCTGTGACCACCCAGGGGGCACCCTGCATTAAACAGCACAGCAAGGACTTGAACTAGGAGGTGTCTGGGTCTAAATCCCTTGAGCCCCATAAGCAGAGTACGGTGTCATCGCTGTGTGCGAGATGCCCCGCTGGGCGCCCAGAATCGGCCACATGTACAGACTGCATTACCGCTGACAAAGCGCCGTCACAGAAATGCCCCTGATTCTCACAAATGCATTGTGATGTATCACAGGATCTCCACTGAAAGGTAATTTAGGCTGAGGGATGTTCCAGAACTTGTTCAAGATCACAGGGCCTGTGGTTAGCCCAAACACAGATCTTTGTTTTCCCTACACCAAAAATCCCTGGTATTGCCAAAATGATCCAGTATGGTGAAGCCCAGATCCTTGAACTCCCCGGTCCCAAATCTGATTTTTGGAAGGCAAAGCCTCGAATAGAGTCAGCTAATGCTACTAATTAGTACTAGTGAATAATAATAACTACTTCTCAGCTGTGTCAAGGGCGTGCAGGGATGTTCACATCAACTACGCTCATTTGCAAAAGTTAAGGAACAAGACAGGAGTTTTGGAGAGGGGGGTTTGATACTCACTCTGCCACTTAAGGCCCTGCGCCCCAGTTAGGAAAGTTTTATCACCCTTGAACTCTTGACCACTATCTGCAAGATAAGACTGATCTAGCCAACTTGTCTCTTGCATTATAATTGGGAACAAAGTAATAAAAACATTATAAAATGCATTTGCTATATTAAAAGTGCTATGAAGGCTATGAAATACTCATGGATTCTGTGAGATACATTGTGATGGGCAGGTTTAATGGGGAAGGCAAACACAAGAGGATCTACCTTGTAATGGATCTAAGACTATTGCCTAAAAACCTTTAGGCAAGCAAAAATAAGTAAATATTAATGGAGAACAATAGAGAGCAGGAGCAGGGAGCTGTCAAAAGCAAGGAACCTTGATGTTAGCATGGAGGCACAGCTTGGTTCTCGGAAACAAGCATCCATGGCAGTAACATCCATGGCAGTCACATAAATAAATCCCCAGACCACACACACTCAGACTGAACCATCTTAATCTGATCACTTTCTAAGTATGAAGCACAAGTTTCAAGCCTAAGATATGATCATCTCCAAGTAACATCCTCTCCTAAAATTCTCCAAAGCAGAGAAACCCCTGGTGGAGGGTCGAGCGGGGAAGGAACGTGTGAGGTACAGCAGAAATCGAGAAGGAAAAATACCTGGAAACAGGGCTGGCCTGGAAGTAAAGGCTGTGACCCAACTCCACGTCAGCCGACAAGGCTGTGATTGAGCAAGTCTGTCCCTTTTCTGGGGCCTCAGTTTCCTCATCTGCATAACAAGGGATCAGCTCATTCTGACCAAGAAGGCCCCAGTCCATGCTTTGCTGGCAGCTTGCTGCTTCTCCTGTTGACTACAAACTTTGGTGTACATGAAAAATATTCTTTTCCCCAGCCGAGGCTGATAAGCTGTCAGACAAGTAGAAGGACAAAAGCTGGAATTAAGCTACCTAATATTATCCTAGCAGCAAACAGTTTCTGGAATCCCTTTTTCCCTCGCTACTCTGCTGACCTGATACAGGCCCGTTCCTCCTGTCCTGGAACACTTCAGCAGTCTTCTAAGTTGGGACTCTGCCTCTGGTCTTGACCTGCCCTCACTCTGCCACCAGAGCTCTTTGAAATACAGATCCAACGAGGTCCTCCTTTGCTCAAAATAATAATAATAATAAAAGCCTTCCTGCTCCCTCCCACCTCTGCCATCATCCTTAGCTTGGTCCATCAGCCCTTTATTAACTAACCCTCCCTAGCCAGCCCCATCTCTCACAGTGATCTCCAAACACACATTTATATTCCTCAAACACTTTTAGGCCTCAGGCCTGGGCACATACACCAAGGTCCCTATGGCTAGAAAGCTCTTCCACTCCTGTCCACCATGTAAACTCCTATTCACTTCTCAAAACCCAACCAAATGTCTTCTTTTCCACTGGCATTCGCCAGTTCTTCTAAAAGACTGGTCACTCCTTTCTCCACGTTCCCATTAGCCCTTTGCTCATTACTTTATTAGGGCCTTAGCATCTTCTCTTTCAGTTTCTTTCCTATGATAGAATGAGGACTCTGGAAGGCGGAGCCTATCTCAGTTTTCTTTGTAACCAGTATCTAGCATTTCTGCCTGGCATACAGTAATCGCTTTGTACACAAGTACCGAACTTAATACATGAAATTGAGTTGTATCTGATCACAGATATGTGTGAGTTGCAAGGGTTAAGGAGTCTGGAAATTGCTTCAAGGCACAAGGTAGATTTTGATATTGATCCTAGAATCACAGGTTTACAACAGGCAGACACAGAGAGGCTGGAAACTCCAGGTAGATGAAACAGCATAAGAAAAGGCATGGATTAAGAAAGCAGAGGGTCAGGCACAGTGGCTCACTCCTGTAATCCCAGCACTTTGGGAGGCCAAGGCCAGAGGATCACCTGAGGTCAAGAGTTCGAGACCAGCCTGGCCAACATGGTGAAACCCCGTCTCCGCAAAAATACAAAAATTAGCCGGGCGTGGCAGCAGGCATCTGTAATCCCAGCTACTTGGGAAGCTGAGGCAGGAGAATCACTGGAACCTGGGAGACGGAGGTTGCAGCGAGTCGAGATCATGCCATTGCACTCCAGCCTAGGCAATAAGAGTAAAACTACATCTCAAGGCTGAGTGTGGTGGCTCATTCCTGTAATCCCAGCACTTTGGGAGGCAGAGGCAGGTGAATCACGAGGTCAGGAGTTCAAGACCAGGCTGGCCAACATGGTGAAACCCCACCTCCATTAAAAATACAAAAAATTAGTCGGGCGTGGTGGTGGGCACCTGTAATCCCAGCTACTCGGGAGGCTGAGGCAGGAGAATCGCTTGAACGCAGTGGGTGGAAGTTGCAGTGAGCCGAGACTGCGCCACTGCACTCCAGCCCGGGTGACAAAGTGAGACTCCATCTCAAAACAAACAAACAAACCAACCAAACAAACAAAAAATACTCTGTCTCAAAACAAAAGAAAACAGAGGAATGTTCAAGATCACCTATCTGTGTGAGGGAAAAGTGAAAGAGCAGTTGCAACTGCAATTACCCTTAGCATAGTTCATCTCACAACCCTCAACTCTACACTCCCAGTCCCCCAGTCTTCACTCTGCTGGCAGGGACTGCCCCATGCCACCTGTGCCAGCAACAACAGGCTCCAGGTTCTGGGGCAATAAAAACAGTCCTGCTCCCCCATGATTGCTATCCTGTGGCTGCAGTGAACTATTTTACTCCCTCTCTTCATCAAGCAAGTATTTCTGGAGTGCCTACCATGTGTCAGGCACTCTTCTGGGCATTGGGAATACAGCCATCAACGAGCAGACATCACTGCAATCCTCAAGCAGCTTATTTTAAAGTGGAGAGGAGGCAGACACGCAAATATGTAAGATGAAGTGGCGATCCATGCTTATTTGTGTCCATAAACATTGTTCATTCACCAAACAGCTACTGAACATCCTGGCGTCTGTCTCCTCTCACAACACAATAAACAGATTATTAATGCCTTTATCTGTGAGTGGCCAAAAATGTAGATGGCCCACCTGACTCAGGTAGGTGACAGGAAGGATTGCAGGTGATCCCTCAGAGCCCTGAGCCAGAAAGCTTTGCTAGAGGACGCAGAAGTTATATGGTTCAGCACCAGAGAACATACAGCACTGTTACAGGAGCCGTAAGATCAAAGGCAATGACTGAGTTCAAGACTCCATCGCCTCCCCACTCTGTTACTTTATTACCCCAACTGCCTGTCTACAAGGATAAATTACATCCTTATCACAAGGGCCTGGGGAGGGGAGCTCTATTGAGAGACGCAGATGATTTGCTAGAGAGGCTTAGTCCTTTCCAGTTAGGTTTGGGGACAGACAACACCCGAGGTAGCATCATAAGAGAGAAAAAGAGGCCAGGACAGCACCAGTGTGGGACTGAGAAGCCTGTTTGACCATGTGAATCCTCAATTGTGACCCCACTAGGGCTCCATGAATGTGGGCTGAATTAAATTCCAGAGAAGAAAACAGACAAGCAATGTCGATTTGAGCTTTTCATGTATGTGGGCATAGAAAAGAGTGGTGAAGAGGCTACAAAATCAGGCAGAAGTTTGAATGTCTCCCGGTAGTTGTGTAACCTGATTTCACCAAATTCATTTTCTCATCTGCAAAATGAGACTGGTACTCAAAAGACCTACTTTAATGAATCAATATGATAATTACACAACAGGTGGTAAGCATTGAAAAATATTTCAAAATTATATTACTATTTAAAAAGAATGATAGGAAAGTAAACATTTTCTAACCTCAACTCTGTGGTTTACCTGCTTCCAAACATTAATCCCTACAGCTACCTATCCACCTACCAATCTCACTGACGTGACCAACATCTAGAATGCACCCGCCTTTTTCTCCAAGCCTCCAGGCAGCCTACATCAGACTTCCACAACACACTTGAAATCCTTCCACCCTTCCCCTTGCCCTCAAGTTCTCCGCCTCATATGCTCCCTCAAGCCAACAGATTTTCACCCAGCTACTAGCTTCCTGCATGCAGCAACACGATTATATCTTCCCCTTCCTCACCTCTACCAAGTTTCTTCTAGCAAAGCACAGCCCTCCAAAGCCAGATTCCATGAAAAGTCCCGCCCACCAATGAACATACTCAGCTTGGAGCCTCTAATTGCAGCCCAGGGTCAAAGTCCCAGGTTCACTCAGCCTAAAAGTGGTACTATGCCTCCTGCATCACCATCCAAATAACTACTCCCACAGAGATGACTCTAGAGACCCTGCCCAGCCTTAATCTCCTGTGAATCTCTACAGAACCACTTAATGGCCCCTATCGAGATTAATTTAAACCTTACTTATTAAAAAGTAAAGGCCCTCTTCTTTCTCCATTTCCCATGGTCCTCTTCATGCCTGGCCATTCAAAACACAGCCTGGAGAACACAGCAGCTTCTCCCTGCTTCTGCATCTGCTACTATCTTGCTAATAGGTCCTTCTCTCACCTGTCCTTCTTCCACCTGGACAACTCCTGCTCGTTCCTAGAGGTTCAGCTTAGACACCCCGCTCTCTATAATGGCTTCCCCGAGAGTGAGCCTTCTCGGTGAAGAGCAGCCAAAACTTACCCCGTAAAAGCACGTGATACATGGACATGCCCCACTCCACCTTTCTCCCTCCCCATCACACACACTACACACTTGTGTGCTCCTCAAAGGCAGGGACCATGTACACCTCATCTTTGTACGCTCAGGGCCTAGCCAGTTTCTGGTTCACTGTAAGCAGGCTCCAACCCCTGCTTTTACCCTGTTACCTGCCATTTTCTATCTCCCTGTCTTTTTTCTCTTTAATGCAGCAAACCTCTGGACTAAGGGGGCTACCCAGTTCTCATGAGTTACACTCTGCCCGTGTACAAAATCCCCATCATTCCAGCATCTTCAGCATAGTTCTGAAATCAAATCCCATCTAACTCTTGCCCCATTCCCAATTAACCCAGACTGGCTCCACAGCAGGGTAAAGTAACATGTCATCACCAAGAAGCAAAAGTTCTGGGTTGTAATTTTGAGTACATCTCTAATTAGCTATATGACCTTGAGCAATGGTTAAAATAAAGGTGACAGCAGCACTAGGCCTCATTCTCAGGGGACCTTTGAGATTCAAATGGAATATCTGCTTGGAAAGTGTTTTATAAAGTGCAAAGCACTGTACAATCATAAAGGACATGATGAACAATTGTATCAAATTGAAGCCATTGACTATAAGATGTGCCATTATCAACTTAGAATGAACAACAACTGCACAACTATGGCACATTGTGATAAGACAACCACATTTCAGTGATATTAAAATGTGAAAAAAGTGTGTTTTAGAATTGATTCAATACAACTTATTTATCTCAATAAAATATAGGAACCTGCTATAAAATTTTCATATTTGCCAATGGCACATAATACGGATCCAGTAACCTATGTCAAGTAAATGAACAAGAACCAATTGATAATATTATTTTTCTTGGGGGGGGGGCACCCATGGTGGGGAAATGGAGTCTCAGTCTGTCACCCAGGCTGGAGTACAATGGCGCAATCTCGGCCCACTGCAACCTCCTCCTCCCAGGTTCAAGCGATTCTCCTGCTTCAGTCTCCCAAGCAGCTGGTACTATAGGCACATGCCACCACACCCAGCTAATTTTTGTATTTTTAGTAGACACGGGGTTTCATGATGTTGGCCAGCCTGGTCTTGAACTCCTGATCTCCGGTGATCTGCCGGCCTCGAGCCTCTCAAAGTGCTGGGATTACAGGCATGAGCCAACGCGCCCAGCCAATAATATTCTTAGGCCAAATTATCACCTCTTTCATTAGAATTGGGCAGCAGGAGGCTTCCCAATGCCAGTACCTCCCCTCTAAATCATGTCTCAGCTTGCTCAAAACCCTCAAATGATGACTTTAAGATATATCCAAACTCCTTAGCCTGGCATTTTTAAGGCACTTTATAACTAAGTTTCCTCTCCCCTCCATCATTTCCTGGAACTGTCTTCACCAGAATGTGTCACTCCAAGAAAGATCCTACTCAAGTCCCGGCCATAGCAATCAGCTCATCAGCTCAACTTCTCCTCCCTCCGCGTACACTCAAAACCAACTCTAGGCCCATGCTACTTACAGAGAGCCTGCCTCTGAGGGGACTGCCTGACCCTAAGGCCCCAGGCTTTTATCCCTACCACTCAGATTAGGTAATCCCATCTGAAGTGCACATTCTAGACTATAAAGGTTTGGGTGTTGGGGTTGGGGGCTGCATTGCAGAAATTAAATGCAAAACTACATAGTCTCTTTTTTTTTTTTTTTTTTGAGAGGTAGTCTCTGTCTGTCACCCAAGCGGGAGTGCAGTGGTGTGACCTCAGCTCACTGCAACCCCCGCCTCCTGGGTTCAAGCGATTCTCCTGCCTCAGCCTCCCGAGTAGCTGGGACTACAGGTGCCCGCCACCAAGCCCAGCTAACTTTTTGTATTTTTAGTAGAGACAGGGTTTTGCCATGTTGCCCCGGCTGGTTTCAAACTCCTGATCTCAGGCAATCCGCCCGCCTCGGCCTCCCAAAGTGCTGCGATTACAGGCATGAGCCACCGTGCCTGGCCCACACACTTTTTCCTTTAACTGTCCCCTGGTGCTGGCAGGAACTGTGCAAGCAGAAAAACTGGTGACGAAGTAGAGAAAACCCTATTGGGTGTCCTAGCCCCTCACTGTCCACCATTATTGACCTTAGACTGTAGGTCTAGCACCCACCATTGTGGACCTTTACCTATTCTTCTATCTATAAGAGTTGAGGCAGGGGGAGGATGGGAGAGGGAGTTGGATGATTTCTAAAGGTGCCTATCCACACTTTCCCTTTCTTCACTTTAGGCTTTCTTAAAATGCACATGTGCAGGGAAAGGTAAGCCATTAAGTCATTAACACCTTAGTGAGACTGAATTTTACAGGAAAGGCAAGACATTTAGAAAAAGGGGAAGGAATAGAAACAGAAAGGGGACTGAAAACACAGGCAAGTGAGTTTCGTACTAGTAAAAGTCCCAGAGAAGACCCTGAGTTCTCGCTGGTTGTTTTGTGTTGGGGGAGGGAAAGCAGTGGATCCCTTCTAAGGGAAAGGAAGCGGGAGAGATTTTTCAGTTCTCCTAGGACTCTGAGGTTCCAGAGGCTCTGCCCCGTCCAAGCACCCAGGCACAATTCCACTGATTAGCTCATCTCATGTCACAACCTCCCCCATCCCCAACTCCTTGCCTCCAACTAAAGAATATTTATACTTTCATCTCCATTTCCCACACTACTTAGTCTCCTCTGGCCCACAGTCCCCTCGAAGAGATGTCTTCCTCCAAGCCGCTAGCTGGCTTCAGGAAACTCCTCACCCTTCAAAAGCCCCATTAAGTGCAGGACTCTCCAAAGGGCCGCCCCAGGGACCAGAAAATCAAACTCCTTCCCTGCAACTTCCTTTAACTTTGTCCATGCCTTTCCTCCAGCACTTGGCACTTTCTACCCTAGGCCAGGTTTCACTCCTAGGTTCCACAAAGTTCCTGGAGGGCAACGTCCAACACACCCAGCGCAGTGTCTGCCACACACAGGGTGCTAGAGAAATGCTTAGAGAAGGGAACTGAAGTTTGGAGTCAACTATTTGAATTATGGTTTGGCCTCTACTAAATAACTTCCGGGCGACCCTCCTTCTCTCTGGGCCTCAGCTGCCCCAACTGTAAAATGGGAGGACTTGGAGGACTGGGTCTAGGCCCTTTCCGCTGTGACAACTGTGATTCCGCGAAAGCTCTAAGCGGATGGGCGTGGCCCCGCCCCCTGGGCGCCCAGAAAAGTCCGGGCAGGGGGCGCGCAAGGCTCCAACCCCGCCTAGCCTGGGGTC
>NW_012106553.1:1916654-1920077 GCF_000951045.1 Mandrillus leucophaeus
GGCCGTGCAGCCAGCCCTTACCTTGCAGCGCCCGGCTGTCCCCCGATCGCTAAAGCTACTTATCCCGGGAAAGCTCGCGCGGGACCCGGGAACGAACCCACAGACAAAAAGTGAAACTTCGGCAGGGCTGGAGCGGCTGCTGGTTGGTGCCTTTCCCCCTCCTTCCTCCCCACCGTCCCCACCCCCTCCCCTTGGTCTCCCGTGCGGTGCCCTGAGCGCTGGAGGCTGACGTCAGGGGCCTGAATTCCTGACTTTGCCTGCACGCATTTGTCCATGTAAGGTATGGGAAGGCGTGTGCCCGCGGAGCCGCCGCTCAGAGCTCGCCTGGCGGGGGAGGGGAAACCCGCAGCCGGCAGTGGCTTTGCCAAAAGGTGGGCGCACTGAGGGCATTGCATTTCCTGAGAGGAAGAGGAGGAGACGCGGGAATGCAGGGAGCTTGCAAAGGAGGAAGGGAAAGAGGGAGATGTGGAGACTTTACCCCTGCTAGAGGAAGAGGAAGGAGACGTAGGAGGAAGCGGCCGCGTCAGGGGGCTCCTGGAAAATGGAAAAGCCTGCGTCTACTATTAAGGCGTCAAATTAAGGCACTGAGCTTGAGTGGAAGAGATCCAGCCATGAAATCCCCTTCCAAGATTTTCCTCGTGAGCCCCGCCCTGGATTCCCAGCAAGACTGAAAACTTACAAGGTGTCAGAGCTGGCAGAGACCAACTTCCAACCCGTCCGCTTGGCACGTGAGGAAACTGAAGCTCTCGGAAGAGAAATGACTTGTACAGGGTCGTCACTCAACAGATCGAGGAGCAGGCCCAGGCGCTCTGCCTCCCACTTGGGTTGCCGCCTCCAGGAAGGGCCCTGCCTTCCTTTTAGCCCTGAGCCTTGAAGCAGGTTAGATGTCCGCAGGCTGCGCGGACCACCCAGTGATTTCTACTGCTCTTGGCCCAGAGCCAGTTCCTGGAAGGTCCAGGTTGACAGTGAGCCCTGAATATCAATGACAATCAGTTGCTCCAGGGCAACTTCCTCTGTTCTGTGCTCAAATATATGAATCCCTGCAGTTTAACGTTTACTTCTGAGCCCCGCCCAGAAAGCTTACTCTGTGCTTATAGCTTCAAAAAAGTCTACCAACGGGATGAACTGGTTTGAATACAGACAATCCTGTTATTGGAAGGTTTGAGTTGGATTTTTTCCCCCCTCTGACATCTATAAGGGTGAACGACGATGAGAACCACCACTTACTGTGTTAGGGGATTATGACGTGCAGCAGCCATTGCCTGGAAAGCACTCCATGCCCTGAGACTTCCTTTCCTTGTGCTTCTCTCCTATTAATATCTAAAATCATCCCTCACGTTAGCATATAATGAAAGCAGTCTCTCACCCGGCTATTGCATCTTCAGGTGAGTTAGATAGGACAAAGCGTAGTCCCCCGCTTTACACTTCAGGCAAAAACTTAAGGAACGTTACCGGCCCAGCACAAAATAACTGACTGCCCAAGCACCTGTCTTCCCCTCCTCCCATACGGGTCTCCTGACTGATCCCTTGATCTTTCCATACCTGGCCCTGACCTCTAGCAGGACATAATTCCATTCATAACTGTTGAGAGTCCACCATGAACTACCGATTCATAAAAACTCCAAAAAGTGGGTCTTCTGAGGATGGATTTTAGTGGGATTCTTTTGACCAGGAATTAAGGAAATAATGTAAAAACACATGTTATTGGATTTATTAAGCACCTTCCTTGTGCTTAATAAGTGTTTGAATTCAGACATTTCAGGGCTAAGACTACTTAACCTGTTCCTAACAACTATCTAATGTTCACATACAAAAATATGAACATGGCTGGGCGTGGTGGCTCACACCTGTAATTCCAGGACGCCGAGGCGGGCAAATCACCTGAGGTCAGGAGCTGGAGACCAGCCTGGCCAACATGGCAAAACCCTGTCTCTACTAAAAATACAAAAAATTAGCCGGGCGTGGTGGCGAGCGCCTGTAATCCCAGCTGCTCCGGAAGCTGAGGTAGGAGAATTGCTTGAACCTGGGAGGCAAAGGTTTTAGTGAGTCGAGATTGCGCCACTGCACTCCAGCCTGAGGGATAGAGCAAGACTCTGTCTTAAAAAAAAAAAAAGAGAGAGAGAGATAAGGTCGAGAATAACCACTCATTCCACAGAATAATAAAGAATTTATCTCTTTGCAACTAACATAGTTTGAAATGGGAGATATGAGCTCTTAGAGAGATTTTTTTCTGGGGTTTTAAAAAGGTCAGATCCTATCAAAACACAGTTCACTCACTCAAACATTTCAGCATACTCACATTCTGAGTACTAGGGTTTACTATGAAAAGAATTCCAGTGTTACATGAAGTAAAAATGGATTATCTCAGTTCTCATGGAATATAACGGGACTTGACCAGCATTTCCTTTTTTTTTCCTTCAGTAACCCACTTATAAAGAATAATAGGGTCCTAATGAGGATTAAGATTTAATAAAGTATAATTAGAGTTGTTCATGTCTTCCATCATACACATTATAAGAGTACTGTGCTGGATCCGGAAACGCTACTAATTATGTTGAAAGTGCTGTATGGGTGTGTTGGGGAAGATCACTGTTTCTCCTCCTGAAATGTTTATGAATTGCTCAGGTGAGCGTGGTGAGCATGGTGTTAGTATGAACATCATATAAGATTAACCACAAAAGATAATTTTGACTCATGAGGAACTTCCCAGGAATATAACCACCCAAGTCATAATCTGGATGCTTAGTGAACCACATACAGCGTTGTTGTCAGTGCTAACCCCACCAAAAGCCTCATTCCCATTGACTGTTCCGGTTTCTTTCGTACTCTTACTTTTCTCAACCCCCTGTTACAACTTTCTGTGTGCAGGGGCTTGCACGAAATGGGAAGGTTGTATAAATTTGCACTCAGTGGTAGAAAAATAGTGGTTTACCAATTCAGAGACTTAAAAAAGCACAGAATTTCAGGTGTAGTGTGGGGTCATTTGGTCCAAGGACAGCACACTGGTGGCCTAAAGGCTACCAGCAGCATCTTCATGGGTTCAGTAATAGCATAAAAGACTTTCAGGCAAGCTGGGCTTGGGTCCTGCCTTTCATCTGCATCCATTACAGTCCTGTACACATGGCCTTTGTGGAGCTCATGCCAGTCCTTATTTTGGAGTGCCCAGCAATATTTTAAGGAGTTTTCATATACAATTCACTTAACTCTCACAAGACCCTTCTTAGGTTGGCATTATTATTTTTTTATTTTATCCATGAAGAAACTAAAGCCCAGGGAGTTTAAGTACTAGCTCTGTGTTAAGAGCTGAGTAAGCTCTTTTTATTATTATTATTATTATTATTATTATTATTGAGATGGAGTCTTGCTCTGTCGCCCAGGCTGGAGTGCAGTGGCACGATCTCTGCTCGCTGCAAGCTCCACCTC
>NW_012106553.1:1920372-1939128 GCF_000951045.1 Mandrillus leucophaeus
CTGGCAAGCTGGCACCTCGCTCACCCACTGTCGAGTGACCATCTGCTCTCAGTTTGAACACTCCAGCATAGGGAACTTATGATCTCCTACAGCTGACCAAGAGGAAAAGTTCTGAAGAGGCTACTAGAAAAATAATAAGAATAAGAGGGCCATGGGTGATAGAAGGTAAATACTAATCTGCTGTTGCCTCTGAGAACCTAACACCCATCAGGCCAAATGCCTCTAGTATGGTTTGCACAGACCTTCATAATTTGGCACCTACTTGTTCCTTCAGCCTCATTTCTTCCAGGATTTTATGTGCCCCCACCCTCCACCCTGCTTCTAGTAGTTTTCCAAGCACATCTTACCTCTCCCTGCTTATCTCTGTTTGCACATCTTCCCTTTTCCGTCAGGAGTCCTCAGCCCTCTCTTTCAGATAACCTCAAGTGATGGGGCCTGAATGCAAGCAGACCAACAAGAGGAGCCCAGGCATTTGGAAGTAGCAATCAAGATTAGCATGGGGGCGGGGCGCGGTGGCTCACACCCGTAATTCCAGCACTTTGGAAGGCCTAGGCGGGCGGATCACCTGAGGTTGGGAGTTTGAGACCAGCCTGGCCAACAGGTGAAACCTCATCTCTACTAAAACTACAAAAATTAGACACACCTGGTGGTGCACGTTTATAACCCCACCTACTCTGGAGGCTGGGGCACAAGTATCGCTTGAACCTGGGAGGCGGTGGTTCCAGTGAGCCAAGATCACCCTCCTGCACTCTAGCTTGGTTGACAGAGCAAGACTGTGTCTCAATAAAAAAATAAAAAAATAAAAAAAAGACTAGCACAGAGAGGGACACAAGAGAGAAATGTTTATGGTCCTTGCCTTACCCTAAATTACTCTGCAAACTTTTGGCAAGTCATTTCCTCTCTATTCTCAGTTTCTTTATCTATTAAATTGGGTTCTTAGACTTGGTGGTCTCCAATATTCTCCCAGTTTTTCAGTTTGATGCTACATTCTACCCAGTGACCAAATTCATATTCCGGAAGCATAGTATGCTATGTCATACCACAAATCTTGTAAACGTTCCTGATATGGTTTGGCTGTGTCCCCACCCAAATCTCATCTTGAATTGCAGTTCCCATAATCCACACCTGTCATGGGAGGGACCAGGTGGAGACAGTTGAATCATAGGGGCGATTTTCCCCCTCCTGTTCTCGTGATAGTGAGTTAGTTCTCATGAGATCTGATGGTTTTTTAAGGGTCTTTCCCCTTCACTGAGCACTCATTCTTCTGCCTCCTGTTGCCACATGAAGAAGGACATGTTTGCTTCCTCTTCTGCCATGATTGTAAGTTTCTTGAGACCTCCCAGCCATGCTGAACTGTTGAGTCAATTAAACTTTTTTCCTTTATAAATTTCCCAGTCTTGAGTATGTCTTTATTAGCTGTGTGATAATGGACTGATAGCATTCAATAATATCAACCAAATTAAGTTCATACCCGGCAGCTTCCCCTTCCTTATTTCATGATCAAATCCTGATGGCCTTTCCAACTATAAGTTGTACCTCCAACACCCCCTCCTCCACCACACACATACACACACACGCCACTTCCTTTACTTCCTGCCTCCAGGCTTTTGCATGTTTAGTTTTCTCCTCTTGAACCTAAAAGACTTTCCAGGCCCATCTCCAAAACTGCAGATTCTACCTGTCCAGCCAACCCCCTCTCACAGAATCTCTACCCCATTGCCCATTCCTTCCAAACTCCCTCCATTAATATGAAAATAACTTCTCTATTTTCTCAAAAAGATGCCCATTTCATTATCCCAATGCATTACAATTTTTCATCAGTGAGTTTAATCTCCTCCATGCAAATATAGAATTGTTTGTATTAGTCTTCATGTCTTGTTCATTTCTCTTCCCCAGCAGCCAAGGCAGTACCTGGCACTTAAAACCAAATGTTATCCAGTAAGTGAGTGAATGAGTGAATCACTCTTTCACTCAATGTGGATAGAAAAGCAACACAATTGATGCTGTCCCTCTGGAAGATTGGTCATGTTTCTTTAGATCATGGCTCTGAGCAGGCATCAGAAGGGGCCAGGGGAAGAGATAGGACTAATACTGGTCATTTGTTACAATGTGCTCTGTGTGCACTTTCTAGGCCTTCTGACGTTTACCATACATAAATTGTATAAATTTTCTGATAACATAGTTCTGCTATTAGAATAGACATTAAATTAAAACCATGGTTATTTTGCAACTTTATATAAACAAAATTCAAAAAGATACTTAAGGTCATCTTTTTTGAGAAATAACTAAGCCTAAGTGACAGTTTTAACATTTTATATATCCTTTTCTATAGTTGAGCATAGGTCTTTTCCAAGATTATAGTACCAGTGTCTTATGCAAACCAGGCCTCTGGGTGACAGTGACTCTAGCTCGGCCCAGTGAGCATCAGCCTTTGGAAAAGAGATTAAAAACTTAATTTGGTAAATAGTACTACAGGCTTGTAGTAAATGAAACACTAAAGATAATAAAACAGTTTACAGACTGGGCGTGATGGCTCACACCTATAATCCCAGCACTATGGGAGGCCGAGGCAGACAGATCACTTGAGGTCAGGAGGCCAGGAAGCCAACAAGGTGAAACCCCGTCTCTACTAAAATACAAAAGGTAGCCAGGTGTGGTGGTGGGCACCTGTAATCCCAACTACTCGGGAGGCTGAGGCAGGAGAATCACTTGAACCCAGTGGGCAGAGGTTGCAGTGAGCAGAGATCATGCCACTGCACTCCAGCCTGGAGGACACAGTGAGACTCCCTCTCAAAAAATTAAATTAAATAAAATAAAACAGAGTATAAAAGGTTTGCTTACTCTCTCTTCTTCACATCTCATTGTAGAATGGAGGAAGAAAGTCAATGTAAAAAAAGAATGTATGATCAGACTTCCTAAATGAATGTTTTCTCTTTTTATTGAGTACTAGGTTTTTGGTGTCACAAGCTAATTTCTTCATTAGCTTACAGGAATCAAATCAATATGGAACAAATGATAATTTGTATCTGTCCCATGTGTTTCTGCACAATTTCACCCAGTTTTTAGTAAGTGGCTACAGCGTTATCACTATTTGCATTTTGCCAGATCACAGGATCGGATTGTCTGAATGTATTTTGGTGTATCCCAACTCAACCACCTGTACCAATCCAACGGCTTTTGACCTCAGGTAAGTGCAGGACTTAGAATGAGATATGATTGTGCCTGGAAGCCTGTGAATCTTCAGAGATCAGGCAGAGCCGTCTCACAGTAGGGGCCAGTCTCTTGTAGCAGAGATGTTGGTAAGCAGAGCTTTAATCCTTTTTGTGTTCACTACCAATGAAAAGTTTCAAAGAGGCTCAAACAACAAGGGAGACAGTTTATGCCATCTTTTTGCTCTAAAAACAGGTTATTATGCACCTACTAGCCTTATTAGGCCTGGGAATACAGTGTTGAGAAAAACATTAATAGACTCAGTTCCTACCCTACATCCTAAAACAAAGATAATACGTAATACCAGTTCCAAGCAGAGGGGTGTTGTTGAGATAGCTTTGCTGAGATCTCCCAGTGGACCACTGGATGGGCTAGATCCACTGTGGCAGCTGAGAGCCTCCTTTGATGGTGATGGGGCAGGCAACAATGAGCCTGGAGACACAACCGAGCTGGGGAAACACAAACATGGCGCGTACATTTTTGTCTTCACACAACAACAGAAGCAGGAGGTAAAGGATAATGTCCAAGGTTTTGATGTATGCAGCAAGGCCTCACGCAGTGGCCTCACTAGTTCCTTTTAGAGAGTTGCATGGAGCTGAAGAAGGTCTACCAGTTCTTGATGAGCTCGGTACCTGGAATAGGCTTTAGGATGTGCTTTGCCTCATTTGTGGCTGCAATCCACAGTCTCGCTGACTCCATGGGCATCACAGCAGATATTAGGTCAGTTTTAGATGAATAGAAAGAAGTCCATGATATATATCTATGTAAATCTCTTTATATATACATGTATTTTATATACATATCTTCTATATATATGTATATATACACAGTTTAATTGAGGTATAATTTGCATACCATAAAATTCATTCACTTTAGGCAGAAGTGGTTTTTAGTAAATTTAGTAAATTTATGGAATTGTATAACCATCACTGCATTCTAATAGTAGAGCGGTTTCATCACCCCAAAAACGAAACCTTGCACCCATTTATAGTCATTGCCTATTCTTATCTTCAGACCTAAATATCTACTAATCTACTTTGTGTCTCTATAAGATTTGCTTTTTCTGGACATTTCATATAAATGGAATCATAGAATGTGTGAACTTTTGCATCTGATTTATTCCACTTACCATGTTTTCAAGGTTCACTAAGGTTGGAGCATAATGTATCAATAGTTTTTTCCTTTTTATGGTCAAATAATATTCATTTGTATGGATATACCATATTCTTTTTACTCATTCATCAGTTGCTGAACATTTGGCTTATTTCCATTTGGGGACTACAATGAATGATGCTCCTGTGACCACTCAGGTACATATTTCTATGTGGACATATATTTTCATTTCTTTTGGTTACATGATATTTTAAAGTGGGAGAAAAGGCATAGATGGAATTTTTTAAAGGATTTGAAAGGGTATGCTTAATGTTATAAAAGTGATTTTTTTTTTTTTTTTTTTTTTTTTTTGAGACGGAGTCTCGCTGTATCTCCCAGGCTGGAGTGCAGTGGCAGGATCTTGGCTCACTGCAAGCTCCGCCTCCCGGGTTCACACCATTCTCCTGCCTCAGCCTCCCAAGTATTTGGGACTATAGGTGCCCCCCACCACGCCCGGCTAATTTTTTGTATTTTTAGTAGAGATGGGGTTTCACCATGTTAGCCAGGATGGTCTCAATCTCCTGACCTCGTGATCCACCTGCCTCGGCCTCCCAAAGTGCTGAGATTACAGGCTCGAGCCACCGCGCCCGGCCAAGTGATTGTTTTTAAGTGGTAGAATTATTCATTCTTTTTGCTTATCTAAATTTTCTAATTTTCTTACAATAAATGTGTCACTTTTAAATTTTCCTATGTGCCTGTAATAAGACGGACAATACAGCTTTTTAAGACAAAAAAGCAAACACATATTTGGGAAGATGTGATCCCTTTTGTTTGACCTTGAAACTTCCCAGCAATCTATGCCAGACGGTTTGTGGTAGAATATTATTTTGAAATATTTAATGAGATCTTTACCCGTATTTCCAGACCTTGGTTCTTTATTCACCCAACTAGCTAAGACAGTCTGTGTTAGTGCATTCCCAGGGATGGAATAGACCTCAAATTGAAAGAGACTAGGTTTCTTTTACTTTGCAGAATAAACTTAGTTTTAATTGCATACTCCCAATTAAAGAAAATTTTCACGTTTTTGCTTTTGAGTTTGTGGACTAAAATTAGCAGACTTTTACAGGTTAACCAGTCTTTATTTGAGAATCATCAAAGTCAACATGGCTCAAAATTGAATTCACCTGGGCTCTGCCTTCTCCCCACTTCCCTGTCTCCATTCATGGTACCCCAACCTCCTTGTGAGGAGGATGCTCACAACCTGTGGTCATTCTTGACTTCCCTCTCCCTTACTCCTCATTCCGATCACTGGTCAAGTCTGGCTGATTCTACCCACAAAATTCAATGTGTAAGCAGGGAGAGAAGAGAGGCAACAATTTTATTTATTTATTTATTTATGAAACAGAGTCTTGCTCTGTCATGGAGGCTGGAGTGCAGTGGCACAATCTCAGCTCACTGCAACCTCTGCCTCCCGGGTTCAAGTGATCCTCCCACATCAGCCTGCCGAGTGGCTAGGATTACAGGTGGGTGCTAGGCTTGGCTAATTTTTTTTGTATTTTTAGTAGAGACAGGGTTTCACCATGTTGGCCAGGCTGGTCTCAGACTCCTTACCACAAGTGATTCAACCACCTCGGCCTCCCAAAGAGCTGGGATAAGCGGGGTGAGCCACCACTCCTGGCCCAAGAGGCAACAATTTAAATTTAAATGGTGATCCTCTCCGCCAGGATTCTCATGAGTGGAGATGCAAGACCTGAACCTCCTGGCCCACACTAGTTCTCACCACCTTTCCCTGCTTTTCATGGAGTGCTGTCTTACCTTGTTGATTGTTTAAAGATACCCATATTTGGCCGGCAGGTGGTGGCTCACACCTGTAATCCCAGCACTTTAGGAGGCTGAGGCGGGCAGATCACTTGAAGTCAGGAGTTTGAGGCCAGCCAGGTCAACATGATGAAACCCAGTCTCTACTAAATACAAAAATTAGCCAGGCGTGGTGGCAGGTGCCTGTAATCCCAGCTACTCAGGAGGCTGAGTTAGGAGAATCACTTGAACCCAGGAGGCAGAGGTTGCAGTGAGATCGTGCCACTGCACTCCAGCCTGGATGACAGAGCGAGACTCTGTCTCAAAAGATAATAATAAAATAAATAAAGATACCCATATTTTATCCAGCATGGCCCATTAAAAGTCAGCTGCTACTTCTGGTGTTCAACCAATAAACTGTGATTAGTCCCAAAGCTAGAGGAAAGGGGATTGTATCCTAAGTATTTTTCAAGGATAATTTTAAGTAAAAATGTCCACATGATTTTATTTCAATCATCAACACTTGCAGTAGGGTGGACTCCACCGTATGTTCACAAGGAAAATTCAAATGTAGTTTGAATATACAACGTTAGCACAATGCTAAAATAAACAAACTAGAATAAAAATAGATACCTATGGAGAATAGTAGGGCAGAAATTCATATTTGTGGCCGTAACATGATTTTTTTTTCTCTGTCACACAGGCTGTAATGCAGTGGCACAATCTCAAACTCCACTTCCCAGGTTGCTCACTGCAACCTCCACCTCCTGGGTTAAAGCGATTATCCTTCCTCAGCTTCCCAAGTAGCTGGGATTACAGACGTGTGCCACCACACCCAGCTAATTTTTGTATTTTTTTAGTAGAGATGGGGTTTCACCATGTGTTGGCCCAGCTGATCTTGAACTCCTGACCTCAGGTGATCTGCCGGCCTCAGCCTCTCAAAGTGCTGGGATTACAGGCATGAGCCACCGCACCAGGCTTTCATGATTTTTTAAACCAAAAAGCTTCCAGTATTTTCACCTTCCATTTGAACCTTACAAAGTCCCACTAAGGCACATGTTATTCCCTTGTTTATCAGGCTAACTCACAGAACACCATGCTACCTTAATATCTCACCTCTCAATCCTGATTCGCTCTAGCTCGAGATCACCCAGGTGGCTACCGCTTGTAAGCTGAGGCACCGAAAAGGCTCTGGCTAAAAGATCTAGCTTCCTTTCAGCAAACGAGTTTATTATAAACTTTCTCTTTGCCTATGACACATGACATAATAGGCAGGAAAGAATTGAAACCCTTTAAGATTTCCTGAGCAGAAACACAAGCAGCTTGAATGGTTTGGGTGGCATTTTTAAGTTCCAAGTAGGACCGGTCACATTTCTTTAGGTTTCCCATGGAGATGCAGTTGAGATAAAGCCCTCAACCGCATCACTGAGCCCAGGGAGGAGGATGATCAGATTGGGAAGCAAGAGACTTGGGCTCCAGTCCCAACTCTGTGATAAACATGTGATCCCGAACAAGTCATTTCCTCTCCCTGAGCCTTATTCATTTATTCATTTTCTTTCTTTCTTTTCTTTTCTTTACTTTTCTTTCTTCCTTCCTTCCTTTCTCTCTTTTCTTTCTTCCTTCCTTTCTTTCTTTCTTCCTGTCTTCCTTCCTTCCTTCCTTTCTGTCTCTCTCTTTTCTCCGTCTTTTCTTTTCTTTTGTTTTCTTTTCTTTCTTTCCTCTACAGGATGAAGATCCTCATTCCTGTCCCACCTTCTTCTGTATCTTTATGGCATGGACCAGATAAAACAATGCATTACAAACTGTACACACATTACAAAAGTACATTACAAACTGTAAACACTATGCAAATTTATGGAATTTTTGGTTGAAGTTCATGATTCCTGACACTGCTTTTCCTATCCCCACTCAGTCTTTTCACCACTGCTTTCAAAGTGAACCCCCAGTGTTCTTTCGTGGTCTATTTGACCCTTAATTTGTCAACCTATTAAGAATGGATCTACTAAACCACAAACTGACCTAAATTCAATATATATTGAGCCTTAATTTCCCCAAGTAGAATATAGATAACTTTCCAGCACCAAGCTCTGAAATTGAGGATTACTGAACTAATGTCTAAATGCTGTGAGTGCCTTTCTTTAAGGAAGAAAAGTGGCTGCTGCTTTGGGACAATGGCTGAATCTCCAATTAAATTCTTTAAAGCACAAGGCTTTGACATTTTCTTGCTACCTCTGATTACATTAAGGGATTATGTCTGATCGCTGTGGCAGATGTAAGAAGAAGAAACAGATTTGATTTTGTTTCTTTCTATGTTATAATGACTAATTATTACAGTTCAAAAAAATTATCTAAATTTCGATGTCTCCCATTGCATGCATCCCGCTTAATCAAAAGACAAATAGCATTCATTGAGATGAAGAATAAGAGAATTAAGAGTCCTGGGCAGTTCATCTATGCCTGTCACTAACTCACTGCTTGATGTTTGACTATGAGATGATCATCTTTCATATTCGGTTTGACCTTTTAGTGAATGTAATGCAAGAAACTCCCCCTGGCCCAGCACCTTCCGTCTTAAAATCTAAAAAGCAACTATTAATGATCTGGCAATGGTGTTTGCTATCTAAATAGGGTACTGTATATCCATGTTGCCCTGGACAATCCTAAATCAAGACTATCTTCTCGGGCAAATTTTATTTATTTATTTATTTATTTATTTAGAGACGGAGTTTCACTCTTGTTGCCCAGACTGGAGTGCAGTGGCTCAATCTCAGCTCACCGCAACCTCTGCCTCCTAGGTTTAAGCGATTCTCCTGCCTCAGCCTCCCGACTAGCTGGGATTACAGGCATGCACCACCACGCCCGACTAATTTTGTATTTTTAGTAGAGGTGGGGTTTCTCCATGTTGGTCAGGCTGGTCTCAAACTCCCAACCTCCAGTGATCCGCCCACCTCAGCCTCCCAAAGTGCTGGGATTACAGGCATGAATCACTGCACACGGCCTTCTTAGGCTAATTATTAATAGCGTTGCCTTTTACTCTCAAAAGTGGCCCAATTTGGGTGACTGACATTTTGGTTACCCTACAGCGTAGAACTTCTTCAAATAAACTTTCTTGGGTACCTATTAATGCAGAAACTCCTGAACATGATAATTACTTGACTTGAAGCAGTCATGGATCCTACTCTATGAGAAAAAAGAGACTAGTAAGCGGTATATACATACTTTACACAAAGTGTACACTTATTGTACTTTAAATGTGAAGGGTGTGCAGAGAGGAGTAGAGTTATTTTTGTTCTTCTTTCACAATTATTTTTAAGGACCTACTATAAAACAGGTACATAACTGAATACTATGAACAACATATAACAAGATATGGCCAAGAAGGTATAACACACTAGTTCAGGTTATAAACAAGTAAAAACAAATATAGACATATTCAGTTACTGTGAGTGATATATGTTAAGGTAAGGATGAGTCAGAGTGTTATGGAAGCCCATTGGAAGTGCACACAGGTCTTGAGGAACAGGAGTGCAGAGAAGATTTGCAGAAAGAAACAGTAGGTAAAATGAGACCTGAAAGAAGATTAAGTGTTAGCTAGGTGAAGAAATGTAGGGCAATGAGGAGTGCTCTAGCCAAAGTATACAGCACATGCAAAGTCAGAATTTATTTCAAGGTTGTTGTAAAATAAGAGAATCAAAAATAGTTCATTATGGTTTGAGCATAGCATGGGGAGAATAAGAAAAGATGAGCTTATGAGGAAGGAGGCAACAGAACTGGCAAAATTTGGAGCAAAGGAGGGAGGAGATTATTCAAAGAAAGGAACAGAGAAAGCACTGGGGTTTGGCAGAGCAGCAGGCAATCTATCCTGGATATGGACTTAAGTCCTCAGAGGATTCTTGAGCAAATAATGGGCTGCCCAGAGCTGTGCCCAGGATGGTTGTTCTAAGCAGTGGGACTGGCCTTGTGTGAGCTCAGTTCTTGCCTCTGGTCTCTCCTAGTCTGCCTTATCATCTGTGGGTCAACCTTCATGTATACACATGTATGTGGCTTCTAATTTTATAAGTGAAGAAACTCTGGGCCTTAGGGCAAGCTCTGTATCCAACAGAGTACTGGTGAGGTATCCCTTTCACCATTAGACATTTATTTCTACTTTTTCAGAGCTGGAAAATCTCAGCCCCAACCAACAGACACGCACAGGAAAAAAGCCTGAGGACACCAAGAATTGAGCCAAAACTGGAGTATGACATCCAGTTCTCCTCTGAGGATGGATTTGGCAAGGACCTAAGTAGATAGAGTGGAATCAAGGGTCTACTGTATCAAAATAGCAGATTATAACTCACTTTAAGAAATGTAAGCAGAAAATAAGACCACGGGGTCTATTTAAAATGCATTGATTGTGTCAGGCAGGATTTTCAGTTTTAAGTAGTGAATTGGACTCTGACAACATAAGTGGGAAATAATTTACTAAAAAGATGTTGAGTAGTTTTTAGAGTCTACTTTGACATGAAAGAACAGGTTCAGAATCTCTATACCACAAATGAAACTATTTAGTCCAGTGGTGACACTCTTAAAGCAACTACTGGTTATGGACATTACTTGCACCCCAAGCATCCTTAACACTGGGCGCTGCCTGCAAAACAGCTGTCATGTTGTGTCTGGAAACTGGACATGGCCAGTTCTGCTCTGCTTCCTTGAACCAGTTGTGTTAGTCAATGCCTGGAACGTACGCATCTGGCTGGCAGTGCCTACTCTGTGCATCCTAATTGCAAGAAAGACTTAGTGAGTTTTTTGTATTTTTAGTTTCTATATGGAAGGCAAGCTTTGCTTCATAAAATGGAATATTCTCCAAACATACGTGTGTGCGGAGGGGATACAGATGCTGAGATGAGCAAATAATGACAAATGTCCTTTACACTTACAGAACAAGGGAAAAGAGAACATCATCCTGGAGCTACAAAGGGATAACAACCTTCTAGAAAAGATTTGCTGGAGGAACCAGAAGAAAATAATAAAGAATGTTTTGGCATTCTTTCTCTAAAAGCTTAAAGGCATTGCCTTTTGAAACAAAAACATGAATTATAAAAAGAAAGCTCGACATGAAAAGACAGCAGGCAACATTTCAGACTAAAATGGGAAATGAATAAAATGAAAAAAAAGTATTTTAGGAAAATAAAAGTGCAATAGTAGAATTAACTTCCACTTTGGGGAGAAGAACCAAAAGCAGAAATGACCTGAGAAAATCTAGTCTGTAATACAGAGGGTAAACCTGAGAATGTCTTCTGGCTTATAGAGGATGGCACAAAGAGATTAAACAGAAGGAGAGAACGAGCTATGTAAGACAGGGGTCAGAGGTACAACCTGAGAATGATTGACGCCCCCAAGGAAGAAAGCGGGAAAATTGCTCGGAAACAATGGTTGAGGGCACAATTACAGAGACACTCCTGAGCGGCAGTTTTACATGAGTATGCAAGCCCAAAGGTCCTCTGCATTCAAAACACAATCAAAGACAAGCTATTCACACTTACACCCGTCAGGAGTAAAGAAAAAAAGCAACCACTCCTTTAAGCATCCAAGCATCCAGATGGTAAAAACCTTTCACCTAGAAAGGAATAAAAATTTCATTGGTTTCAGCTTTTTCGGCAATGATAAATTGCCAAAAGTGATTAAAGGGATATCTTTATGGATTTGCAGAAGACAGGCTGTGAACAAGTTAATTTGTTTTGCTTGTGTGAAAGCAGCAAAAAGACAGATTCAGTTTGAAAAAGAAAGTACCCTAAAGCCTTGCTTCTCAAAGTGTGGTCCCTGGACCAGTAGCAAGAGCATCCCCCGGAAGCTTGTTCGAAATACAAAATATCAGGCTGGACGCGGTGGCTCATGCCTGTAATCCCAGCACTTTGGGAGGTTGAGGCGGGCAGATCACCTGAGGCCAGGAGTTTGAGACCAGCCTGGCCAACATGGTGAAACCCCATCTCTACTAAAAATACAAAAAAAAAACTTAGCCAGGCATGGTGGTGGGCTCCTGTAATCCTAGTTACTCAGGAGGCTGAGGCAGGAGAATTGCTTGAGCTGGGGAGGTAGAGGGAGGCTGCAGTGAGCTGAGATCATGCCACTGCACTCCAGCCTGGAGAACAAGAGTGAAACTCCGTTGGGAGAAAGAAAAAAGAAAAGAAAAGGAGAGGAGAGGAGAGGAGACAAAAGACAAAATCTCCAGTCTACCCTAGACCTACTGAATCAGGATCTGCACGTTAACCAGACTTCCTGGTAATTCCTACACATACTAAAGTCTGAGAAACACTGGGTTAAGACATATTCTATGGACCAAGAATGGAAGCAAAATTAAGAACTTAAGAATGGGGGGCCAGGCATGATGGCTCACGCCTGTAATCACAGCACTTTGAGAGACCTAGGTGGGTGGACCATGAGGTCAAGAGATCGAGATTAAAAATACAAAGAGGTAGGAAGATTGCTTGAGCCTGGGAAGTCTCTACTAAAAATACAAAAAATCAGCTGGGGATGGTGGTGTGCACCTGTAGTCCCAGCTACTGGGGAGGCTGAGGCAGGAGAATCACTTGAACCCAGGAGGAAGAGGTTGCAGTGAGCCAAGAATGCACCACTGCACTCCAGCCTGGGAGACAGAGCGAGATTCCATCTCAAAAAAAAATAAATAAAGTAGAATTTAAAAAATTTAAAAAAAGAATGGGGAAGTGAGTGATGGTGTATATGATTGGCAAACCATTTTGATGGTCAATAGCCACCACTTCATCAGGAAGTGCTGAAGGAACATGCTCACCGATTAAGATAACCCATGATTGAACAAATCTATGTCTCTGCAAGAACAGGAAGAGATTAGTGCCCTCCCACAGTAGTTTCTGGCAAAAAGCTTCCTTTTTATCTCTTTCATTCTGCCTTTTTATCTCTTAGGAGACTAATCCTGTAATTGGACATAAATTTCTCTTAAAGGACCTATCTCTCATGGAAAATTTAACATGGGCTTGAGAAACTCAATTAAGTATGATTAGAACAATTTTTTTTTTAGTCTAGATATCCATGTCCTTGAAAAAAATACTGGAAAGAAGTAGAGCAAGTTATTAAGTAATAAAAGGTATGATTTTTTGAAATCTCTACATTTTTCAAGTTTTATTGAATGAATTGCCTATTATGGATTATAAAGATAAGCTTATATTTTAAAAACATTTTCTATCATCAAGAGAATATGTAAGCAAGAAAACATATTATAAATAACCTCTGTGGCATATTATCCCTAAGTCATCCTTTCCAGCATTGTCTCTGCCTGTTCCCCTTCCTGCCCTCTGTGTTCTGGTGGACCTACCTCATGCTTTTCCACCTCCACATCTTTAATTGCTAGGAAATCCACCTCTTCTGGCCTACTTAAAATGTCTGTGATACAAATCCTACTGTCCTTCAAAACTAGTTCAGGCAACACCTTCTCCCGAAGACTCCTCTGATAGTAGAACCTTTGTTTTTGTTTATGGTTTTGTTTTGTTTTGTTTTGTTTTTGGGAGCTCGGTCACCCAGTCTGGAGTGCAGTGGTGCGATCTCGGCTCACTGCAACCTCCACCTCCCGAGTTCAAGCACTCCTCCTGCCTCAGCCTCCCAAGTAGCTGGGATTACAAGCACCACCACCACGCCCAGCTAATTTTTGTATTTTTAGTAGAGATGGGGTTCCGCCATGTTGACCAGGCTGTTCTCAAACTCCTGACCTCAGGTTATCCACCCACCTTGGCCTCCCAAAGTGCTGGGATTACAGGCATGGAGCCATCGTGCCCAGCTGAACCATTGTTATTGTAATTCTCCTCCAATTTCCTATATGTCTCTTCAGGTATCTAATACTTCATATCTCATATTAGGAGTGGTAGTAGTAATCATAAAATAGTGGCAGTAATGCTGTAATGTGTTTGCTGTATTGTGAGTTCCTCAAGGCCATTTAGTGTTTTGAAATCACCTTGGTTATAGTAAGCATCAATAGGCAATTGCTAAGTGAATAACTAGTCATTTGTCCTAGGGTTTGAGGCAGGTCCAAAAGAGCAAAAGAATGGAAACATCATGCCATTTCTTCTGTCTTCTTCTACCAGCTGTGTGGCATTTCTTTGCATTTGGTTAATATAGCAAGTAAGTTTCAATATCAGTAGCTTTGTAAACTTGACAAGTAGAAATCTCAAGAAAATACTAAAGTGGTTTTTCAAAAACATAAAACACCAAAAGAACATGTTGTATCTCTATTTAAACCAACTTACCATCCTACATTGGGCAACTGGCCTCCTCAGATCCAGAGGAACTGTTTGCTCTAAAATTAGAGCAAAATGAGTTTAGATAAGAGCGCTCTGAGGCCCCTTCCAAACCTAGCCTTCTATAATTCTTAAATGAAGATAAAACCAAATTTAGTTTTCAGGGACTTCAGTTGTTGTGTTTCAGATATTATAATGTCGAAGTACCATAACAATTATTAATGCTTATTTACAGAGAGCTAATTCTGATTCTTTCTTGGTTCTTACATCATCCAATCTCTTAGAGTATCATTTTTTCTTTCTAGAACAACTTAACGCCAAAGACTTTCTCTCTGAGCTGTTTGCCTTCTGAAGTGAACGCATGCGTTCTGCAGCCACAGCTGGCCCCAGTTAACCTTTCTCCTAGCCCCCAGTGCATGGGCCCACAAGACTCAGCAATCCCAGCTTCTGAAGGAGCCCATTGTCACAACAAACAGTTAACAATTAAATGTTCTTGCACGCTAGTTCTAAGTTAGGCAAGTGCCACTTTATTCTCAATGTATATCTCCAGTTCCAATTAAATGACCAGCTTTTAATACATTTGGTGGGAATTTTATTGATAATCTATTAGGTACATAGTTATACCTTGTAAACTGTGGCTGTTATAGAACATACAATGAGCCATGACACAAACAACTAGCATTTATTTTCAATTTTACTGTGTATGAATAATTTCCACATACCTGTGGAATTCATATCAATGATTGTCGAGTTGAGTTTCCAATGTGTTATACTTAGGAAGCATCAACAGAGGCTTGCTCCTTTCAGCTTTGTTGTGGTCAACACAGTGCAGAGTCCTGTAGTGAATCTTGCTGCACGGATATGGGTAGAGGCCATTCTACGTTGCTTATTCAACCACAGGTGATCACTCTGTATATTTATATATTGTCTCAACTGCCCAAATACAAATCAGGTTTTTCTTTCTCCATGAAGCCTTTGTAGATCCCCACCTCTCCAGACAGAAATATCTTTTCTCCTCTGAATGCCGATAGCACTTTTCCTATAACTCATTTATTAGACTTTTCATTTTTATGTTTTTAAAATTTTTAGCTGGGCATGGTGGGCCATGTCTGTAATCCCAGCACTTTGGAAGGCTGAGGTTGCAGGGAGCTGAGATCGCGCCATTGCATTGCAGCCTAGGCAACGAAAGCAAAACTCTGTCTCAAAAAAACCCCAATTGTTTATTACATTTTTTCTTCTGTTTATTTAATTTTTTTAAACTTTTATTTTAAATCCAGGAGGTACATGTGCAGGTTTGTTATTTAGGTCAATTCATGTCATAGGAATTTGTTGTACAGATTATTTCATCACCCAGGTACTAAGCCTAGTACCCATTATTTTTCCTGATCCTCTCCCTATTCTCATCCTCCATCGTCCAGTAGGCCTCGGTGTCTGCTGTTTCCCTCTATGTGTTCATGTGTTTTTATTATTTAGCCCCTACTTATAAGTGAGAACATGTGGTATGTGATTTTCTGTTTCTGTCTTAGTTTTCTAAGGATAATGGCCTCCAACTCCATGCATGTTTCTGCAAAGGGCATGATCTCCTTCTTTTTTCATGGCTGAATAGTATTCCACGGTACATATGTACCACATTTTCTTTATCCAATCTGCCATCGATAAGCATTTAGGCTGATTCCATGTTCTGTATCCTTCACTAGTCTATGACTGTCTGCCCTAGACTGACTGAATCAGACTCCAAGGATTATATGTAATTATAAAAAGCCTCATTATTCACATGTGGAGCCAGGAATATCTGTGCTCCACAGACAGGGAAGGCACCATATACATAAGTCCCACATCCCTCGGGTGATTGTGGAATGTAGTGGTTAAGAACCCGGGCACTGACATAACTGACTACCTGGGTCATGTCCCAGCTCTGCCACTTACAATTTAGGCTTTTGGCAAGTCACTTAACCACTGTGAATTTTAAATGTGTACATAGGATAATAGTGCCTGCCTCATAGGCTTATCATGGGCTTAAATGAGTCAACATGTATAAGCACTAGGAGTGCCTGGCACTTAGTGTGTGCTGTATGTCAGCTGTTATTGTCCCCTATGGAGAGCTGCATCCAGAAGCTGCTTGATTGAATACAGAAAACGATCTACACAGACTTCTACTGCTATGAAGCACAACCACGTGAATAATATACTTGTGTCACAAACTGCTCAGAGGATTTAGGGAAACAAATTGATTTAGGTGTAGAAGTCAGAGCTATCTACAGTCTTTACAAAACATCCATATTCGTATATGCATTGTCTCATTTTTTTATGTTTTTATAAAAACTGGCCACTTTCTCTCTGTGATAAACTTCATTCAGGCAGCGTGTAATTGCCAGGAAGCAGCAAGACCCGTGGATCTCTGATGACTTCACTGTCTGACCGTGTCACGGTCTGAACTTTTATGGGTCATTTCCCAGTGACACATGACAGACTGGAATCCTAAAAGAAGTCTCAGTTGAGTGAGGCCAAGTCAGTGCATAGGGTACATATGAGTAAGCTGTGGGCAGGAGATTAAGCTTAACACTAGCAAAGATCAATGAAGAACTCAGATTTATTTTCCCTTTCTCTACAACTTGTATATATTTTGATATTTTGATTCCCAAACTATATTTTTCTTTTCTTTTCTTTTTTCTTTTTTTGAGACAGAGTTTCGCTCTGTTGCCCAGGCTGGAGTGAAGTGGCATGATCTCAGCTCACTGCAACCTCTACCTCCTGAGTTCAAGTGATTCTCCTGCCTCAGCCTCCCGAATAGCTGGGATCACAGGCACCCACTATCACGTCCAACTAGTTTTTATATTTTTAGTAGAGATGGTGTCTCACCGTGTTGGCCAGGCTGGTCTCAAACTCCGGACCTCAGGTGATCCACCCACCTCAACCTCCCAAAGTGTTGGGATTACAGGCATGAGCCACCACGCCCAGTCCAAACTATATTTTTCAAATGTTTCGTCTTCCTTAAATATCAAAGAATAAGAAAATCAAGGCCGGGCGCGGTGGCTCAAGCCTGTAATCCCAGCACTTTGGGAGGCCGAGACGGGTGGATCACGAGGTCAGGAGATCGAGACCATCCTGGCTAACACGGTGAAACCCCGTCTCTACTAAAAAATACAAAAAACTAGCCGGGCGAGGTGGCGGGCGCCTGTAGTCCCAGCTACTCGGGAGGCTGAGGCCGGAGAATGGCGGGAACCCGGGAGGCGGAGCTTGCAGTGAGCTGAGATCCAGCCACAGCACTCCAGCCTGGGCGACAGAGCGAGACTCCGTCTCAAAAAAAAAAAAAAAAAAGAAAATCAAATGTAATATCTTTAAGCCAAAACGGTCATTGGTCAGGGCAGTAGCATATTTTCAAAGATGGTCACAATAATCTCACCGATTCTCATGCACACACCTTTGTAATGTAACTTTGCAATTCCCCTCATAAAAAGGTGGGGTCTACTCACCTACCCTCTGAATTTGGGCCAACCTTGTGACTTGCTTTCACCAATGGAAGACTATGGCAGAAATGATGTTTTGCAACTTCTGAGCATAGGGCTTAAGAAGCCTTGCAGCTACTGCTCTTAACTCCTCTTGCTGTGTATACATCTTAACTTCCATGTGAAAAAGCCTAGGCTAGCCTGGTGGATGCTGGAGACACATGGCATTGCTGACAGTCAGTAGCAATTGGCTTCAAGCTAGCCTGCCAATTGACTATACCTGCATGGGTGTCCCAGGGTGAGTTCGTCAGAATGACTACTCAGCTGAATCCAATCCAAATTATTGACCAAGAGAACTGTGCACTATAAATGACTATTTTAGACCACCAAATTTGGGACTGGTTTATTACATCACAAAGACTGACTAATACACAGTGCATGCTGTGGAAAGAAAAAGTGAAGGTTTAATTTAGTGAAGGTATTTGGGCAGTTAGCAAGCCTCCTGGCCTTTACAAAGCGGTCTGAAATAGAAGTGGCCATTCTGAGAGTGTGCGCACAAGCTCACCATAGAGAAAAAATACATAATGGGTGGTTCCAAGAGACAGAGTTGTCACGGCAGAAATACAGGCTTTTTGTCGCGATGAGGTAACTACATACTCAGAATTTGTCATTGCTATGGTTTAGATACTGTTGGTTTGCTTCCACCAAAACTCATGTTGAAATTTGATCCCCAGCATAATGGTCTTGGGAGATGGGCTTAGCAGGAGGTGTTTGGGTTATAGGGGGAAAATCCCTCACAAATGGCTTAGTGCTGTTCTTGTGTCGTAGTGAGTGAGTTCTTATTCTGGCAACACTGGATTAATTCTTGCAGGAATGGATTAGTTCCCATGAGAGTGGGTTGTTACATAACCAGGAGCCCCTTGGGTCTTGCCTCTGTGCATGTGTCTGCCTCCTCTTTGATCATTCAT
>NW_012106553.1:1940593-1941038 GCF_000951045.1 Mandrillus leucophaeus
TGGTAGCGGGCACCTGTAATCCCAGCTACTCGGGAGGCTGAGGCAGGAGAATGGCGTGAACCCGGGAGGCAGAGCTTGCAGTGAGCTAAGATCATGCCACTGCACTCCAGGCTGGGTGACAGAGCGAGACTCCGTTTCAAAAAAAAAAAAAAAAGAGCTATGCATGGATTTTTGACCACCTGGTGGGTTGATTCCCCTAACACCTGCATGGTTCAAGGGTCAACTGTACAATACTTCTTATGATTTGGAATGAAAAGTTGTTAGAGCCACCCACGGGCATAAATTCAGGGGTTTTCAAACGTGGCATCACAGAATTAGAAATGATTTTGGTGCTGTCAACACAACCTTCTATGTCATCTATTTTTAAATATTGAAGATCCAATTAAGATTCCAGCTGAATAAATCATTCAGTGGGAAATGACACATACATGGCTCAAACTATTCA
>NW_012106553.1:1941978-1961693 GCF_000951045.1 Mandrillus leucophaeus
AGTCATTACATATAAAGTCCATTTTATAGTTTACCAAATACTTTCAACCACAATTGACTCTAGAACAACATATTTGAACTTCATGAGTCAGCTCACACATGAATTTTTTGTTTGTTTGTTTGTTTGAGAAGAAGTTTCACTCTTGTTGCCGAGGCTGGAGTGCAGTGGCGTGATCTCAGCTCACTGCAACCTCCGCCTCCCAGGTTCAAGCGATTCTCCTGCCTCAGCCTCTCCAGTAGCTGGGATTACAGGCATGTACCACCACACTCGGCTAATTTTGTATTTTTGGTAGAGATGGGGTTTCTCCATATTGGTCAGTCTGGTCTCGAACTCCCAACCTCAAGTGATTCACCCATCTCAGCCTCCCAAAGTGCTGGGATTACAGGCGTGAGCCACCATACCCAGCCTCATACATGGATTTTTAAAAATAAAAATTGTACGAAGTGTGCCTGCCTCTACTACTTCCCCTTCCACCTCTTTCACCTCTGCTACCTCTGTCATCCCTTAGACAGGAAGACTGACCCTTCTCCTTCTCCTGCTTCTTGGTCTACTCCAAAATGAAGTCAACAAAGAAGACGACTTTAAGATCTACTTCCACTTAATACATAGTAAATATATTTTCTCTTCCTTATGATTTTCTTAATAATATTTTCTTTTAGCTGTTTTGTAAGAATATAGTATATAATATATGTAACACATAAAATATGTGTTGAATGACTGTTTGTGTTATTGGTAATGGTTCTAGTCAACAGCAGACTATTAATACTTAATTTTTGGGAGTGTCAAAAGTTATATGTGAGCCATGTATGGTGGCTCATGCCTATAATCCCAGCTCTTCGGGAGGCTGAGGTGGAGGATCATTTGAGGCCAAGAGTTCGAGACCAGCCTGGGCAACATAGCAAGACTTTCATCTCTTAAAAAAAAAAAAAAAAATCCGGGTACAGTGGCTCATGCCTGTAATCCTAACACTTTGGGAGGCTGAGGCAGGTGGATCATGAGGTCAGGAGGTTGAGACCATCCTGGCTAACATGGTGAAACCCCGTCTCCACTAAACGTACAAAAAATTAGCCGGGTGTGGTGGGGGGCGCCTGTAGTCCCAGCTACTCGGGAGGCTGAGGCAGGAGAATGGCGTGAACCCGGGAGGCAGAGCTTGCAGTGAGCTAAGATCATGCCACTGCACTCCAGGCTGGGTGACAGAGCGAGACTCCGTTTCAAAAAAAAAAAAAAAAGAGCTATGCATGGATTTTTGACCACCTGGTGGGTTGATTCCCCTAACACCTGCATGGTTCAAGGGTCAACTGTACAATACTTCTTATGATTTGGAATGAAAAGTTGTTAGAGCCACCCACGGGCATAAATTCAGGGGTTTTCAAACGTGGCATCACAGAATTAGAAATGATTTTGGTGCTGTCAACACAACCTTCTATGTCATCTATTTTTAAATATTGAAGATCCAATTAAGATTCCAGCTGAATAAATCATTCAGTGGGAAATGACACATACATGGCTCAAACTATTCATTCACAAACAGAAACTGAAATCAGTTAATGAACCCATTCTCCCCACTATACACACACACACAAATTCAGGTTCCCAGATTTCATGGTGGGAAGAATGGTGGTAAGAAAAAATTTATTGGCTGGGCACAGTGGCTCACACCTGTAATCCCAGCACTTTGGGAGACTGAGGCGAATGGATCGCCTGAGGTCAGGAGTTCGAGGCTAGCCTGGCCAACATGGTGAAACGCTGTCTCTACTAAAAAAAATACAAACAATTAGCCAGGCATGGTAGCGGGCACCTGTAATCCCAGCTACTCGGGAAGCTGAGGCACGAGAAGCACTTGAACCCAGGAGGCGGAGGTTGCAGTGAACCGAGATTGCGCCATTGCACTCCAGCCTGGGCGACAGAGCAAGACTGTCTCAAAAAAAAAAAAAAAAGAAAAAGAAAACATTTCTGTACCACCATCTCTACAGCTCCATTGACTCTCCATTTTCCACATATGAGAAACCCAGGCTCAGATACTTGCTTCAAATCACTCAGCCTGGGCGAAACTCTAACACAGGGCTACTGATTCTAAACTCAGACCTTTCAGCCTTGCCAATGGTGTTTGGGAAATTGTAACTCTGTTGAGTCAAAACTCAACCACAGGTAAATTATATACTATATATAATTGCCTACTTGTTGCTGTAATCACCATAAACCAAGATTCATGGTTAATTTTTAAAGAGTGAAATGACCTGTGTTTTGATATTCTTGTATAAACACTTAATGCCCTAATATTAGAAAAGTAATGGCCTTCCTCCATCAGCAACCCACAAAAAAAGAAACAAATTTATCCTTGTGACCCAAGAGGTATAGAGGTAGAATCCAAAGTTGGAAGTAGCAGGAGATATATTGTAGCTTAAGTTTAAAAATACCTTTTTAAAAAACCTGGTTTTTTAAAACAAAACAAAACCAAAGAACAAACTCGGCAACTCCTGTCTCTAAAAGTGTCCAGACAGAATGGTAAAAATGGAACTCCTGGCCTGATTAAGAGACTGGATAATCTGAAATGTAAGAGTCTTATAAGGAAGTCCATAAAAGTTCACATCCTTGTTCTCAAGTGAGTATTACTGCTTTTATTGACTCTCAAAAAAAAGGAGGTCTGTTGCAATTGTTTCCCCTAACATTGAAGAACCCTTTATTGGAGACTCTTGTAGAACTTTAAAAAACATTTGATCTGCTCAGTTAGCCTGGCCTTTGAAATTCATCTGTCCTTTATATGTGAAAATATTTTACAAAAAATATTTATGGTCTTCAGAAGTCTTGAATATCCTGGCTAAGTGCCTTTCATATTGTGGAGGCAGGCTTGATAAGAGGAATAAAATTCTCTTGGTTTTGCCTGTTTGCATTCTTTCACACATACCAAGGTAGGGAGAACTGAGGTAGGGAGGGGAGAGAAAAGGAAATGTACTTTTATTGATCCTGGAGGGTATACTAGACACTGGGCTAGGTACTTTGCAGAAGTTACTTCTTTAACCCTCAGAACAACAGGAGAGGCAGCTAGTTTTATTATCTCCGTTTTGCAGACAGGTAAACCAAAGTTCTGACAGGTTAACTTGTCCAAAGTCACATTGCTAAAAAGAGTTAGCCGACCCTAAAGCCCCCACGTTTCTTTATCTTTTTCTTTTCTTTTTTTTTTTTTTTTGAGTTGGAGTCTCACTCTGTTGCCCAGCCTGGAGTGCAGTGGTACAGTCTCAGCTTACTGCAACCTCTGCCTCCCAGGTTCAAGTGATTCTCCTGCCTCAGCCTCTCTAGTAGCTGGGACTACAGGCGCATACCACCATGCCTGGCTAATTTTTGTATTTTTGTTAGAGACAGGTTTTTGCCATGTTGGCCAGGCTGGTCTTGAACTCCTGACCCCAAGTGATCTGCCTGCCTCAGCCTCCCAAAGTGCTGGGATTACAGCCGTGAGCCATCATACCTAGTCCAAGCCCCAACCTTTCACCCAGTGGCCTCAAAGAAAGGCTTTAGTGAGAGCAGCTCAATTTCTTTGCTGGAATTCAAAAGAATGATACATTAGTCTTCTTTAGTCACTTAATCTATGTCATCCATGCAAACCCTCACCACCTCAAGAAAGCCCCTGTGAAAGAAACAGTGTTCTGATTCAGCAAAAAATTCACCGGGTTGACCAAACTCACTTCACTCTGATCTCCAGTTTGCCCACTTGTAAATAACAGGATTTGGACTACTTGCTTTCTTAGGCCCTATTTCTAGCGCTAAAAATTTTCCATGGAGTCAAAGAAATTATTACCTGAGTAATGTGTGTTAAGGAATTTCTCTCAATAGCAGAGAATTCCTATGTCTGTGAGTTTTATTTTTAATCTCTTTCTTTTCTTTTTCTCACGTGTATACTTCGTATGAGAGGAAGGTGTTGGAACGGGGACCTTTATTTATTCCCAAGGTGTTTTTGGCATAAGCAGGAACTTCTGTGAGAGCTTCCCCGACACATGAGCATCACAGACACCTCTCACAGGGGGTGTGAGCACAGCCTCGTTCAGCCTTTGCTGAAAAGATAGCAGCCTGCCAGGTGGGGCTGGAGGTGACAGGGAATGTGATAGGAGACAGCTGGGAAGAGCTCAGTTAGCAAGACAAGATGTCATTCTTGTGCAGACCCCAACTCAGAGTGTGAGGTCGGACAACACATAGTCTTTCCAGGCCTCTGGTTTCTCAGCTCTAAAATAAAACAGTTGGGCTTACAGAAGGCTTAAGATAAGGTGGCCCTTGCATGGCAATATAACTTCATTCATTGATTAACAGACTTCAGTCCTTTAGAGCTGGATAAGAAAATGTGTCTTTTGGACTCTCTTTCTGCCTCATACATCATCTTGGACTAGTCTAGACTACCTTGGGGACTATGTGTCTGTAAATTAGCTACTTCGTGGATTAACTGATTCAAGATTCCAACCCCAGGAGTGGAATATATCTTGCTCTTTATGCAGAAAGGTATTGCTTGACAATGTGCAAAGAACCCACTGGAAAATATCTAACATTGGACAAAAATGGCTATGGGGAGATGGGTCACTCACCACTGAGAATGGGACTTGCTGCCTCTCACAATCAGGCAGTTCGTTTAGATTTAAGAACTGAGTCTCAAGGAGGCCAGAGACAGAGGCTGATCTCAACCCATCCCACTGGTGCTTAGTCTGAGTCTTCAGTGATTCACAGCCATCTGAGGGGGTCGTTGGACAAACACCATTGGTCTCTAGCACTCGGAAAGCATCTTTACTAAACCTTTTGATTAGATTCTGGTTTATTCTCCTGCCAAGTCCAGGAATCCCTTCCAGAGCATTCCTGTCAAATGGTTGCTCCTTCTTTATTTCAACTTTTCAAACAACCGGGAATTTATTGCTTGTGTGCAGCAAGCTGTTTCATTTTCGGACAGCAAGTAGTTAGAAAATTATATCAAGATCGTTGTCTCTCCATAACCGAGTAAAGGATGTCTTTTTTTTTTCTTTCCAAGACGGAGTCTCACTCTGTCGCCCAGGCTGGAGTGCAGTCATGCAATCTCAGCTGACTGCAACCTCCATCTCCCAGGTTCAAGCTATTCTCCTGCCTCAGCCTTCCTAGTAGCTGGGACTACAGGCCTGCACCACCACACCTGGCTATTTTTTGTGTTTTGAGTAGAGACAAGGTTTTACCATGTTGGCCAGGCTGGTCTCAAACTCCTGAGCTCAAGTGATCTGCCCACCTCGGCCTCCCAAAGTGCTGGGATTACAGTCAAGAGCCAAGCTTTGTAATAGAAGAATCATCTTTTTTTTTTTTTTTTAGAACCAGTCAGGATTGTTGGCCACAGCAACAGGAACAGACTGTGGTTATCTCATGTGAAAAGGGACTTAATTATGGCTTGATTTACAATTTTTTGACTTAAAATGATACAAAAGTGATATACATTCAGTAGAAAGTGTTAGGATACACTTGTGATGCTGAGCAGAGGCAACCAGCCCCAGCTCCCAGTCAGTCACCCAATCACGAAGCTAAAAAAACCTCATACTTTATGGTGTAAAGCCAGATGATTTTGCCAAACTGTGGGCTGATGTCAGTGTAATCGGTGTGCTTGAGGTAGGCTAGACTATCCTAAGATGTTTGGTGGGTTTGATGTATTAAATGTATTTTTGACATATGACATTTTCAATTTATGATGGATTTATCAGGACGTAAACCCATTGTAACTCAAGGAGAGTCTGTATATTGAAGTGATGATATTAGAACTGACTTAGGAGACTAAAAGCATGAGCTGGGGCAGGAGACAGGATCTATAGTCAAAGTCATATCTCAGGAACAGTCTGGCCCATGTGTAAGTGCTCTGATCTCCTTTAACTGCAAATGTTTCCTCCATCTGCACCTCCTTTTCTAAAGAATCAAAGTCCTGGGAGGAAGTACAGAATTGGCCAACCTCAGGTCATGTGGTTCAGACTTGGCAAACGTACAGGTCAGGAGTCTCGCTCTGTCACCAGGCTGGAGTGCAATGGCACAATCTCAGCTCACTGCAAGCTCCACCTCCCGGGTTCAAGTGATTCCCCTGCCTCAGCCTCCCGAGTAGCTGGGACTACAGGCGCACACCGCCACACCCGGAAAGTTTTTTTGTATTTTAGTAGTGATGGAGTTTCACCATGTTGGCCAGGATGGTCTCAATCTCCTGACCTTGTGATCTGCCCACTTTGGCCTCCCAAAGTGCTGGAATTACAGGCATGAGCCACCACGCCCAACCCAACCCTTCTTTTTCTAAAGGAGTAGCCATAAAGACTTTGCCAGTGAACTCTGAGTGCATCCATAGATGGCTCACTGTTTTGTAACCTAATAGTGCCTGTGCAGACTAGGTGCCCACTGCCTGCCTCTGGGACAGACACATAGTTATTTTCCAGAAGACTGTTTTGGAAAAATGAAGAAATGAATTCTGCCATCAAATCTAGTGGTATCTTTCAGCTTGTTAATGCCACATAGGGCTTTATGCTTCTATTACCTGCACTAAAACACACCAGTGTCACTTAGTGAACTTTTTAATTGGCTTTTAAAATAGTAATGTAATCAGGCTCCTCATGCACAGAAATCTGCAGACAGGCTGAAAGGGAAAATGTGAATCACAGTTTAAATACATGCTTTTCAACTGCTTTGTAAGATAAACAGATGTATTAATTAGCACATACTTTAGGGTATGTTATATACTTAAATGCAGGAAAGCGAACAGAATATCATCTCACCAGAGGCAATAAAGATTTGAGCTCTGACCCTAGAAACAAAATGGCATCTTGTTTTCAGAAATGCCTAGCTGTGAGAACAATGAGTCAGGGGCTTAGAGGAATGATCTCTGGATTTATGTAACAAGAAGGCTCTTGTTCAAGTGGTATATAAGAACTAGACCACAGTCTTAGTAATGTGGGGAAAGCCTTTTAACATAGATCCATATGAAGAAATTCAGTAGTCATGGAGCTAAGACATTTTCAAAGGTCTTTAGTAACAAAATTGTGCTAATGCCCAGGACTTAAGAATAAAAAGATTTAGACTGAGGGTAGAGGTGAGTTCCTTGGTGTGCATTGTATTATGCTAAGTGTCATTGAAATAATTTTAAAAAATGGCAGATTCTCTACCCTGTAGGAGACGACATTTGAAGGAATCACATGGACACAATTATGGATTTAATGCAGCGTATTTTTTAAATGACTAATTAGTGTTTTTTTGTTTTTGTTTTGTTTTTTAACTGAAAGATCAAAAGCACTCTATCCCTTAGAAGGAAGGAAATGTGATTCTTCCTTTTCTTGACCTTTTATGGCATTCATTCTTGCCCACCTTGGGTAGTTATTTTTGTGTAGGTCTTGACTTACTGGACTTCAAGAATGAGCAAAAGGACTATGTCTCATTTCTTTCTACTCCATCCCACACATAATGCTTCCCTAGTACACAGAGAATTCTCTGTATGTGTGTGCTGAATGAATCATCAAAGTCAGTAAGGAAGACATAGGGCTCCTTCGAGTCCAGAAATAATCTTCCCATATCACTTTAGACGAAACTGTGTGAACTTGGCAAGTAAATGTACCTCTCTGGGGCTTCCCAATAAAATGAAATGATGAAACGTTGGTAAAATAGGGAATGGTAAGTTAGTTTCAACTTACATGCCTACTCAGTCAATTTCTCTGGACTCTAAGTCTGGAGGCTCTTTTTGACCGGATTGCACACTTCTGATATGACGAGGCATGACCCTGCCTGGTGGAAAAGAAACAGGCATTTGGAAGCCTTGTGTCTATGTCCTGCTCATCTGTAGGTTGTTGTATCTACATCATCTTAGAGAATGAGGAAGGAAATGACTTGTGAAAGAACAACATTAACAGAATGCAAACATTGTGACAGTCTTCACCTGACCTTTCATGTGGGTATTTTCTTACCCTTTAGACCATTTCCTAAAAGAAAAGCCATGTTTATCCAGTGTTCAGGTGACACTGAGCAGAGTAGGCTGTGGTATACCCTGGATTTCCAAATGCAGTCTGATGGAACCTCAGGCTTTGACTGATAAGAACCACCTAAAATGCTTGTTTTAGGTATGGCTTCCTGAGTCCCACCCTAAAATAAATGAATCAAAATCTTGAGAGTAGGGTTCAGGAGGAATATTTATGCTAAGAAAATTTTCCAAGATGATTCTGACATGAAGCCAAAATTGGAAAGCACTGTTTTTCATGGCTGAATCATAGTCCAAAAGTATCTGAACAGGGTGAAACAAACAAGATGAAATGTCAGAGACAAATGTAAATCCCTTAACTTTACAATAACAAGAACTGGGAAATCCTAGGCTGGCAACAGCATGTGTAATACAACTGCAGCATCAATATTTGGTTGCCTGTAAGCTCAGACTGAACCAACTCTGAGATACAGCTTACCAAAACAGCTGCAGTGGTGTCAGGCTGAAGGCATAGGAATACAATGCCGAAGCAAAAGACAGCTCTCTTTCCTATTCTGTACTCTCGGAAGACAGCTGGACTGTGTTCTTGATTTAGTCGGTAATTGTTATTTTTAGTAGCAATATAGAGTAGCAGTAGCAGTAATAATAATCTGTTATGCAGCACTTCATCATTTTAAAAAAGTATATATATAAAAAAAGTTTATATTCAACATTTTATCCACCCTAAATAACAACTTCAATTTAGCTGTGTTGATGCAATAGAGCCCATTGGTGAACACACTACTCAAATGTACATCTTTTATCCCCCAAGTCCCATGTCATGTTTGGCAATGTGGAGAATTTACAGGCCAGGACAGTAAGATAGCTGAAAACCATGCTATCAGAGAAAACAGAGTTCCTTACCCAGAAGACTCATAAGGCCTTGCCTGTTGTCACCAAAGACCTGGTGGGTTTCCACAGGGAAGAGAGGACAGACTTGTCACAGGAGGCCTCAGAGGACAGAGCTTGACCAATGGTAAAAGTTACAGGGAGACAGACGTTGGCCCACACCTCGACCCAAAATATTTCTTAGTCATCAAAGTCCCCTAAAGATGAAACAGGCTGTCTATAGGCAGATTCTGGAGAACTATTTACTAGGAATGGATGGGGAAGAATTTGGGGTGGCTGACTGCAGAGGTCTTAGAAGGGACCCTGAGTTGTGCAATCTGGGCCCATGCAACCTTCTGGTGATTAGGGCTGCTGAAACAGCAGGGATGAAGTCAGGAGTTGTGGGATAGAATGGCCTCAGGTGTGGGAAGCTGCCACTGTGCACCCAAGTGACTGAGAGCCTCACCCCTTTGCCCTGTGACCTGCACTGGAGAACCTCATACCTTAGCCTGAGCTAGCATATTGGGAGCAACCTGATCTCCTGTATGCTTTGGGGAACCGCAGCCTCTCTCCTTTTATGTGTGTGTAGTGACCCTTGATTTAGTCATACAATCACAGATTTCTAGAGCTTAGAGCCAACTTAAAGATCACTTAGAGATAATTTGGCCCAACCTGGCCACATTATAGACAGGGAAACAGACAGTGAAATCTGTGACTTAAATCATAAACGCCATTAAAAATTAGAGTTAGAGACCAGGTGCAGTGGCTCACACCCGTAATCCCAGCACTTTGGGAGGCCCGAGGCCGGCGGATCACTTGAGGCCAGGAGTTTGTGACCAGCCTGGCCAGCATGGTGAAACCCCATCTCTACTAAAAATAAAAAGCGTAGTCTGATGTGGTGGAAAATGCCTGTAATCCCAGCTACTTGAAGGAGGCTGAGGCATCAAAATTGCTTGAACCCAGGAGATGGAGGCTGCAGTGAACCAAGATTGTGTCACTGCACTCCAGCCTGGGCCATAGAGTGAGACTGTCTCAAAAACAAAACAAAACAAAACAAAACAAAACAAATAGAGTTAGAAGAGAACCTCAGGTCATGCCCCATCTGGCCACACCCCTTTATTTTCCTGAGAAAAGAAGTGATTAACTAAGTTCACTAAGTGAGAGGTGGCATGGCCAAGACTGTAGCCCAGCCCCTTGTCTCTCAGTGTGGTGTTCCCGCTGCTGACACGTTTCATCTCCTCTTTTCTACTGAGGACCTGTTCTTTCTGTCTCTTCCACTAGGGAAAATGCCCTCTGCTTTGGGATGCAAGGATGCTGGAGCTGAGCTCACAGGGGGCCAAATCTGTCCCTCTATGCCACAGTGCCACCTTCTCTGTGAGCCTGGCCTCAGGAGGGTGTGCAACACTGCTGTAACTCGGGATGCAAAGAATCTTCCAAGCACACAGAATAACATAGTTGTTTTATAAGCTGCAACTCACACTGCTAAATGAACACAGTAAACATTATTCCAGGTAATTATACATGCTAATTCCTCCCTGAATTATTTTCATGTGTGTATTTGTGCGCTTGAGCCCAGAGTTAGTATTATGGGTGGAAAATAGAATTTAACTTTATAGTAGTGAATTTTTTAATGAGGTGAGGGGATAAACAGTGTTTAGCAATTGTCTTCTCCTTCTTTCCTCCCTCCCACTTTTGCTCTCTCCTTTCCTTTTTTCTCGTCTTCCTTCCTTTCCTCCTGAATTTTCCAACTCAGGGCTGCAAGTATTCATCAGTTGAAGAACGAATGTCCACACTCTAAGAGCTTGTACATACAGCTGCAATGCAAGGATGCCTTATGCTGCCTTTCAGCTTTTTTGCTTATCTCAGAACACAACTTTCTTTGTGAAAGTCTATACCCATAGCCAGGGCAAAATTCCTCTTAAGTCTGACTAACACCCTCATGTGTTAGGAAATTCTTATCTCTGCAAGGCCTAGCATTTGTAATAACAAATACCAGAGGTTACCAAATAACTTGTCCTGTCTATTTCAAAGTTCTTCTTCGTGATTGCTCACCACTCTTTGAGAAATTTTCCTTTCTCCGCTGGAATTCTCCATTGAGTACTCTACCCCAAAGGTGAATTTTTCTAGTGAAAGAAATGTGATCTTAAAAAAAATCATGACTTTGTTTGCCATTTTTAGAAGGCAAAATTTTATCAAACCAGAAGACCCAATCCACTAATATTTAATTGCCCCCAGGAAGTGTCTCTCTGGGACAAAAACTAATTTCTCCAAATGTACTTGAGAAAAAAAAAATAGTTTGGAAACTAGTGATGTCACCTGCTGAGAGACTGGAATGAATGTAAAGAGCAGGGACCACCTTGGGACAGAAGACCTGGGCTCATCTTCCTTTTCCAGTCCTTCCAACATACTCTGCCAGGTCAGCCACTTTTAAGCCATGTGGCCTTGAGCAAGTGACTTAGCCTGTTTGCACCTCTGGGACACGGGGACAATACTACTACATACCTCATAAGTTTGTTTCAATGAATAAATAATTTACTGGATCCAAAGCATAGTGAAAGAAGAGCTGAAATTTACTGTGTCTTCCCTGGTAACAGAAGAGCAGAAACACGGTTCTGGAGGCTGGATTCGGGCCATGCCCACATCAGACACTTGCAAAGAGCAAGGGGCAGCAGAATGTTGGGACTGGCCAGACCTGCTCAAGGAGGGCTGGGAACAACAGGTGACTGAGGGTGCATCAGAAAGCTGGGATTTGCAATTCTCAAATGAAGAAGCAGAATTCACAGTGGGAAGTGGAGGGTTGGGTCAAACATTGCTTTGGAAGTTAAACCCTCTAACAAATTACCAGGATTGGAAAGAGTTTCAGCCTGAAAGATAGGAGATCACAACCTTGTCTCAGCATGGTAGGGACTTGGTATTTGACTGTGAACAGGTAATCTCCTCTTTCTGACTCAATTTCCCTGTTGCTTAATAAAAGGAGTGGGGTTGGATTGATAGATTTTTTCTTCTGACTCTGATATTCAGTGATTCCTGATTTGTGAACATTTGTTTCAGTGCTTAACAAAAAGAAGAAAGAGTATTCTGGATTATAATTTTAAAAAAGAAAGAAAGAAAATCCTTATGATTTACTTGAACTAGTGAACTGTGCACCATTTCTAGCAATCCCTAGCAAATGTTTCATAACAGTAGCAGCTTGCTCACCATTTATGGTATATTTGTAGAAAAGGAGGTACAGATTGTAAGCAGGAAGACACTTGAGATGTTGAATATCTTTGAATGTCTGATAAGAAAAGGAAAAATAGGGCATGACATTTGACGTTAATTTTATTCATTCAATAAACATATGTCAAGTGCACACTGTGAGCCTCTGCACCTGGTTCATGTGAATTCCACCTGATTTGGGTCTTCAAGAAGTCACAGTCTAGTGTAGGAGAAAGGCAAGTAATTTTTAAAAATCCATTTAACAAGATGTAATGAAATGAGGGCTGGGGAAAGAAGAGATTAATCCCAGCTGGGGGGATTAGGAAAGACTTCATGCAGGGTGACATGTGAGCTGGTCCTTAAAATATGAGTCAGGCTTTGACAAACAGGGAATGGGGAAAGGGGACATTCCAGACTGAGAGAGTGATGTGAATAAAGGCTTGTAAGTGGGAAATTTGGGGTATTTTTAGGGCACGGAGGTAAGCCATGTCACAGAAACACAGAAGCCTGGGAAATCTCAGAGAAGCAACTAGAAGGGTAGAATTAGTTTGTTTTGGTTTTTAGTTACTTTAATGGTAATGGACCTTCCTTATCATTTTTACTGGAGAATCTTACCCAGTATTCATTTGAAGGACAAAGGGTTATAAAGTAGGTGCTTGGGAAGATGATGTCCATATTTAAATATTCAGCAAAGTGTGATCTGCAGATGGGGAGCATACAGTCGTATAGAAGTAATAATATTCTTGAGAAATGAATTTTGGTTTTCTTATTTTGACTTTTTATTAATAGTAAGAAATCTATTGTAGTTCTCAGAGTGACCTACTGGGGACTCGGTGAGCATCGTGAGGAACATAGGCAAGTCATTTTGTGTCTTCCAGACCTTTCTAGAGGAGTGACTTGGGGTGGCTAAAGGTGGTTTTTAAAAATGAAAATTCTGTAGACACATATTCAAAGCTAATATGGCCTTGTTCCAAATGGACTCTATAACCTTAGCCCCAATCCTCTGACTGTTGGATGTCTTAGCTTCTTCCTCAGAAAACTGTGGCAATGCTATAGTGCTGAGTCACCCTGGGAGGCTGATGGTGGGGTGTGAGGCACACCAGAGCTGGCCTTGGGCTCACTGTATCCCTGCCCTCCTCATTCTCCGAGTAGTGATGCTGCTATCTATATCATAGGCTTACACAATTATTAAATAATTACTAAATTATTAAACATGGATAATAAGACTACAAGAATGTTAGTGATTATGTATGGTTATTTAAACACTTAGCCTTGTTTGGAGCACTGAATAGACATATGCACAAAGTACATTCAATCCAAATACAACCAAGGCAGCTGGGTGAGGTGGCTCACGCCCGAGATCCCAGCGCTTTGGGAAGTCGAGGCGGGCAGATCACCTGAGGTCAGGAGGTCGAGACCAGCCTGGCCAAAATGGCGAAACTCTGTCTCTACTAAAAATACAAAATTAGCTGGGCATGGTAGTACGCACCTGTAATCCCAGCTATTACAGAGGCTGAGGAAGGAGAATTGCTTGAACCTAGGAGGCGGAGGTTGCAGTGAGCCAAGATCACGCCACTGCACTCCAGTCTGGGTGACAGAGCAAGACTTCGTCTCAAAACAAACAAACAAATAAAAAAATACAACCAAGGCACTAGCCAGCTCACACATATTTAGCACAAAATTTACCTGTAGGGCAACAATAAGAGAAACAGGAAAGTGAACGCTAATGAAATGTTGGAAGGAAGATAAGGCTTTTTCTGAAGAACATTTTAGGGGGTAAAAAAATGTAAGTTACAAAAACACCCTTCCCAAGTCTAGTTTAACACAAATCACTGAAATCTCAGGGTTGGAAGATGCCTTGAAAATTGTCCTCTCCATGCAGAGGTTGAGCATCCTTGGCACAGAGCCCCGGTCCTCCAAGAGCTCCAGTCTCCCTCACAGATTTGAAAGGTTCCTTCTTGGGTGGAGCCACAATCTGCCTCCCTCAACTTTCGGAATCTTAGAAATTCAGAAATGGGGCCAGGCGCGGTGGCTCACGCCTGTAATCCCAGCACTTTGGGAGGCTGAGGTGGGTGGATCATAAGTTCAGGAGATCGAGACCCCATCTCTACTAAAAATACAAAAAATTAACTGGGTGTGGTGGCATGCACCTGTAGTACCAGCTACTCGGGAGGCTGAGGCAGGAGATTCGCTTGAACCTAGGAGGCAGAGGTTGCTGTGAGCCGAGATCGCGCCATTGCACTCCAGCCTGGCAACACAATGGGACTCCGTCTCAAATTTAAAAAAATAAATAAATACATTCAGAAATGGGGCCAGGTGTGGTGACTCACACCTGTAATCCCAGCACTTTGGGAGGCCAAGGCAGGCGGATCACCTGAGCTCAGGAATTCAAGACCAGCCTGGGCAACATGGTGAAACCCTGACTCTACAAAAAAAAAAACAAAAATTAGCTGGGTGTGGTGGCTTGTGCCTGCAGTTCCAGCCACTCAGGAGGCTGTGGCAGGAGGATTGATTGCTTGAGCCTAGTAAGTGGAGTTGCAGTGAGCAGAGATCGCACCACTGCACACCAGCCTGGGTGACAGAGAAAGACCCTGTATTAAATAAATAAATAAATAAATAAATAAATAAATAAACAATTCAGAAATGGTAGAGCCCTTAAAGTTTATCTAAGCCCACCCCACAGAGTGCAGAAATACCTTCTATAACCTGATCATGGGGCTTAGGGTCTCCTGGCCTCTACCTTGATGTTTTCCCTGATGCGTTCCTCAGCTCTCCAAGGGAAAGCCTTTGCTATTATTGAGCAGGTCTAGTTGCTAGAAAAGATGTCCCTAGTTCTTTGACAAGGTCCTGGTTCTTTGCCACTAACTGGCTCTATGGCTTTAGGCCCAATGAACTGACCTTTTGGAATCTTAACTTCACGGAGCAAGACTCATCCACCTTTCTAACCACCCTTCAGACACATGGAAACCCAGGATTATTTTTTCCAGTTAATTGTTCCCAGTTCCTGCAGGTATTTCTCATTTTACCCCTTTCCCCAAACACTTCCGCCTTCTGGGTCTCTGCTTTCAACCTCTGCCTCAAATGTCTCTCCCCCAACATCTTCCTTTTTGAATCCTACCACCCACAGAAACCTGAGTGGCATGTCACTTTTCCAAGACACCCTTCCTGATCCCCGTTAGAAATGACGACCTCTTTATTCAGACTCTGGGCGTGCTCTACCATTTACCCTCACCATTTTCTGCTTTGCTTACGTATCTGTGGCCATATATAGAAAGGAAACTTCATACTTTCTTCTCATTAACCTACATTTTGGGGAGTACTGACGTTATCATTCACTTTCAACTTGAAGAGTATATTACACTCGGGCTGAGCGCGGTGGCTCACACCTGTAATCCCAGTACTTTGGGAGGCCAAGGCGGGCAGATCACCTGAGGTCAGGAGTTTAAGACCAGTACAGCCAACATGGCAAAATCCTGTCTCTACTAAAAAAATACAAAAATTAACTGGGCATAGTGGCAGGTGCCTGTAATCCCAGCTACTTGGGAGGCTGAGGCAGGGAGAATTGCTTGAACTCGGGAAGCAGAGGTTGCAGTGAATCGAATTTGCACCACTGCACTCCAGTCTGGGGGACACAGTGCGACTCTGTCTCAAAAAAAAAAAAAAATATATATATATATATACACACACACACACACACACATACACACACACATATATAGCATTCTCTATATATCAGCCTTGGTTGATTATTCTACTTAATATTTACATTCATGTTAGGGCTAATTTTTCTACCTAATATTTACACCCACGGTGGGGCTAATTATCCTACTTAGTATTTACATCCTGGTGGGGCTAATTAGTCCACTTAGTATTTACATCCATGGTGGAGATATTGGAAAAGGAGAATCATTCCTGGACTTACTGCTGTAAAAAAATTAGTGGATAGCTGATACTACATAAGAGGTGATATGCCGTCTTGAGCACAGCAGACTTAGATCTCAGCAGGTGGACAATCTTGGGTTGGCTGCTTAGCTGCCTTGTGCCTCATTTTATTTCATCTCTAAGATGAAGGTAATAATATCCTCAACATAAAGCTATTTTGAGGTTCAATTGAGGTATTTATGTGATGATGCCTGGTTTAGAGGAGCTGCTCTGTAAATGTTAGATGAAATGAGGTAGAATTAGATTTCAGTATGACCCCTTAAGTTAGAGAAGTTGATGTGAATGTGCAGGCTTATGCTTAATTGAGGAAAAATGATGTATCTGACAGAAGAACAGTAAACAGCTATTATACAAGAAGCAGGATGACTGCTTAGCTCAAAATAAATATCAGTGTACCATACAAATATCAGGCGATATTCTGTGGAGAATGCAAAAATTAGAAATTAGCATAAGTTCAGTATTATTCAGTAATACATTATTAACAAAATTCCTTAGGTCTTGTTTACTGCTCTTTGTCTCCACAGCATAGCACCATAACCTAACAAGACCAGATACATTGCAGCCTCAGTCTTCTCAGGTACAAGATCTAGATATTTGGAGAATGATCTCAAAGATTCTATTCAGCTTTAAAATTCTGACTCTAGCACTTTAACTCACCATAAAACTCTTAGATGAAAACAACAACAATGACAAACACTACATTTATGAAGAAATGCACTGATCATTGGGAAATGCTACGGAAAATCTAATACTGGAAATCAGACATAAGAAAGGAGATTCCTGTATAGGTGGGAGTGTGGAGGTGTTGGGGTAGGCTGACATGTGTATGAATAGAATATTTCCATTTCCACTGAAGACAGAGCCAAAGCAAACTGACTTTAATTGAAGCTAGTGACTCACACCTGTAATCCCAGCACTTTGGGAGGCCGAGGCAGGTGGATCACCTGAGGTCGGGAGTTCGATACCAGCCTGACCAACATGGTGAAACCCCGTCTTTACTAAAAATACAAAAAAATTAGCTGGGCGTGGTGGTGCATGCCTGTAACCCTAGCTACTTGGGGGACTGAGGCAGGAGAATCACTTGAACCCGGGAGGCAGAGGTTGCAGTGAGCCGAGATCACGCCATTGCACTCCAGCCTGGGCAACAAGAGCGAAACTCTGTCTCAAAAAAAAAAAAAAAAGGTTGCGTAAGGAGACCTTTCCAACAATCTAAGGTGTGTAACTCAGAAACAGTTGTCAAAGAGAGCTTGGGAAATCAGATCTTGAAGAAAAATCAGAGGAGAGGTTTCAGCAGAGGGCTTTGCCAAGGTCTTCCCAGCCCATTAGCTCTCCACCACACTTCTGTACTAGGTTGGCTGTCCCATCAGGCATCTTCCTCCTGGCTTTGTGGCCTGGGCTGGTTCTAGTTCCCCTTACTTTCACTCTGACTCACAGCCAAAGCAAGATTGGGACAAGCGAAATTCCTAGTTGCTCAATGTTTTATTACTAGTAGTTAGCTGACAATTTGCATAGTGGTAATGTGCTTTAGAATGAGTTTTATTAGCTGTTCCTTGCAATTATTTTGAGGTACACTTGCTGTTGCCCCATTTTTAAGATGGAAATGCAACACTGAGAGAGATGAGGCCAAAGCCAGAGATGGCACTAGAATGCATAGACTCCCCACCCTAAGGCCTTAATTTGGTCCTCTTGTATCTATATTACTGTAAGTACTATGAAGCCTTAAAAGTTCCTCATTTAAGAAATATGAGAAATAGAGTATGAAGGTGAAAGACGCAGGAAAACCAGTAGTCTATACACCAGATAACGTTGCTATGCAGATTTCAGAGCTGGAAAGAGAATATGGAAAATCCAGCTGATGCTTTAAACATTTGGTATTATTAGAATCATTGTGACAAAGGTGAAATGGTTTTTGGCCTATACCAAAGTTTGTGACTGGGGTTCCTGGGGCTGTGCAGCTGTGAGTATGTTTAATACTTTCTTCCTTGAAAAGCCCCTAATGGCTTAAGGAAGAAAGATATGCAGGAGTGGTATTCAGAGGCCTGCGTTCCTGTCCTGACAATGCCATGAACTTGCTATGGGATTTGATTAAGTCCTTTCCAGCTCTGGGCCTTCTCTGTGCTGAAGCAAGTCTGGAGGGGATTAGGGAGCAGGAGATGTGGTTAGTTTATAGGTAGACAGTCTCTTTCTGCCTCTATGGCAGTGAATGGATTAGTTCACTGTAGATAGTGGACATGTGGCAGGTGCTGTGCAAAGTGGGGTCTCACAGCCTAGGGAAAATCGTGGGTGTCGGAATAGTCCAGTGTTATCAGACCACAACCAGCATCACCATGATACAACAGCAGATATGCAGCAAATGCCTACTATAGGAATGCTTTATTGAACTAGCTAGAATTAGGTTCAGCTGTGAGCAACAAAGACCTGAAAAAGAATGGCTTGGACAAAGATAGAGGTAGAGTTCTCCATCACTGTAACCTCACAGATAAGCCCTAATTCCCAGAACCTGGGAAAATGTTACATTCCATGGCAAAGGGGAATTAAGGATGAAGATGGAATTAAAGTTGTTAATAAACTGACTTTAACATAGAGAGGTTATCCTGAATTTTCTAGGTTGGACCAGTGTAAACCCAAGTGTCCTTAAAAGTGAAAGAGAGAATCAGAAGAGAGACCATGATGTTAGTATGAGAAAGATTGGGTCTATGTTGTTAGCTTTGAAGATAGAAGAAGAAGGCCATAATTTGAGAAATGTGGGCAGTTTTTAGAAGCTGGAAAAAGTAAGGAAACGTATTTTCCCCTATAGCCTCCAGAAAGGAATGCACCCTGTGGATACACTAATCTTAGCCCGGTAAGATCCCTGTCAGGCTTCTGTACTATAGAACTACAAGACAAAAAAGAATTTTATTGTTTTAAGCCACTAAGTTTGTGGTAATTTCTCAGAGCAACAATAAACATGTAATACAATGGCCGAAAAGACATCTGAGATAAGCAACTTGAGGAAGGTAGCTTGAGTTCCATCAATTGGAGACCCATGCTCCTTCTTTCTTGTTGCTCGACTGCGTGATTTCCATTTGTAAGGCCACCTTGAGGACAAAAATGGCTCCTGGAGCTTCAACCATTCGGTCTGCAGTCTGAGTAGACAAAAGGATGAAGAAAAGAGAAGATCTCTCCCTAAGAACAGTTTCTGAAAGTCACGCATGTATCTGCTGACTTCTCACTAAACACGCCTTGGTCACACACACCAGCCAAACTGCAAAAGAAACTAGGAAATCCAGTCTTTTAGCTGACACGGTTTGTGCCCAGCCAAAATCCAGTATGGTTAACTGAAGTAGAGAGTGGATGTTGGGAGGCAAAGAACCAACTCTGGCAAATAATGACAGTCTTTCTCCCTCCCTTTCTCTCTCCCTCTCAAACAACAGTTTTTTTGTGTTTTGTTTTGTTTTGTTTTTTATCTATTTATTTTGTTGTTGTTGTTGTTGTTTTGAGACAGAGTTTCACTCTTGTCTCCCAAGCTGGAGTGCAATCTCAGCTCACTGCAACCTCTGCCTCCCGGATTCAAGTGATTCTCCTGACTCAACCTTCTGAGTAGCTGGGATTACAGGCAGCCACCACCACACCCAGCTAAATTTTGTATTTTTTAGTACAGATGGGATTTCACCATGTAGACCAGGCTGGTCTCAAACTCCTGACCTCAGATGATTCACCTGCCTTGGCCTCCCAAAGTGCTGGGATTACAGATGTGAGCCACTACACCCGGCCCAAACAAATATTTTTAAAGATCTGA
>NW_012106553.1:1962183-1978446 GCF_000951045.1 Mandrillus leucophaeus
TTTTTTTGAGACGGCGTCTTGCTCTGTCAGCAGGTTGGAGTACAGTGGCATGATCTCAACTCACTGCAACCTCTGCCTGCCAGGTTCAAGTGATTCCCCTGCCTCAGCCTCCAGAGTAGCTGGGATTATAGGCACCCACCACCACATCCAGTTAATTTTTTGTATTTTAGCAGAGATGGGGTTTCACCATGTTGGCCAGGATAGTCTCGATCTCCTGACCTCGTGATCCACCAGCTTCAGCCTCCCAAAGTGCTTGGATTACAGGCGTGAGCCACTGCGCCCGGCCAAATTGTGGTGATTTATAATCTACTACTATAGAGTGCTAGGCATAGAGGGTATAGGTGGGAGAAGAAGAGATAGGAAACAGGAGGAGGGGTGACTGGAAGGTGAACATCCTCATTCTTAGTACCTGGGTAAATACGTTGGGATTTTCAAATGAAATTTCTCTATAAGTCCAGCCCCTGTCCCATCCCCACTAGCACCAAGGTCTGTATTTCTTTATTCCCAGGGTAGACACATTGGAATTATCTTTTATTCTCCCCTCTCTCACCCATCCCTTTACTTTGCCCCCTGCCATCTAGTTATTGCCAAATTCTCAGGACTATAAATCAGCAATGCCTCTTCTATCCACTTCCTTCTTGCCATCCCCACTGCCACTGACTGCTCTTCTTCTGTTTTATATTTTGGTAGCTGCCCAAAGGTCCACCTTCCTTCTGTCTGTTCCTCCCTCCTTCTTTCCTGCAACGCTGCTAAACAAATCTTTTTTAAATACATAGCTAATAATTCCACTGCCCAGAAAAGTTCAGTGGCTCTCCTGTGACTTCACAACAGAGGGCATCCCCTGCCCTTTCCTGCTTTGTTGCCCTTGTTCACGTAGTGCCCTTCAAATGGAATCCCCTTCCCCTACTGCCGTTCAATATCCAAATCATATGCAACTTTCGACATTGAGCACAAATGGTTTTTTATCTATAAAATCTTCTTTGATATCTTCCCACCACACCTAGGCTGGAAACAATTCCTCCTCTCCCTTTTAGACTTTCCAAAATCTTTTTTTTTTTTTTTTTTGAGACAGAGTCTCACTCTTTCATACAGTCTGGAGTGGAGTGGAGTGATCTCAGCTCACTGCAACCTCCGCTTCCTAGGTTCAAGCAATTCTCCTGCCTCAGCCTCCCCAGTAGTTGAGACTACAGGTGCATGCCACCACACCCGGCTAATTTTTGTATTTTTAGTACAGACAGAGTTTCGCCATGTTAGCCAGGTTGGTCTTGAGCTCCTGACCTCAGGTGATAAGCCCTCCTCAGCCTCCCAAAGTGCTGGGATTACAGGCATGAGCCACCGCTCCCGGCCCAAAATTTTATTTTTCTACTTGTAACTGTATATTTAGCTGCCTAATTATTTGGCTATGGTCTACTTCTATCAAGTCCTGTGTAAGTTCCATAATGACATTTACCATGTCTTTTTTGGTCACAGTTGTATGACTAGGACAGAGTGTCTGTGACCCAGTATAATCATAAGTTTTGTGTCCAATCAGAGTTTATAAGGGGAATTCAGAATATCTTGAAAACTTGCTAAAATGATTCCAATAGTAATGCTTTTTTACCCCCACCTCTTCAGCCTGACCCCGATGAGGGCTACAGTATTCACTTTCTATCTTTCATTAAAGTTATTTGAATGTGGGCGCCTCTCTGCAGTCTAGACTAAACTCTTAAAGGACTGGACCTTACCTAATTTATCTGTTTCTCTACCCATCCTGCCACACTACTCACGCACGCCCCCAACTTCGACCACATCATGAATTCAGGAAGTAAACAATGAATGAAGTGAATGCTATGGAGGATGACATTTTGTGAATGTAAGAAATGTGGCCTTCCTTTTGGTGTTTTAGTCATGAAGTCCTTGCCCATGCCTATGTCCTGAATGAACAGGCAACTTACAGAATGGGAGAAATTTTTTGCAATAATTTACCCATCTGACAAAGAGCTAATATCCAGAATCTACAAAGAACTTAAACAAATTTACAAGAAAAAATCAAACATCCTCATCAAACAGTGGCCAAAGGATATGAACAGACACTTCTCAAAAGAAGACATTTATAGAGCCAACAGACACATGAAAAAATGCTCATCATCACTGGTCGTCAGAGAAATGCAAATCAAAACCACAAAGAGATACCATCTTACACCAGTTAGAATGGCCATCATTAAAAAGTCAGGCAACAACAGGTGCTGGAGAGGATGTGGAGAAATAGGAACGCTTTTACACTGTTGGTGGGACTGCAAACTAGTTCAACCACTGTGGAAGGCAGTGTGGCAATTCCTCAAGGATCTAGAAATAGAAATGCCATTTGACCCAGTGATCCCATTACTGGGTATATACCCAAAGGATTATAAATCATGCTACTATAAAGACACATGCACATGTATGTTTATTGCGGTACTATTAACAATAGCAAAAACTTGTAACCAACCCAAATGTCCATCAATGATAGACTGAATTAAAAAATGTGGCAAATATACACTATGGAATGCTATGCAGCCATAAAATGTATGAATTCATGCCCTTTGCAGGGACATGGATGAAGCTGGAAACCATCATTCTGAGCAAGCTATCACAAGGGTAGAAAACCAAACACCGCATGTTCTCACTGATAGGTGGGAATTGAACAATGAGAACTATTGGACACAGGAAGGAGAACATCACACACCAGGGCCTGTTGTGGGGTGGGGGAATGGGAGAGGGTTAACATTAGGAGAAATACCTAATGTAAATGATGAGTTAACAGGTGCAGCAAACCAACATGGCACATGTATACCTATGTAACAAACCTGCACGTTGTGGACATGTACCCTAGAACTTAAAGTATAACAAAAAAAAAAAAAGAAAGGAAGGAAGAAAGAAATGTTGCCTTCCTTTGCCTAGAGCAAGCTTGGCTTTGGAATATTTAGACAGTTCAATCCCTTACCTCTGCCAGAGAGAGTCCTTTTGATAAAGAGAATACTTGGTTATATTTTTAAAAAGTTTCAAAGCAAGGTCCAAACATTTCAAAAAGCAAGCAGATGGGCCCTGCAGGTAGCACTCACTGACTAACTAGGATGCTTTCAACTGCCTGTGCTAAAATTGGTGCTAGGGGCTAATGTCCTGCTTGTCTTGCCTCATTAGAAAGTCTTTCTCTTTCTAAGATGTGTTTCAGGGAAAAAAAGAGAAATGAGGGGGAGAAAAAAAGACAGTGCAGGGTTCCCACTGGAGGGAACTGGATCTAGAGATGAAGCATGTAGTTGAAGACCGGACTGATCATTTCACCTTTCATCTCTTTATTACTGCTCCACACTCCCATGTCAAGCGTCAAGCTGCATTTCCTCTGAGGATCCTTCCAAAGAAAAGAGCTTGCCCTTTTTTTGTTGTTGTATTTTTTTTCACCACCCCTCAGCTTCCAAAGGCGTTTCTGATCTCTTTAGCTAGAACTAGCTGAGGAGGGCCACGACCTCTTTCTTTCCTGCCGCTCTGAGGAGGAGCGGAAAGTGGAGTAGGTGATGGGCAGGTGACCTACCTTACAGCAGGAGTGGGGGAGTGCTTTGCCCAAATTAGTATCACAGAGAGAGTTCCGAGGCTTTCCTTACCACCAGATTCTGGCATCAGTCTGGTGAGCAGCGGCAGTCTAAAGCTGAGGCTGTGGGGATGCAGGACAGAGGTGGAAGTAGTATTGTAGTTAAGTTACCATTCTACACACTGAGCGAAGACAGAGGGAGGAGGGCCACACTGTAGCGAGTGAGAGCTAAGAGTGGATCACCCTAAATCCACACACATAGACATCTACTGAAACCATGGTCCAGAGCTGGCTTGGGGTCTTAAAAAACTGGCTTGGAAAGGAGCATTTGTTACTGATTTTCCTCTAAGAGGATGAGTTGAGAATTTATCCATTCACTTGGACAAAGCATAGCTGTAATCTTTGTGCTTCCTTTTGTTGAAATAACACTGAGTTCAGAGTCGCTTGGGTATTGGCACATTGATCTCAACGTCATCTCTCTCTCTCTCTCTCTCTCTCTCTCTCAGAGAATAACACTGAATTAAAAGGCAATTCAAGTCCTGCCAAAAAGAATTGTGATTATCTGATCCAGGGGCCCTGGTCATACTAAGAATTACTGGCCACTCTCGACCTTTCTCTGTTAAAACATTGGCAAAAAGAAAAGACATCTAGTTTAAAACTGGGACTTAAACGCTGGTCCGTGAAAAAGTGTAGACCATGTTAGTTGAACAACAAATACTTCCCCTTCTTCATGAAGAAATGACAGGGGGATGGGAGCAGGAGTTTCTACCTCAACATACCACGGTGCCCTCCCTAGAGAAATGACTCCTACCAGCAGATATTGGACCAGGGAAAGGCATATGCACTCCACAGATACACAGCACACAGACACAGCACCCCTCTAGCAAAGGACATCACAGAAGAGCTCTAACAGAAACAAGAGACTATCAGAAGAACCTAGGAGGATTCTTTATCCCATCTATGGACGTGTACCAAGTCTGGAATGACTTCTCATCTGTAGATGAGTAAAGAGTAAAAGCTCTGATATGAGCTTTTTTTAAAAAAATGTTGGTCATGTAAAAGAAAGACTATCCCATTCAAGATGCAGAGAGAAGACACATATTTGGAAAAGACTAACTGGTGAGCCTACAGTAGCCATTCCTGGTGTTCAGTCATCTTTCACATGTATGTGAACCCTGGAGTCAGTGCCTGCAGAGAGGCAAATGAATTCATAATTTGGAATGCAGGCTGCTTTCCCTAGACAAGACCCTTGCTCTCTGACCAGGTGTGCCCTTCACCTGGTGCAATATGTACATATTCCTGGGAAACGCCAGGCCTGAGGAAGCGAGCATTATTGAACTCACCAATTATCTCTTCTCAGTGTTTGTCAGAAACCAAATGTCCTTCGCACCTCATCTCACCTTGTCTAAGCCTCCTCTCTGAGACTGCTTTCATTTGAGATTAGTTATCTACACCTCTACATTAATTTTTATTATTGACGCTCTCCCAAAGGATTTACCCTCTATGATTTGTCATTCTTTTGGGGTGAAAGATTCCTATTAAAGGGATTCTGGGCATTCATCATTAAGAACGAGGGCTACTTGTGTTAACTTGGAAATTACACAATATGAGGTAGTTGCCTACGTAGGTATCACATAAAATAATGATCCTTTTTGTTCATGCATTTTAATAATTGTTGTCCTCAGACTTTGGTGTGTATCACCACCTCCCAGGGAGCTTGAATGCTAGGGTCTCACTGTCTGGGTTTTAGTCAGTATATCTGCGGTTGGTTTCCAGAATCTATTTACCTTTAAAGGTTTCTAGATACTCCTGATCATTAGTCTGATATGGGAATCACTGATCTACTCTTTTTTTCTTCTCTAATGCACCTTAAGAATATGCTAGCACTCACACTATTCACAATAGTAAAAAAGTAGAAGCAGGCTGGGCACAGTGGCTCATGCCTGTAATCCCAGCACTTTGGGAGACCGAGGCAGGCCGATCACCTGAGCTCAGAAGTTCAAGACCACCCTGGTCAATATAGTGAAACCCTGTCTCTACTAAAAATACAAAAATTAGCTGGGCATGGTGGTGGGCGCCTGTAATCGTAGCTAGTTGGGAGACTGAGACAGGAGAATCACTTGAACCTGGGAGGCAGAGGTTGTAGTGAGCCAAGACCACGGCACTGCACTCCAGTCTGGGCAGCAAAAGTGAAACTCCGTCTCAAAAAACAAAACAAATAACAACAACAACAACAAAGTCGAAACAACTGAAATGTCTATCGATGGCTGAATGAATAAACAAACTGTGGCATATGCATGCAACTGAGTACTATTCAACCATAAAAAGCAATAGAGTGTTGATACACAATACAACATGGATTAACCATGAACAAATTATGCTAAATAAAATAAGCCTGACATAAAAGGTCATGCATTGTGTGGTTCCATGTGTATGATATACCTAGACTAGACAAGTAAGCCCACAGAAGTAGAAAGCAGATTGGTAGTTACCAGGGGCTGTGGGGAGGAGAGACGGGGTATAAATCTTAATGGGTCTGGGGTTTTCTTTTGGGATCTTGAAAATGTTTGGAACTAGACAGAGGTGTTGGTTGCACAACACTGTGAATGTACTAAATGTAACTAAAGTTGTTTGCATTAATACAGTTTATTTTATGTTATATGAGTTTCACATCTGCGATCTCATTTAGTCTTTATAAAACCCTTGGGAGGGAGATATACGCACACCCATATATATAAATAAACAATGTACACACTGCACCTTTCACTTGGGTGTCAGTTTTAAGGGAAGCTTGTGTTATCACAACATATAATTTTATTGTCAAGAATGGCATAATTTTTTCCCCATTAATTCTTATCTTGATTTAAAAATACAAATCTATAATAAACTGGAGTTGTTTTGTTTTGTTTTGTTTTGTTTTTGAGACAGAGTCTCACTCTGTTGCCCAGGCTGGAGTGCAGTGATGTGATCTCAGCTCACCACAACCTCCCTCTCCCAGGTTCAAGTGATTCGCATGCCTCAGTCTCCCAATAGCTGGGACCACAGGCACCCGTGACCACGTCTGGCTAATTTTTGTATTTTTTAGCTGAAACAGAACTTCACCATGTTGACCAGGCCAGTCTTGAGCTCCTGACCTCAAGTGATCCACCCTCCTCAGCCTCCCAAAGTGCTGGGATTACAGGCGTGGGCCACCACAGCCGGCCTTTTTTGTTGTTGTTGTTGTTTTTTAATTGCCAGAGCGGCGGCTTGGTAACGTGAAGCAAGTGGAATTGTTCTTAAGATGTATTTGTGTGGACAGCTGATGCTGGATAGGGAGCCCTGGAGGTGTTATTCTGGAGTTTGAAGAAGGATCCATGGAATGTGTGTAATCATAACCCAGTCTGATCACCAAGAAAGTGCCCAGAATTTAGGGAAAAAAAGACAAGGAATATTCAGATCCTGCTGCAAGAAAGAACTAAGTAGTCCTTACAGGAAATTCTTTTTGACAGAACCCACCAAGCTGAAGGGAAATCCTTCTTTTAGGATTATTTGAAACCCTTGTTTTAAGGTGTGTTAGTATCCTGTTGCTGCTCTGACAAACTACTACAAATTTTGTGACTTAAAACAACAAATGCAGCTGGGTGCAGTGGTTCATGCCTGTAATCCCCACACTTTGGGAGGCCAAGGCAGGTGGATCACCCGAATTTAGGAGTTTGAGACCAGCCTGGCCAACATGGGGAAACCCCGTCTCTACCAAAAATCCAAAATACAAAATTAGCCAGGTATGGTGGCATGTATCTGTAATCCCAGCTACTCGGGAGGCTGAGGCAGGAGAATGGCGTGAACCTGGGAGGTGGAGGTTGCAGTGAGCTGAGATTGTGCCATTGCACTCCACCCTGGGCAACAAAAGCAAAACTCCATCTCAAACAAATACATATCGTCATATAGTCCAGGAGGCCCGGAGTCTGAATTGGGAGGTAAGACTGTGTTCCTTCGGGGGGCTCTAAGGGAGAATCTATTTGCCTTGAGCTTCTGAGGACTGCCCCCATTTCTTGGCTTCTGGCCCCACATCACTCAGACCTCGGCTTCTATTGTCACCTCTTCGTTTCCGATGCTGACCTTTTGCCTCCCTTCGTCTTATAAGAACCCTTATGATTACACTGGACCCAATCCAGGAGAGTCTCCCCACCTCAAGATCCTCCACTGAGTCACATCTACAAAGCCTCTTTTGCTACTTAAAGTAATGTACCCACAGGGTTGGGGGTTGAGAACATGAGACTTTACGGGCACTATTATTCTGCCTATCACAGAAAGTGAAGCTTTGGAAACTGTAATCATAAAGGTGACCATCTATTTTCTTCCAAGGCTATTCATCCTCAGAACACAGCTTCTGTGATGGTCACTGTATAGTCTTAGCCACTCATACCAGAGACCTTAGTGTCATCTTCAAATTCATTCCCTCTGCCTTCCCAGTCTGTATTTAATTTTCAATCAAGTTCAAAGCCCTATTAATCAATCAATAAAATAACAATTGTGAAAGATTTAATATTTAAATATTTTAAAAATAGTATAAAACTGATGGAGAAAAGAGAAAAGAGTTTCTCTTTTCCCCTAGTTCTTTTTCTCAAAGGTACATTTGTAACAGTTACTATGAAATTGGCTACAAATCACAGAGACTACAAATAAAAGATGCTTGAACAGGATAGAAACATTTTTCTACTTAAAAATATCCAGGGAAAATAGTCCAAAGTTGATGCGGTATCCTATCCTACAAATTGCTCAAGAACCAGTCTCCTGACTGGGCACAGTGGCTCATGCCTGTAATCCCAGCACTTTGGGAGGCCAAGGCGGGTGGATGACCTGAGGTTGGGAGTTCAAGGCCAGCCTGGCCAACATTTTAATCTCCACTAAAAACACAAAATTAGCCAGGAGTGGTGACACATACCTGTGTCCCAGCTACTCGGGAGGCTGAGGCAGGAGAATCGCTTAAACCCAGGAGGCGAGATTGCGCCATTGCACTCTAGCCTAGGCAACGAGGGCGAAACTCCATCTCAAAAAACAAACAAACAAACGAAACCAGTCTCCTGTGAGTCTTGTCTCTCTGTCTTCCCTAAAGTATGGACCTTACACTCGTGATCTAAGATGGTGACTATAGTTCCAATGCTAATGTGTAGCATTCCAGATATCAGGATAACAAAACTGACAAAGGAGTACACACATTATCTTTTAAGCAAGGTTATCAGGAGATGCTACACAACCTTCTGTTTACATTCTAGTGGTCAAATTTTATCACATGGTCACTCATAGTAGGAAGAGATACATATGGGTGTCCTATTTGTTTAAAGTATGTATCCTGGCTGGGCGTGGTGGCTCATGCCTGTAATTCCAGCACTTTGGGAGGGAGAGGCAGGAGGATCACCTGAGGTCAGGAGCTCAAGACCAGCCTGACCAACATGTTGAAACACTGTCTCTACTAAAAATACAAAAATTAGCTGGGCGTGGTGGTGGACGCCTGTAATCCCAGCTACTCGGGAGGCTGAGGCAGGAGAATCACTTGAACCGGGGAGATGGTGGTTGCGGTAAGCTGAGATCACACTATTGCACTCCAGCCTGGGCAATAAGAGTGAAACTCTGTCTCAAATAAATAAATACACAAATAAAGTACATATCTTTATTTTATTTAAACATGTGGAATCACCTTGCTACACTCTTTGCATTCTTGCTCAAACTACCTTGCACACACAGCCGTACTTATTTGTTTTTAACAGTTGAATGGTATTTCATTGTATGCATTTGCAGTCATTGAGTTGTTTGATGTTTAGCTGATCTTCTCCCCTCTTTTTTTTCTCCACACTACAGTCAATCCTGCAGTGAATATCCTTCACCATCCCTCTAACGTACTTTGTGAATGGTACCTTTTCTGTTGTACTTTATTTAAGCCTGGGTTTCCCAGAAGTCAAAGCTAAGGTAGAGGAATTATATCATTTTATATTCTTAGGGAATCCCATCCCAGGTAACAGGAGTGAGCAAAACAGGAACAGAGGGAGAGTCAACATAAAAATATTTATCAAGCTGATGATTGTTAAATAATACTGATTACTCAATCAATGGAACTATATCTCTAAGCAGCCTTAAAACCACATCTAATGATCACCCATTAACAGAGATAGGGGAGAGAAAAGAGAAGGAGCTCATCTCCTGACTTCTGTCTCCCAATCATTGGAGGTCGACTCCACAGGGTGTTAAATCCCTTCTAGTTTGTGCATTCATGTTCGGGAATACTGACCCAGCCTTGCATCAATGTTAAGAAGGAAGGCCTGGGGTTGGAGGTGAGTGGTGTGCCGTGTGAACAAGAGACTGCTAGTTTGTACCTACAAAGCTCATCAGAATCCACAGAGTTGCATGATGTCAAGGGGAGCTGCCCTGTTACAAGGGGTGGACTATATCAAATATCTATCATTCTTCCCTGCAGATCAGTTCATTCTTCTTATAACTGGTTCTATTACTACAACAGGGAATCATCTCTGTGAGAAGATGCCCTCACTTCTTTTTTATGAGGGGAAACAAAAGTTCAGTTAGAGTCTGCTTCAAGATGATCTTGAGGCCAAGAACGAGATTAATTATGCTCTTAATCACTTTTTATAGACGTTCCTCCCTAGGCCAGCACATCAGCTGTTCTGGTTCACTTACCTGGTGGAGTGACCATCTGCGTATCTGATTTCAGCATCACAGTGTGCCCTTCATTAGACTCCCTAGCCACACTCAAGCTACCGCTACCTTAGTTCATTAGTTCATTAGTTCAGGTCTGCTTCATTTCTTGACTGGCTTTTTTGTTTGTTTGTTTGTTTTTTGACTGAGTCTAGCTATGTTGTCCAGGTTGGAGTGCAGTGGTGCGATCTTGGCTCACTGCAACCTCTGCCTCCTGGGTTCAAGTGATTCTCGTGCCTCAGCCTCTAGAGTAGCTGGGATTGCAGGCACACGCCACCATCTCCAGCTAGTTTCTGTATTTTTAGTAGAGACAGGGTTTTGCCATATTTCCCAGGCTGGTCTCCAACTCCTGGCCTCATGTGATCCACCTACCTCTGCCTCCCAAAGTGCTGGGACTATAGGAGTGAGCCCAGCCAATGGCAATAGCCTTTTAACAGATCCCCATCTTTCATATTTTCATCTCTCCATTCCACACTCATGATTTTCACCAGATGGAAATTTATAAAACGACAGCTTGGTTCATGTGATACTCCACACAAAAATGGCTTCCTATTGCTCATGTTATGAGCAAAAGCCCCAATTTAAGGCCCTTGTTCATTATTTAACTGATTGCCCAGCACCAGCGCATCCTTCACACTCCCTCTAATCTCATGTACTCTAATCCCAGATAACCACTCTGGTTCTAGGCTTTCCTGTTGTCATGACTTTTCCGATGCCCTTTCTATCATATGCATGCATGTCCAAACCCTACTTATCTTCCAAAGCCAACACAAAAGCACTAACCTGTTGTCATGACTTTTCCGATGCCCTTTCTATCATATGCATGCATATCCAAACCCTACTTATCTTCCAAAGCCAACACAAAAAGGCACCAACCTGGGACTTGGGGATGGAGTCAGTAGGAAATTGAAGACAGGCAATCAGAACCATTGCAAGGTAAACAGGGAGGCAAGTCAATAGCCAGTTTAAAGACCCCTTATCCTATCTCTGAGTATCCTATTTTCTCCAACACCCAACCCATAATATTTTTCCTATGATTTTTTTATTTAACATCAATCCTTGTTTTACTATCGTACTCATTGTTTTAGGTCAAAGACTTCAGAATCAGTAACAGGTTTAACTTGTTGAAAATTAATCTGTAATATGTTAGACTGAACAAAATAAAAATGACTTTTGTGAATTCTTTTGGTTACATTAGGGAAATCACAATAATATGCTTTCATATTTAATTGGGTACGTCACCTAAACAACTTTAGCTCTAATTTGTTAGATGGATCAACTCAAAAGAGGGACTTGAAAAACTTTACATATGTGTACTGGGCAATAAGTCACATGTTTTAGAATTTTTCATGAGAGCTTATTAAACAAATATAGCAACAGCTATTTACAGGTTAACAGGCACTGTGTTATAACCAGCATATTGTAGGCACTGTGCTAGGTGCAGAGAATACAGTTATGAATGAGACACATGCTTTGCCACCAAGGGACTTAAATGCTAATCAAGAAGATAGATGAGTGAGTAGGAAGTCAATTATAGGAGGATTAATGGCACTATGGGACTATATTAGTGGGCTAGCAAGGGGATAGGGATGTATGATGGATAGGGGATTAGAGAAAAATGTCATGTGAGCTGAGTCAAACAGTAGATCTCTGTGTCAAACATTCATTCATCTGTTTCTTTAGTCATTACGTGATCATTCACTACTGTTCCTTCATTCAGTTGGAACCCGTAACAGACACTCTTGGTGGATCTAATGCTCATTTCCAGTCTTCTTATTCCTAATCACCTTCAAGACAAGGGTGGCCATTTGACCCAATTCTGGCCAATAAGGTAAAAAGGTAAAACTGCTGCAGGGACGGATCCTCAGTAACATTTTAATCCCTGACATGGATACGACCGTTTTTCTTTCTTTTTTTCTGTTCACTGGATTGCGTGTATGATGACCGGAGCTTCTGCAGCCAGAATACAATCATGAGGAAAAAGTACAGAGGGTTTCCACTGAATGGAGTTGGAGCAAGTGTATTGTGCCTCTGAACTAGCACCAGCAATCATCTGTCTTTGAATATCTTATGTGAGAAAAATAAACTTCCGTTTGTTCAAGCTGCTGTGGTTCACTTTTTCTGTTACCTGCAACTGAAAATATTCCTAACACATTTGGGAGTCTGCTTTTGGCTGGGACTTTTGTTGGGTGGTCTCTTAATAAGGTTGTCTTTATTGCAAATAACTTAAAAAGGAGAGCCCATGACAAAGGAGCAGGTGATAATACCTCTTCAGTGACTCATTTTCCCTCAGTGAGTGAGGCACTGAGATTTATAACTGGGAGATTGGTATGCCAGTTAGTGGTGTCTGGCCCCCTGTCTCAGCACCATCGTATATTTCCTTAATGAAGTGCGAGACCAGGACTCCATAAATTCACATAGTAGCAGAAGCGGGCAGCAGCTCGTCAGCAAGGCTATTCAGAGAGCCCAGCATCACTCTTTGCGTATTAGAGAAGTTCACAGCCAGTTAAAAATAGGCTTGGAGAGAAATCGCTTTTAGACCACAGCTCATTTTGGATTTCTCTGGAGCCCCATTCTGGGCCACAGTGTATTTCCTTTTTCCTTTCGTTCTAGTAAGAGTACTCAGGCAGTTCAGAGACAATAGATGCAGGGTTATCTTTAGTTCTGTTGTGCACAGAAAGCAGAACTATGAAAAAAAAACAACAGTAACTTATTGGGCACATGGACTGTTGCAGCTTTTTAATAAATGGCAACACCCACTGAGCCTTTACGAGGGGCCAGGCTCTGTGCTTTAAATCCTCAAAACAACCTGGTGAGAAAAACACTATTAACCTCATATCCCTGGTGAGGAACCTATGATTCAGAGCAAATAAGCAACGTACACTGCTATTAAGTAGCAGTATTGAAATTTGAACCCAGGTCTGTCTGATTCCATTCAGAGCCTGTCGTCTTAGTCTCCATTCATGCAAAGTCACACATGGCTTTCTGTGTCACTTGATTTTGATCCTCAGAGGAGACCTGTGAAATAGGCAGGGCAAGGAAATAATCCCAATTAACTAGGAGAAAACCTAGGACCAGAGAAGTGAAAGAATTCTTTAAGGTCGACCAGTCCACGTGCAATGGAACTGGGACTTGAATCCCATCTTCTGACTTTGAGTCCTGACGTTGCTGTCCCAGGGCAGGTTAAGTGCTGGAGCAGCTCAGTTATGAAAAAACACCCTGAAATTGTTTTTGGTTGACTTCTGAGTTTCAACACCCAACCCTATATCAAGAAACCAACTAACCCGGGGCTATCCTGATTTATTTAGGGTCTTTTAGAGATCAGTTCCTGCCTAGCACCTCTATTGAATGATATTTGGTACTTTCATTTAAAATTTCAAATACAATATTTCAAATTTAACTGTCCTTCAAATGATGGCAAGAGAGTGTGAGCTGGAGGGATCAATGTCTTTATTGGGGCACAGCCAATTTAGCTGATAAAGTGAGTATAGTATCTCTTTGAACATTAAAATTATCCAGTGACAAGGAAGCTGACAATTAGCTTATAAGAGTTGAGTATAGGAATTTTACGTGTGAATATTTTTTTAAACACCTGAGTTTTGAAAAATAAAAGTGGCCTGCCCACATTTTCAAGCACAGTGGTAATCAAAAGAGAGCTCCATGGAGGTAATAATACCTTGTATTTTAAATACTGCTTGTCTTTGAAGAGCTCAAAGCACTCTATAATCATTTCCTTATTATGATTCTCAAAACTTCCTGGGTGAAAAAGTTACAAAGTTTATATCTTAACAGTCTGGCCTCAGTTTCTTTTTTGGGAATTTGAGGAGAAAGACCAGATTTCTAAGAGCTCCATCAGTACAAACACCTTTTCACCTAGCTCTCTCCCATCTCCAAGGCCTCTGTCCCTGCAGTCCAGCTACCCTACTTAGCCTCTTATTTTTTTCTAGATCTAACAGGTTAATCTCATTATATAGAACCATAGATTATTTTAATTAGGAGAGTTTCACACCAGTGAGCTGGAGGCTGAACAACTGGCTCGAGGTGGGAAGGGGGAGTGGCTCTTCAGTTAGAGCAGTTTCATTTTTATCTGCTTTTATACATTGGGGATCAGCATAAGATTTTATTTTTAAGAAGGATTTTGATGTTTAAAAAATTGCAACCTTGTCATTCAGCCCAGCTCCCTTATTTTACTGATAGGAAAACTAAGGCCCAGAACAAGGGAGTCACCTGTTTAAGGTCTCACCCCAATTCCTGAGAGACCCGCCTGTCCTTGAACACTGATCCCTGGGTGCCAGTCCCGGGGGGTCTTGGCAGGCCACCAGGTTGGTTGTCCCCAGAAGTCAGTTTCACAACAAAAGTCCCAAATGTAGGCTAGTAACCATGGACTCATGCCTTGCGGGGCTTAAATCCACCTGGCCACAGAATCTTCCTCCCTTTTTAGAGTTAAAGGTACTCATTTTACCTGGGAACATTTGACTAGACCATGCAGAAAGAAACAAGTAGAATTAGTATGTGCCATTTTCACCTAGTCCCAAAATGGTTCTCCATCTTAACTAGGTCATGAAGAAAAAAAGTGTAAGTACAAACATACACATATATTTATATAGCTATTGCCTTCCAGTGAGCTCAAAGCATATATATATACAATGTCATTACTTCTTCTGGGGGAAAGGAAAAGCAGTTATTGTCTGCCTCATTTTGCATGAGACAATCAAGGCAGATAATAAATTGATCTTGACTCAAATTATGGCCTGGATTGGTGGTGTTGGTGCAGGGGTGTCTAAGCTAAGCACTTGTTGTATCCTACTGTGCTCCAGGAGCAAAGTCTGGGAAGTTGAGGACCTGAGCTCTAGCCCTGTGTCAGGCTGCACCCGTGAGCAGGTGTTTCATTCCCTGAGCTTCAGTTTCTCCATATGGTAAACGAATAGAGGGTGGCATTGATCATTTTTTTTTTTTTTTTTTGGCTCCTTTCTCTGCACTGGAAGTGATATTTGGAGGATTGAAAGGAGCAGAGCTGAGCCTGGAGCAGCCCACCTGAATGAGGTGTATCTGCCCTCACTTCCTTAAGCCAGAGTATTCCAAACTTTGGGGAGTGTGCAATGTACACCCCCATGTAGTAGTTTTGCTGGGGTCCTGGGCCAGACTACATACCAAGAGTTGGGACAGCTCCATAAAGGGAATCCAAGTCCCAGCTGCTATGTAATCCTGAGACTGAAAATGTGGATGGGGTGTGTTTATGTGGGTGTGGATGTGGGTGCATGGGGAGGAAGGAGTGTGCAGGAGCTTGTGGGTAGTGAGTGGTATATTGTGGGCCCAAGCTCTAAGTCATGGAGACGCCAGGAGTGTTTCTCTTGGTATGGAACTTGCCACCCGGGTCTCAAGAAGACAGGCTAGAAGCGAGATGGGTGCTCTGTTAGGGGCACACGTGGTACTCTGGGAACTAGCAGTAGTTTTAAGCTATTCTTGGCCTTCTTCCTCATTTTCACTAGAATGCCAGTTACCTCATTAAAAGTTATCCCTGAAATTACTCCATGGACAATACACAAATGGGCAACAAACACATGAAAAGATGCTGAACATCATTAGTCACTAGAGAAATGCAAATCAAAACCGTAAGGTGGTACCACTTCCCACTCACTAGAATGACTATAATAAAAAAAACAAAATAAAACAAACAACCCAGAAAATAGCAAGTGTTGGCAAAGATATAGAGAAAATAAAACCTCATATATTTCTGGTGGAGGCCAGGCACCTTGGCTCATGCCTGTAATCCCAGAACTTTGGGAGAGTGACGCTGGCAGATCACCTGAGGTCCAGAGTTCAAGACCAGCCAGGCCAACATGATGAAACCCCATCTCTACTAAAAAATATAAAAATTAGCTGGGCATGATAGGGGCATGCCTATAATCCCAGCTATTTGGGAGGCTGAGGCATGAGAATCACTTGAACCTGAGAGACACAGGTTACAGTGAGCTGAGATTGCACCACTGCACTCCAGCATGAGTGACAGAGAGAGACTCTGTCTCAAAAAA
>NW_012106553.1:1978876-2004131 GCF_000951045.1 Mandrillus leucophaeus
CGGGCGCCTGTAGTCCCAGCTACTCGGGAGGCTGAGGCAGGAGAATGGCGGGAACCCGGGAGGCAGAGCTTGCAGTGAGCCGAGATCGGGCCACTGCACTCCAGCCTGGGCGACAGAGCAACACTCCATCTTGGGCGGGCAGGGGGGGAAAAAGATGCAGAAAACCAAATGCCCATCAACAAATGAATAAATAAACAAATTGTGATATACATCTACACTGTAATATTATTTAGTCAAAAGAAGGAAAGGAGTACTGTATCTTCAGAATCATGTATTAGATTAGACTAGGATTACAAATAAGGGAGAGGGAGTAAGTTCTTTCCCTAATGATTGTGAAGTCCAAGGCGAGTATGTAAAATGAGGTCCCTGGTCTATAGCTTGCCCCCTTTTCCTCCCTCCTAATTGCTTCTGCATTGTAATGACCTCACAGACATGCATGTGAGCTCCAGCCTAACTCCCGAGATCCATCCACAACCCAGTCCCCACCCTTGCCCATCCCTACACCCTGCACACAGCTGCCCCTTGACCCAAGTGTGCACACACTAAAATCATGTTTTGTCCTCTTCAAGACAGACCTGGAGAAGCAAGGCCCTAAGAGTGGATTCAGGGCCATGTGGTCAGGGAATTCTGGAATCCTGGGTTTGTAGAGGATGGTCTAGAAGCTGAACATGACTCTGGGTGAATATGTTGCCTGGGCCCTGTGGACTCCTCACCCAGTAGAGAAGAGGAAAACTCGGGGAGAGATGGCCTGGGGCCTTTAATGTGCAAGTTCCAGGTCAAGAGTTGCTCTAGGTTAAAAGAAAGACTAGAAGGAACTATGATTTATTGAGCCAGGCCATGGCAGGACACTTTTTGTCTACTACTTGATCCTTATTCAATCTGGGAAAGTGTCATTTGCTCCATTTTACACTTGTCATGACATTGAAATGAATTCTCCAGGGTCACACAGTGAGTGAGTGTCAATGATTCTAAAGTCTGTGTTCTGGCCGAGTGTGGGGGCTCATGCCTGTAATCCCAGAACTTTGAGAGGCGAAGGTGGGAGGATCACTTGAACTTAGGAAGTTCAAGACCAGCCTGGGCAACATGGAGAAACCTTGTCTCTACCAAAAATACAAAAACTTAGCTGGGTGTGGTGACTCACAACTATAGTCCCAGCTACTTGGGAAGCTGAGGTGGGAGAATCTCTTGAACCCAGGAGGTAAAAGTTGCAGTGATGGCGCCACTGCACTCTAGAAGTCCAGATGGTGCCACTGCACTCCAGCCTGGGCAACAGAGCAAGATTCTGCCTCAAAAAAATAAAAAACAAAAAAACAAAAAAACTCTGTGTTCCTTTTAAGAGCGGTTCGCAGGATGACTAAAGAAGGCATCAGAAAATTCTAAGGACACTTCTGGACAGAGGTGGTGTTATTTGCCGTCAGAAGTCAGTAATGCCACATAGCATGAGTTCTTTCCCTAATGATTGTAGGCTTTTGTTCTTGGGTTTGTTTGATAATGAGGAAGAGTCCTTCGCAGGTTGCCTCTACTGCTCTGCTCAGGGGCTACCCAGATCATGACGTATGGTGTTCCTAGCAGTTCAGGTTGACAGTCCAACTGTGAGTCACGGCACCATCACATCTGTTCAGGACCACACAGCCTTATGTCTAAACACTTCCACTCAGCACAGCTGTGCAAAAGGCACCCTTGCATTTTTTGGTAAACAAGGCAGGGTGGTTGCCTTGGTGTCTTTCCATCCCTCGCAGTCTCTTAGGTGATTATCTACATCACAGTCCAGAAGCAGAGAAGCTTCTGAGCAACACAGCAAGATAAACTAAAACGGAACTTTGCTAATTTCTTTGCTACTTAAGATAAAATTTCTTATTCTGCTGATAGTGTCTCAGTTTCCTTGTTTGGAAATGAGGCATGTAGGTGCTAGCTTCATGTGATGAAGGGTTTAAAATGTGTTATCATTTTTGCTTTTTAAATCACCAGAGCTGTTCAGGTTTGGAAGAGTAGAATGAACTACCTGAGAGGCAGGGCGTTCCCCACCAATTGTGGATTTCTAAAGAGATTGCGGAAGGCTTGGCAAGATATGGAAGATTTAAGAGCTGGATGATCTTTTAAGTCCTCCTTAGCCCCATGGCTAAATTATAAATACTATTCATTTTAAAGGCAGATAAATTGTGTTAAGTACCATAAACAGCACAGATTGGGCCATGACAAAAGTATGGAGTAAAGAAGAGGTTGGTTCCAATGGGAAATTATAAGTGGCTTCATGGAAGGGATGGCACTTGAATTTTGACTTTATTTTGGAAAACATGGGAAGCTATCAGTCGATTTGCTTGCTTGCTTTTTTAAGCAAAGAAGTAATACAATAGTCATAAATGCTGTTTGCTGAAGATTTCTGGGTCCATATCTTCTGGAAACATGATACGATTCTATTTCCTGGACACCTGTGAGTAGGGCTGTGAACAAGTTCTGACCAATGAACTGTGAGCAGCAGTGACGTCTTCCACTTCCAGGCAAACATTATTTATCAATGTGAGACCCTTTAGGGCTCTCTTTTCTCTCTTCTACATCCTCAGCAATGTTTCAGAGAGTGGCTAGTCCACCAGCCTGGGTCTCAGAGTAAGGACAATGATGATGTGGAGCTGAATCCCCTGCTGCCAGACAATGGACAAGTAGTGAGAGTGAGAAATTAATCTTTGTTGTTTTAAGCCACTGTAATGTTGGATTTGCCTGTTCCTGCAGCATAGCCTAACCTATTCTGACTGATACCAGGAGCAAGGCCAGGCTTGTACTTCAGGAGTGTTACGCTTACTGTGGTGTGCAAAATAGGCTTCCTTAGCAGAGAATAGAGGCAGGAAGAACCGTTAGGAGAGGGTGCAGCAGACCAAGCAAGAGATAATGAGCACATGAGGGAGGGCAGTGGCCAGGAATATGGAGGACAGATACAGTGGTTTTCAAAGTGCAAAAGGACGAGTCACGGGGCCTGGCAAACCATTAGTTTGATATGCAGACCCATTGTTGACAACTTTCAGAGTCCCACTCTGGTGCAAAAGGCATGATTACCTAAAAATGTCCCTGGGAACTCATTCTTGGTGGCCTGGACAGTTGCCTCTTTGGGATCAAAGAGCTCTGCTTTTCCCAGCAGGAGGGGCTGCACCCAAATTCAGCTTCTGATGGGGCCTGGCAGGAGGCCTTTTCTACATAAGGGGGTCTCTTTCTGAACTCAGTCTTCTGTGATTCCAAGGGTTGCAGGTGTCAGATACTTGGCTCTTTCACATAACTCCTGTAAACATCTAAACCCGCTGGCTTATGAAAGCCAGACAGCCTGGCACCCATACAGTCCACTGTTCCCCTACACAAGTATGCTTCAATGTGTGACCTTTGAAAAGGAAACACGCCCCCCATGACAAATTTAGCAGGATGTCCCGGCTTTCATATGCCTCTCCCAGGAAAAGTATGAGATTGATCCTTAGGCTTTCCACTGCTGACTTTCACGTTGTAAGTTTTCCTTTAAAATTCTGTTTTGTACTCCATGCTGTGTCTTGAGCCCTGTTGTATGTTGCATGACAGGTGTGACAACAAAAGGACTCACTGTGTGCAGTAACCGTGGATGTGGATTTACCGTTCCACTCCTCTGACTGTGCATATGGAAGAACAGGCCTGCAGAGGGCCTGAAGGATGTGGCCTGGCCCGTAACTCAAAAAGGAAAGCCGAGGTCTGGGTGCAGTGGTTCATGCCTGTAGTCCCAGCACTTCGGGAGGCTGAGGCGGGTGGATCACCTGAGGTCAGGAGTTCGAGACCAGCCTGGCCAACATGGCAAAACTCTGTCTCTACTAAAAATACAAAAAAAAAATTAGCTGGGCATGGTGGCATGCACCTGTAGTCCCAGCTACTTGGGAGGCTGAGGCTGGAGAATCGCTTGAACCTGGGAGGCAGAAGTTGCAGTGAGCTAAGATTGCGCCACTGCACTCCAACCTGGGAGACAGAGCAAGACTCTGTCTCAAAAAAAAAAAAAAGAAAAGAAAAGGAAGACTCCTCCAGGATGGGTACTCAACGTTACAGAAATTATTTGATAAAATTCAATAAATCAGCATTTTTTGAGAAGAGATTCAACATTCTTCCAAATGATCAGTTTGCACATCTCCACTTTTCAACTCCAGCCATTGAGCATCTTGAGGAATTCTCAAAGGATCCCAAAACATGTACAACTCGGCAGTGAATTGTTTGCAGGCGTTTTTCAATTGGTTCTTTGGATTTCAGGGCATGCTTGCTGGATAATGCTTCAATGGCAACGGAAGACCCAACCCTGCTCTCTCACGTCTCTTATCCCCATACCACAACCGAAGCATGGTATGTTTGTATTAAAAATAGTCAAACATGCTCTAGTAATTTAATACATAGGGTGATATTTTTGTTTGAGTTTCTAGCTGGCATATTAATAGTTGAGAAAAACAGAAGATAAGGGTATTGAATGAGACTTTTGCAGAATTGCTTAAAGTAACTTATTTTCAAGGACTTTAAGAGGCTGATGACACTAGTTACTTGTAGTGTCTAATTTTGCTACAAAGTGTGTCTTCCTTTGCCTTTCACTTGAGGTGTCATTTGCACACCTCTTACCGTTGTCAGTCTAAGAGTGGTTTGGGGCTCATGTCAGAATTCATGAGCAGGAAAGAAGGAAGAAGAGAGATTTTCCTGTGGTGAACGGAGATGATCTGGAGAACAGACAAGGAGGAAGAGGACTGGAGAGGATGTGTTTGTACTTGTAAAAGAGACATTGTTTGAGGGGCGTTACCTCAGTGGTATGTAGTGTAAGAAAGGAGAAAGGGAGAGTTTATGCCCAGTTTCCGGTTGTTCTAAAAAGATATAAATGTTATTTACTAATTTCATTTAAAATGTTATAGATTATCTCTGTTTGCATGGCCAGTTTTTTTTTTTTTTTTTTCTGCAAGATCCCCTGATGGGGAAAGAAAACGTCATGTGGAAACCAGCTCCCAGTGCCAGCCATGCTGGCTTTCACTGGGGAAGCCTTTTGTGTGAGAGGGTGCTGAAGGTCTGTGCTGAAGGTCCGTGCACGGTATTTGTACTCCACAGGCTCTTGCTAGCCATAGCCACAGCACGGTGTAAGCAGTCAGAAGTGGAGACATCCCCAGGTCTTATCCCGACGTGACTTCCACTTTAATTCACTCAATGTATCTGGTGAATCCTTCGGTCCAATGAGGAACCAGCTTCCCCCACCTCCTGTGTCCTGTGCTTGCGTCACTTGTCACTTACCCCCTCTGGAGAGGGTGGTCTATGTCTCCAGGTAAGTGAGCTTCCTAATACTGACCCCGGGATTCCATGGGCTTCCCCACACTGTCACCAGCAGGACTAGACCCGTAAAGGCCTCCCACACATCCAGGACTTCAATTTGCTTAGTTTACACTGGATCAAGGACAATGGAGAACACATATTCTATGGGGGCAGCCTGGCTCAGGCAAGAAGAGGGAAGCAGGAAGGTTCACGGGCCATGGCCCCACTTCTAAGTGGTCCACTGGCGAAGCCACCCCAGTTCCCTGCCCCCAGGAAGGGGTGCAGAGTAGCAGGAAAATACCACTTTTTTAGCTGCTTACACTGAAGGAATAATCAGAATAGAGACATTTTAGGTAGAGAAAAAATTCCCCAAGTAACGGATATACAGTAGGCACATATTTTCTACTCTATAATTGCCTTATCAATTTTCATACTGGGATAATATTTCTCTAAACTGGATAGGAGAGGGAAATGGAACCAAAACACATATACAGTGATGCGGGCACCTTAATCTCAGCATGTTCTTTTTTTCCACACCCCCCCACCAAGACAGAGTCTCTCTCTGTTGCCCAGGCTGGAGTACAGTGGCGCAATCTCGGTTCACTGCCACCTCTGCCTCCTGGGTTCAAGTGATTATCCTACCTCAGCTTCCTGAGTAGCCGAATTACAGGCACACACGACCATGCCTGGCTGATTTTTGTATTTTTTAGTAGAGATGGGGTTTCACCATGTTGGTCAGGCTGGTCTCGAACTCTTAGCCTCAAGAGATCTGCCCACCTTGGCCTCCCAAAGTTCTGGGATTACAGGTATGGACCACTGCGCCCAGTCCTCAGCATGTTCTAATGGGAAAGAAATAACTAAATGCTGATTAAAAGTTTGCTCCAGTTTATGCCCAGTTTCCATTTGTTCTAAAAAGATATAAATGTTGTTTACTAATTTCATTTAAAATGTAATAGATTATCTCTATTTGCATGGCCAGTTTTTTTTTTTTCTGCATGTATAAAACTGAGCAACAAAGTTCCTCTAAACCGAAATAGATTGCAGCCATGACATGATCAATAAGAGAAACTTAGCCACAGAGTGTCCTCAAGCAGTTAGAGCATAAACCTGAACCAATATTGTGTGTCGGTAGCAATTTGGTTTTATTTATTCATCAGCATCCCCTTCAACTAAATATAAGTGTGGGCAAAGAAGAGTTACAGACATGGACAGACACTCGTTTCTCTAGAATTATTAGGAATCACTGGACTGTGAAATATCAGTGTTTCAAAATTTCTGATTTCTCCTGTGAGGTACTTTTCATATTTTATTTTGATAACTGAATGCAAATGAGCCTCAGGGAACCCTTCTCACCTGTGTTCTTTGCATGCTGGTACAACCGAGTCTGTTTATTAAGGACTATTAACAAATACATAGCTCAGTTTAGAATTATACAAATCAACTACATTAGGGGAGTTGCCAAGAGAAAAAAAAACTGAAGGTAGAAACAAAACCATCTTTAATTGCAACTCTGTTGATTTTAGTTTTCTGTAATTATTATAATTGTCGGGATGTTCGATGCTAAGAACTTCACACTAAGAATGGACAGTTTGAGTTCACGCTCTACCTCTTATTTTATTATTATTAGTATTATTATTTTAAGACAGGGTCGCACTTTGTCACCCATGTTGGAGTACAGTAACACGATCTCAGTTCACTGCAACCTCCACATCCTGGGCTCAAGTGATCCTCCCGCTTCAGCTCCCCCACCGAGTAGCTGGGATTACAGGTGTGCACCACTACGCCTGGCTAAGTTTTTGTATTTTTGGTACAGACAAAGTTTTGCCATATTGCCCAGGCTGCTCTCAAACTCCGGGGCTCAAGTGATCTGCTCACCTCTGCCTCCCAAAGCGCTGGGATTACAGGCATGAGCCACCGCACCCCAGCTACCACTTGAATCTGGAGCAGTCACCTCCTCTGAACTCTTGAATCTGGAGCAGTCACCTCCCCCGTTGGCCTTGGTAAAATTGGGATGAGCATCCTTTTCGTACCTGTCTTACTGGCTTATTGAGGAGTTTAGATAACAGAATAGATGTAGTAGCTCTTTGTGAGATTATCCAAACATGAAAGAATGAACATGACTGTGTTTAGAAGAGCCCAGGAGAACAGGGACACATTACCTTTGTCCTAGCAGGTGCACAGATATAATGAGCTCTTAGGAAAAAGGAAAAATGACTTTCTTCATTGTTGTTGTTGCAGTAATTCTCATCTTTATAACAGCCACAGCCATAGTTAATTGTTATCTCACTCCTCCTGTCTTAGGTGCCTCATCATCTTGTAGATATTTAATTTGACAAGCACTGATTAAGCACCTACTTTGTACCATGTACAAAGTACCATGCACAAAGTCAAATAAATGTTCTCATAGTATACAAGTACATCTAATGAAAGGCAGAAATTGGGCTGGGCGTTATGGCTCATACCTGTAATCCCAACAGTTTGGGAGGCTGAGGCAGGTGGATCACTTGAGGCCGGAGTTTGTGACCAGCCTGACCAACATGGTGAAACTCTGTCTGTACTAAAAATGCAATAATTAGCTGAGCTTGCTGATGTTTACCTGTAATTCCAGCTACTTGGGAGGCTGAGGCACGAGAATTTCTTGAACCAGGGAGGCGGAGGTTGCAGTGAGCTGAGATCGCGCCACTGCACTCCAACCTGGGTGAAAGACTCTGTCTCTGAATAAATAAATAAAAATAAAAACAAAGGTAGAAGTCTAATCAGGTGACACGGACTCTCTGTTGAAGAGAGCTTAATTCCCATGGGGTGAGTCTGTGGGTGCTCTCAGAAAAGCTGAGATTCAAGCAAGTCTCTAAAGGACCTGACACAAATATCTGCTAGATATGTCCTGATTCAATAAAGAAAAGAATCACTTTCAGCATCACGGTTAGCTGCATCAGACCCTGATCAGTGAACTGGCTGCTGTCTTCTTCCCTCATCTTCATGTCTGAATGCCTGGGGTTTAGCAGAGAGGAGCAACACATAGTGGACACTCAGCAAATAACGAGGAGGCAATTCATGAGCAATGCAATATAGTTGGGAGTGCGGCTGGATGGGTCAGATACTAGAGTAAAGAGAGGGTGTTCACCTTGCTCCAAGACCTTGGCCAGGTCATTTGTCTTCTTCCCTCATCACAACACTGGACAGGCAAATCTGATCTGCCTTAGAGGCTTGTTAGCAGTTTGCTGCCTGGCAGGTCTCCGGCTCAAGTCTGATTGCCAAGTAGCAGGAATAAAGCAACTTCCTGAAAGCATGCTGGGGACGATAATGACTGTCATATGAGATTTGAGGTTGGGGAGAGTGTCATAGGGAGCAGTCATCACTGTCCTGTGCAGGAGGACTAAGCTAAACACTAATATTAGAATTTTTTTAAAAGAAAGTGATTAAACAAAGATAATTGTCTGTTGTATCAAGGAAAGCTTCCTAGGGCACTTTTCTTTAGAAGGTTAATTATCTTCATAGATAGCTAGAATATTAGGGTTATTAAGGTGGGGGGAAGATTGTTGATGTTTAATCTGTAGTTCTTAATGGCATGCTAACGAATTGAAAAATATAAAGCTGATTGGTCCAAAGGCTTAGCTTGGCAAGCTCACTGTGGAATAACAGAGAGTGAATTGGCCAGTCCCTGAATTATTGCCATGCAATTGTCAAGTAGCCAGTACTTCCTGCTTTAGTAGAGACAGTGTCTGAGAAGCAGGTAGAGGCTTGAGGGTGCAACGATGGTGCTTTTGGGGGAGTCACTGAAAGGTGCAGATGGCACTGTTGAGATGTAGCCCATGCCCACATCCTCACCCACCTGCAGGACTAATTTTGTCTTTGTTTTTGCTGCCAGTGGAGTCTTTCAGCTAAACATTTCCTTTGCATAAAGCATGATGTTTTATAAGTATGAAAAGCATCTTTATATATTTGGATTAGTTGTACCCACTTTGCAAGAAATGCTATTTACCTTGGGTTATGGGAATTGAATAGAATGGAGAAATTAGGAGTGAGTAAAGCCTCTTTACAGCTTTACTGAAGCTGGGTGTTGGGCCTTTGGGAAAAGTTTGCTGCCATTCTGAAAACAGTCGCTCCCTCCCCTCACGCGGAGGCCCACTGCAGCTCTTGCGGTCACTGGCACTCTAGAGCTTCAGCTTGTCCCTGCCCCTCTTACCTCTTCCTGCAGTGGCTGGTCACCGCCTCACTCAGCTGTTCTCCTGTCTCATGGGTTTTCCTGGCTGGTAGCTGCAGGTCACTGCTAAGTCTCTGAGTGCCTCAATTTCTGCACCACCCTGTTGTACCCACTTGTGTTGGTGCTCCCCTCAAGACAGAAACAAGGCAACACAGAAAGTGTCTGTAGGCAAGAGTGGTTTCATGAGTGAGCAAACCATGCAACTGATCAGAGCCCTGTGCTCAGAAGGCCCAGCTCTTGAAATACTCTTTAGCTCTGGGAAGATGTCTCAGACCAGATACCTCCTCTGCTGGTTCCCACTGCAGTGTTACAACTCCATAAAGCACACATTACATTGTAATGTTTTTATCAGCTTGCTGGTCTATCTCGTCTGTTTCAGAACAGGAAACAAATCTTATTCATTTCTGTGTCCTTGGCACCTAGCACAATATTCATCATGTACTAGGTGCTCATTAAATATCTGTGGAATGACAACAGAGGTCCGCAATTGGTTGGTGGCACTGGGGCTGGAATAAAAAATTCTCCCATCTCTCCACCTTGGGCTTGGATAACTGCATTTGAAAATGGGTTTTCAAATGACAACTTTTATGGGGACCTTCTTCTTTTCTGTCTCCCTCTAAGTGGGTTTCTAAACTAGCAAAATTGCACCTGTCACTCAGTTCTTCCTTGAAAGTCAAATTGGGTTCAGGTGAGCTCTGCATTTCTAGCTGAACAGGTACTGCCACAGGGTGATGAGGGCTCAGCAAGACCAAAGGAGGTTTAGTGTGAACTCTGCTGGGGTCACCACTGGTGCATCAGTTGCAAGCAACAGAACCGGGCAAAGAAGAAAGCACAAGGAACAGTCCAGTTCTGGAAGGCTGGAAACGGAAAGGTGGTTATGGAATATAGAGAGTGGTCATTCTTCTCTTCCTCCAGATTTCTTGATTTCTGCTTCATTTCTGTTATTTGATAGTTATATAACCCAGGGCAGGCCACTTAACCTTGATGAAACTCATGAATAAAATGAGATAATAACGTCTCTATTACCCATCTCATGGTGTCTTAATAGGATCAAATTTGAAAGTGCTTATAAAAATGCTTTGTAAAGTTACAAGATATTATGCTCATATAAAGATCTGTTATTACAAAATATACTTATACATGTGGCTTTCTATGAGACTCCTTTCCTAAATTTTAACCAGGCTTAGACATCCCAATGGAACTTTACTATTTAGTGTAAAAATTGAGATTTGGGCAGTTAGGAAAACCCAGAAGTGCCTTTATTGACCTGCAAATATGAGTTCTAGGATGGCCTATTGTTGTCTCTGGGTAGGACAAAGTTATCAACTTTGATCCTTACACCTTACAGAAGTTGTCTACTGCTTCCCCCTCCCCCACAAACTCTACTTCAAATTCAAAACATATTTTCTTATGATGTTTTATTCTATACCAAACATAATGGACAGTGTAAATCTTGTCTGAAGGCTCATGAGAAAAACCAGACACCAACACAAATAATTATAACCCAAGGTAGAATATAAGAGAAAGTACAACAATGGCTTTTGACAGCTTGGAAGAGGAGAGATGACATCTCACTAGGGAACTGAGGAGTGATTCATGAAGTCTAATCTCTGGGTCCTGTGATTTTGGGACTCAATGTTTTTGATAAGGCAAAAGCCCTCCCAAGTTCTCCAGAAACTTGTGGACCAGTGTAGAGAATGTTCCTTCAGCAATCTTTCTTTCTCAGAGCCTGGAAATAACACTCTCAGATGCTCAGTCTTTCCTTCCTTGTGAGGCCCAGAGCTCTGCACAGCTCATGTTTGAGATGACTGGCCTCCTAGTATCTTGTGGGGTAGCCCCTAGGCAAGCCTCTTAGATTCTGTTTTCTTATCTGCCAAATGGATGTAATAATATTTACTCCAAAGGAATGTAGTAACGTTTAATTGATGTTTGCAAAACCTTCTGAGATCTACAGATGAAAGACCTGAGAGACAAACACAACATGATCATTACAAAAGACTTAATTCCTTCATCAGCCTTTAGAAGTTCTCTATTTGCTCAATCTGTACCTTCTTTGAGGGATCACTGTACCTCATTTCCAGAGGCAAAACATTCTTACAGAAAGAGACAAGTGGTCCTTGATTTTTTGGTCACCCTCTGAGATGTTCTCTGTTCAACTTTATCCCTCGACTGACACACTCTCTCTCCCTGATTTTTGGGTCTTTTTTTTTCCATTTTGGAAACAATGGCTTGTCTTCCTCACACCTGGTCAATGCTCAGCCTGATCTCACTCAGGAGCCTTCTGTGAGTGACAAGACGCTGACCCATTAGTAGTAAATATGTTGACTTCAAATACTCACCAGTTTCTGCTCTTTGAGCTACAAAGAAAACATCATGCTCATCTTGGACGTCAGTGACAACTTTTTACTCCCTTGAAAAACTTATCTCCCCTTTCTGGAATATGATACTTTTTATCTCTTCATTCTAAAAATATGATGAATACACTTGGTCTCTGACTCCCTGGTGGGAAGAGTGAAGCCCCATCATAGATTGGTCATTTCCTTCGGCTTTATCGTTGATTTTCCTTCTTTTCTATTCTTAGATTTTTCAACTATAAAATGGGATAATGATCATTGGACTATTTTTCTCAAAAGGTTGTCCTGAGGAATTAATGAGAACATGTAAAGAAAAGCACTTTGCAAACTCTAAATGATGTATAGACACAGCTGTGAGGTCTGATCTGTAATGCAGAAGTCAATGAATACAGCCAATGCTCATAGACACAGATTTGGAGTGAGAGTAAAGTTATAAAGATCGGTGTCCCTGTTTCCAAGTTTGCTGAAATATTCTCATCTACAAACTCTTGTCTGTTGACCATCTGACCTCTGAACATCTGCAGTAATGGGGAACTCACTAGCTACTGACACAGTCTGTTTCATATCTGGAAGCATCCCACTGTTAAAAAAATCCTTCCTTTGGCTGAGATGACATCAGTCTCCCAGCAGCTTCCAGAACTGATTTGTAATTCTTGTTCTTGATTCTATACCAAAAAGTTATGAAAACCCCCTTCCCTATAATAGTCCTTCAGATTTGCAAAATAAAGGATTATGTCCTTCCTGGGTTTTCTTACGACTGACTAAAACTCCCCAGTTTTAAATTTTTTTCTCGTGGAGCTTTGTTTCTAGGCCTTTCACCATTCCAAAAGTAGGATCGGTGATTTGCCCAACAAATGGGGGAAGCAGAGGCTCCCAGACCACAGTAGAGCAGATGGGAATGGTTGGATCGTTACATACTCAAGGTTACAAGGATCAGGATGGAAAGGACATTTTTATCAAATAGTGCCAGCCACCCCATACCCAGCATTGTCAGTGCCTTGCACACAGTTGGAGCTAAATGAATAAATACTGCCACTGAATAAATGCAATGATAGCTTTGTTATCTATAAGAGGTATATATTTTATTCTTCCAGAACACTGTAATTTTGGAGTATCTTTCAATAATTTTTCAGCTACTATATCACTATGGAGAACAAATTTTAGTTTCTTCTTAAACATTGAGATGTACTGAATTCCACTGAAGTTTTTCCTTTGAGTCTCAGATTTTAGGTGCACATGACAAAATGAGATATGAGGGAGAACAGGACAGTGGGTGAGATAGGGTGTCACCTAAAACTTCTCCTGCTATTTGCAGTTATTTCCCATACTCAGTCTTATGTTGACAAAGCTTTGAGCTCATAAGAAAAATGAGGTTCCAAAGCATTAAAATGGGGTGGGGCATGAGTCACGGATCCCAGGGGGAGACACTGGCTGTCAGTCAGTCCAATCCAGCACCTGATAATTGATCTCCTTTACAGCACCAGATTCAGATTTGGTTAATATGTACTGAGCAGCACTTAGGTCTATGACCCATTTTGAATTAATATTTTGTGACACGTGTAATGTCTATGTCTAGATTCGCTTTTTTGCATGTAGATGTCCAGTTGTTCCAGCACCATTTGTTGAAATGATTATCCTTTCTGCGTTGAATTGCCTTTGCTGTTCTGTCAAAGATCAGTTGATTTTTCATGTGTGGGTCTATTTCTGGGGTCTATATTCTGTTCTGTTGATTTTTTTCCTATTATTTTGCCAGTCCTACTCTGTCTTGATTACTGTAACCTTGTCTTTCAGTTAAGATAGTGTCAATCCTCCAAATTTGTTCTTCTTTAAGCTTGTATTGGCTGCTCTGAAGCCTTTTGCCTTTCCATGAAAACTTTAAAATTGGTTTGTTGATATCCACAAAGTAACTTGCTACAATTTTAACTGAGATTGGGTTGAATTTATAGATTAATTTGAGAAGAACTGACATGTTGACAATACTGAGTTTTTCTATCCATGTACATTTATTCAGCTCTTTGATTTCTTTCATCAGAGTTTTACAGTTTTCCGCATATAGATCATGTACATATTTTGTTAGGTTTATACCTAAGTATTCCTCTTATTTTAGTGCTAATGTAAAAGGTTTTGTATCAGAATTTCTAAAGGATAAGTAGTATTATTTGGGACATCTATATTTTTTAGGTTAAAATGTGGTCTGCTTAATCCAAAAGATGAGAAACTGCTGGCTGATGTGACATTGGACATAAAGTAACTAATGGTAGGACTCCGAGTTTCTTCTGCTAGAGGGATATCTAATGGTGTTTCTGTGCCAATGCCATAGTACACTAAGAGAGAAATGCCATCTGCAGCTCAGACTCTAAGAAGGAAATAACTTTTACATCTTCAAGAGTTTAAAACATGTCTCCCTTGCCACATCCCCCATAGGGAGAAGGTGGGCAACAACATAAAAGCCTGTGTAAAGACTGCAGGTTAGAGGAAGGGAGAACTACAGCATTATTCAACTATTCTTTTTCTCTAGCACAGTAGATAAACCATATTGCTATTAGGATAAAGACAAGAATTCTTACCAAAGCCTACTGGGAATGGTCTGACCTCTATCAGCCTCTTAAACCATACGCTCGCTTTCCCCTGGGCTTGGCCACATTGGCCTTACACATAATCTTCTTTGCCACACTTTTTCCACAAGGGACTTGAATCTGCTGGTTTTTCCCCTCATCAGCCAACACATGCATTACTTCCTTGATCCTCCCAAACCAGGCCTCTTAAAGCACTATATGCTTCTGAGCACTTGTTGTTTTGTGATTTTGCATTTATTTATGCAATTAGCTGATTACTAGACTGTCAGTTCCACAAGGAAAGGCAGTATGTCTGTTTTTTTCTCACCATTATCGTCTCGGTGTCATCCCTGTTGAGTGAATCAGTGATTGATTAGATATCTTACAGAATTATGAGCTGTATATATTTCTTATTTTAGAGTATGGAGGACAACCAGTTGTCCAAAAGATTCTTCTAGGTATTATGATATATATAGACACTTGTTATGGGTGGTTCTCCATCCAAACAATATAACCAGTGAGAACCAGAAAAACTAAGTCAGTAGAAACTAAGTCAGTAGCTTTCCTCACAGATCTTTGTCGTCGCCAGGCTTATACCAGTTTGGAAAAAATTAATTTTAAGAGCTTATTTGGCAAACATTTATTAAATATCTACTGTGTGCCACATGCTGCATTAAATGAGAACCACACATAAAGTGTCTCAGCCATGGTCTCCATCTTGGAAGACTGGAGTTACAGTGTGGGAGGGATACCTGTCAATTCCGCATCAGACTAAATGATCAGGGGTGGAGTCATAGTGAGGGCTGTAAGCTGATGCTCTGGGGCTCAATTCGGTCTTCCTGATTTTGTTTTTGTTTTTGTTTCTTTGGCTGTACAGTCTTTCTGAAACTTTTTGACCTGAATGACTTTGGCCAGTCCTGTACATTTTGTTCCTTTAGTCTTCCACCACTTCTCTCTCATACTTCACTGGGTATTTCTTGTGTTTCGACTGCCTACTTGGCCCCGAAGTGCAACCAGTTGCTGACTTTTGGTTGGGGCCAATCCTTCTCTGGGGTCAGTGACTGGCCAGAGAGAAACTGCTTTTCACATTCCTATTTTGTGCAAGGAACTGTGGCAGACACATACAATTGGATCACGCAGGGCCCTGATGTCCAAGAACTCGCAGTCCAGTCAAGAAAGTGACACACACATAAATGACCAGAATGCTGCCTCAGAGTGTTTATCAAAGCAGATGTGAGAAGTGACTAGAGCACATGCTGTTTGCAGCTCCTGTTCAAGGCATGGCAGAGGGATGGGAGAACGTGTGGCAAGATCGCCATGCAAGCCCTTAGCTTGTCTTCATTTAGGGAAATTAACTGTGGTTCTGTTGCTGTGCCACCATGGGTAAATTACTGCAACCTCAGCTCACTGAGCTGTGGTTTCTACAACTATAAGCTGGAAGTGATATTAGGGGACAATCCGGTTGCTGTGAGGTTTTATAAAACAATGCAGGCCGGGCGCGGTGGCTCACGCCTGTAATTCCAGCACTTTGGGAGGCTGAGGCAGGTGGATTACAAGGTCAGGACATCGAGACCATCCTGGTTAACATGGTGAAACCCCGTCTCTACTAAAAATACAAAAACAAAATCAGCCGGGCTTAGTGGCCGGCGCCTGTAGTCCCAGCTACTCGGGAGGCTAAGGTGGGAGAATGGCATGAACCCGGGAGGTGGAGCTTGCAGTGAGCAGAGATTGTGCCACTGCACTCCAGCCTGGGTGACAGAGCAAGACTCCATCTCGAAAAACAAAAAAACAAAAAAACCAAAAACAAACAAACAAACAACAATATGCGTATGGAAATTCTTGGCATAATATTCTGCATAGAAGAGGTAACCAATTAATATGGAGTCTGAATCCTGCTTTATGGTGACCTTCATAGACCCTGTTGCAGAATATGTTTTGGCAGCTCTCAGGCCTACCTTTTATAGGAAGCCTCAGTAGGGGATCGGGCAAACCTCATCCCTGCCCAGCCATCAGCTGCACAGAACATTCTGTGCCGGCAGCAGGCCTGGCCATGTGACCTCTTCTCCTTCTTGGCTGTTCCCACTGGCAAGCTGTGAATAGCTAGAGACACCCTCCATAATGCTGAGACCTTTTCCCAAGGAGCCCAGCGGGAAAAATGTTCTGTGTCTTTGCAAAGCCTGACCCTCTTCTGGGGCCAATTCTGCTGGAGATACAGAGAACCTAATTGTTTCATGTACTTCACATCTCTCTGTTGGTGGCCACTTAAACTCTTCTTTACCATAATGAATGAAATGCTTCAAAGAATCAGGATCTAACAATCTCAATGGCCCCAGGAGCACCAAGACTTTCAGGTTGACAGATTCAGAGTATCAGAGCAGGAAGGCATTCTGAGCTTATTTGTCCCACCCGCCCCCCGTGACCCAGTCACCTTATAGCTGAAGAAGTGGAGTGTCAAAGAGACAAAACCACAGAGAGACCTAGATCTCTTGCCTCCCAGGCCTGGGCTTCTGCTGTGACACCATCCTGCCTTCCGCATGTGGAAAGAAATATTGAGTGTGGATGTGTGCGTGTGCGTGGGGCCCCACTAGTGCCAGTTGTCACAAGCGATAGATCAGACTCAGCCAAAAAAAAAAAAAAAAAAAAAGTGCACATGGTTTGGAAGGTGGGAGACAACAGATTAGCTTGTACAACTGAGACGCCAGGAGGACATCTGGCTTTGGCTGTGTTCTTGGGATCTGGTTTTGCTCTCTCCATCTTTTAGCTCTTCTTCCTTTATGTTACCTCCATTCTAACATTCTCTTTTCTCTCAAGAAGACCTCCAGAAGTTTCCAGGGTGAAGTCCTTTAGGATAATGTGCAGCAGGGGAAGTAGGAAAGTTCTCTGTCCCAGTGTTCTCTGCAAAAACCCTCAGGTTTACTCTGATGAGGATTCTCCTATCACATGCGCTCTTGGGAGCCAATCACTGGGGCTGGTGACTACAGTGCACTAATTGATGTAGGCCTGAGCCATGCGTTCCACCCCAGGGCTGGGGACAGGTTCCACTCAGACCTTGTGGACTGAGAGTGAGATGCTACTAGAAAGGGGAAATGGGACTCTAGGGCCAAAATGTGAAAAATGTTCTCTGCATCTCGCTGAGCTTCTACGTCTGATAATTAGTTTCATTGTGCATTAGGTTTATCAAATTTTCTATCTTCCCAAAGTAGGGAACGCTTTGACCTCTAGCAAATATGATAGTGCAATTCTTACAGTAGAAATAAACTCCGAAAAGACTGGGGCATTTCCCTGGCTGAGGTGGAGGTCCCGGGTTTTAGGAAACGCACCATCCCACTGTTGATCAGCTAATCCAGGTCTTGTTCTGCACGTGCTTCTACTAAATAAAAACTGAGACAAGCAAATAAACAAAGACAAAATCCAGCAAACTAAAAAAACTCAAAGGCCTAATCTTTCAGATTGCTAAGAAATTCTGATTAAACATATTCCAACGTAAGACATAGGCCATTGTAGCCATATAAGGACATTACTTGGTGCTTGAGAATATGTAACTCCCTCATTGAGCATCAATATATCATCTTATTATTTTTATTTCTATAATTTTTCTTTGAGACGGAGTCTCCCCACTCCCCCACTGCACCTCCCCCTGCCACACACCCTGCCATTGCCCAGGCTGGAGTGTGGTGGCACAATCTCAGCTCACTGCAATCTCTGCCTCCCAGGTTCAAGTGACTCTCCTGCCTCAGCCTCCCGAGTAGCTGGGATTACAGGTGCCCACCACCACACCAGGATAATTCTTGTATTTTAAATAGGGACGGGGTTTCGCCATGTTGGCCAGGCTAGTCTCGGACTCCCAACTTCAAGTGATCTGCCTGCCTCCGCCTCTCAAAGTGCTGGGATTTCAGGCATGAGCCACCACACCTGGCCTCAGTGTATCATCTTCTAAAAGTCAGACAAGAGCTACTTGCACCATTTAAGAAGCACTTTCATGACAACTGCTGCACAATCTGTATGAAGGCAGAGTGCTGCCTGTCTCCATTCTACAGACAAGAGAGTGAGGCTAGGAGAGGTGAGCAACTTACCAGAGGCCATGTTGTCAGTAGTAGATCTGAAAAGCCATCCCAGGCCCTTCGACCCCAGAGACCTTAATCTTTCCAACATATTGTGGTCTCCTTGGAGACATGTCAATACTTTTTATTATTTTCCATTTTAAAAGGAAACATCATATTCAAAAGGCAAATTAACATTAACAATCCAAATTCTTTTTACTATCAGACTGGTAAAATATTTAAAAGGATCAATGATATCAAGTTTTAACTAGATCATAAGAAAAGATACTCTTATATGTTGGTGGGTCTGAAAATTGATACAATATCTTTGGAGTCAAATTTGGGCAATTGTCTTTTAGAATAAAAAATATGGCATTTTGGTAGGTCAGGGTGGCTCACGCCTCTAATCCCAGCACTTTGGGAGGCCGAGGTGTGCGGATCACCTGAGGTCAGGAGTTCGAGACAAGCCTGACCAACATGGTGAAACTCCATCTCTACTAAAAATACAAAATTAGCTGGGCGTAGTGGTGGACCCCTGCAGTCCCAGCTCCTCGGAAGGCTGAGGCAGGAGAATTGCTTGCACCCAGGAGATGGAGGTTGCGGTGAGCTGAGATTGTGCCGTTGCAATCTAACCTGGGGGACAAGAACGAAACTCCGTCTCAAAAAAAAAAAAAAAAAGGCATTTTGGGGGTTGTTTCTAAGGAAAGGCATAAAAAATGTTCATTACAGCTTTGTTTGTAATAAATAAAAAAAAAATGGAGAGCACCTAAATTTCCGTTCATAGGTGGGTGGCTTAACTGTGATCTAGTGACACCGTGGAACAGGAGGCCCCACTCAGGGACACCTTGGTAGGTCTCTACTGTTTGTTAAATTTTTAAATTGTAGAACAATATATACAGCAATGGACCATTTACATAAAAAACAAACTGCAATATTTCCATATGCACATAAATTAATTGCATAGTCTAAAATGATATGCCAAAGTAGTAACAGTGGAGGTGGGGAGGGGAAGAAGGATGAGAGAATTTAGAGTTAGTGGGGAATAAGGCAGAGATTGAGGTCAAGAGTGGAGCAGACAAGAGGATGCTTGCTTTTAGGTATTTACAATTTTCACAGTAAGAATGTATTCATATTCTATTTGTATAATTTTAAGCATTAAAATGTAAAATAACGCAAGATCTTGCTAAAACATATTAAGTCATTTCAATTAATAAATGTTTTATTAGTATCTGAGTTTAGAGGAAAAAAGGCTTTCTCCTTTCAGAGTTTTCTGATTATAACAAATACTTATCAAGAGCTGACTCAATACCAGGTAGCCTTCATCCCTTTGAGGAATTCACAGATTCGTAGAACATGAATGCTAGCAGTACATTAGGTATCACTGATGTTCACCTATAGAGAGACAGGCTATTGAGGACCAGAGTCCACTTACCTTCCTGATTTTTTTCCAGATGTCCCATTCAGGAGTGAGACCAGCGCCGTGTGCCTGGAACTCCATCTCTCAAAGCCTTAGGTTTTGCCTCTGTAGTGCGGAGAGAGTCTTAATGTTTCCTTCCTCGTTTTCTTTTAAAAATCAAGTCAGCCAGTGATTATGAAATTGCTAGGGAGCTGTCAAACATGATACAAATGATAGAAGTTGATGTAATTTCTCCTGCTTCCATTTGTCTGAACCTCAAAGTGTTGAAGTGCTTTGCACAAGGACGCGCAGCTACAGGACAGCTTAAGCTCTGCTTTTGTGGTCATCCTGGTGGCACTTTGTGCACAAATTGTGGATGTGCCTGTTTCCCCTGCTAGGCAGAGTTCTGTGAAGTCAGAGGCCAGATACTAGTCATCTTCTTATCCTAGCACCTATCTAGCGCCTAGAAGGTCTTCAGGGAATGTGTGTTATATATGAAACTTTCTGGACTCAGCTTTCTCTTCTCTAAATAAGAAATATAAGCTAGATTGCTGATATCCTTTTTAGCTCTGAGGGTCTGTGATTTTAAGATCTGAGTCTTCACTTCAACATACTCATTATCTCTAATCAGAAGATCGACTTCCTACAAATGTTCCAAAGCTTGGGAAATTCAACTGGATGAGAAACTGAAGGATTGGCCAGTTCTTTCACGTGGAGGGAATGAAGAAGTTTCTGTAGGAACCTTAACTGTGACGTCCTTGGCTGGTGTGGGCTTGGAAGTAATAACACCTTGTGCTTATGCAGCCTCCTGCTTCTCAGTAGTTCAAGCACTTCCCAGACATTATCTCACTATTTCTCACCATCTTCTTTGGAAAGTGGCTGAAGGCAGCGCTTGTTATCATACCCTGGCACACCCTGCACCAACGGGTTAAATGGTTTTCCCACAACCTTCCAGTGAGAGTCAGGACTAGGACCCCTGTCACCAGACTTTTAGCTTTCCAGCCTGCTCATTGCCTCATGCAGCTTTCAGGACCCATTATTTGCCAAGGAGAAGGGAAGTTCACCGTCACTGTTATAACAGTTTGAGACATTTGCTGGGGAGCCCTGGAGAATGAGAATCCTCTTTCCTTCTCCAGACACATGCAGTTGATGACGTACATAAACCGATTATAGAGAAAAATGTAAGTATGGGTGGCTCATCCTATGGAGGAATCTGCCAGCATATTAGACATTTATGGATGTCAGGGTCAAGAATGTGGGGACATTGGGACATTGGAAGCCTGGTGCAGTGGTCTTAATTAACCTGGTGCATCATAGGCTCAGTGGGTATTGTGCCTCAGTAATGCTGCTACAGAGATTTTCATTGGACCATCCAACTCACTCCTTGATTGTTTTATAAATGATAAAAGTAATACTATAGAAGAAAAAAAAAGAAGGACGGACTGGCCTTGCAGTTAGGAAATCTGGGCTTCATTCAAGCATCACGTACTTTAGTCCCATGTGCTGTTAGGAAAATTACTTGATCTGTCTATTCTTCCAATTCTCTATTCATAAAAATGGCCAGTACCTGTCCCATCAGTTTGTTTTTAAAGAATAAGTAAGAGACTAAGCCATAGTTTTACAAATATTTGGGTTACTTGATAGTGCCAGGCACACTCAAAGCTATAGCATTTCTGGGATATCAACTTCAGGAAAGATTTTAAGGAAATTAACTTTATAATAAGATCAACATATATTTTTAACAAGTAGAATGCTAAAAGTGAACACCTTTTTAAAAGGAAATTTTTAAGTTTCACCTTTCTTGAAGGGTAGAGGAAGAGTGATTGATTTTCTGCCTCCAAATTCTACAGGGTACAATTTCACTTCCCTCTTCCATGGGGTGTCATTAAGATGACTGGGTAGAGACAGGTGAGAAGTGCTTGACTAAATCGTCCATTCCTTTGATGTTTCTAAATTATGTTCTGACATCAGTTTTGGTTATTTAGATGATATTAGCTCAGGTTCTTGTGCAATGACTGCACAACTTTGTTGGTTTTTTTGTTTTGTTTTTTTTTTTTTGAGACGGAGTCTCGCTCTGTCACCCAGGCTGGAGTGCAGTGGTGCAATTTTGGCTCACTACAGCCTCTGCCTCCCGAGTTCAAGCGATTCTCCTGCCTCAGTCTCCTAGAGCTGGGATTATAGGCACCCACCACCATGCCCGGCTAATTTTTATATTTTCAGTAGAGACAGGGTTTCATCATGTTGGCCAGGCTGGTCTCAAACTCCTGACCTCAGGTGATCCATTCACCTCGGCCTCCAAAAGTGTTGGGATTACACATGTGAACCACCATGCCCAGCCAACTTTTAAAAAAATATCATGTTCTCAGCTTTTATTTAAGTGTCAGTATAATAATTCATTGTATGTAGAATGTTGCCCCATTGCCTGAAAGATCAATGTTGAAGATCTGGTCCTTTATGTGACTTTGTATCCCTCATATAAGGATTCAGGTGATAGAACTCTTCCTCAGATCTTCTGCCCAGTAGAAGGTTGTCTCCTCTGAAGAATAGATAATGATACTTTTGATCATATAATCAAAGCCACGTAATTCAACACTTTTCTGGTTTTGCCATGGCAGTCAGGGGGCTTGGTGCTATTTTATTCTTACATTTAGTAACAGACATATCTGAGGTTCCTGACATGATCACTTCCTTTCTTGCATACACTGGCAGATCTATATATTTAACTATCTGATGCTTTTATTCTATGTCTTTGCCAGGTTTTTTGTTTATTTTAAGAAATAGATAAGGTATAAATTACAAGGAAACCATTCATTCTGAAGCAAGCCTAAGAGGTACTAAGACTCAAATTCAAATGTAAAATTAAATTCCTTCAGAGATGAGACCTGAGGCCAGCTTGTGAGCGAGCCTGGGTTTGCCTGTGGGGCCATCAAACTTCCCAGTTAGACAGTTCCTTCTTAGGAAGCCCATAGCCAATTACCAGCTTCCTGTTCCTCCCTCTACCACCACTAGTAAAGATCTTTCCTAGTCTCTTGTCTTATATCAGTCAACCCCCACTCCAGCATTTGCAGGCCAGGTACAAGTACACATGTAGGCTACTGGACATGCCCTTGCCCATTCCTGGTTCTGCTATACACCATTGGTGGCCTAGCACTGATGGGTGTAGGTACCCCCTAAAGACAAATTCTTCTCGAACATTTCCACCCAAGTGTTCTGATGGCAAGGAAGGGCAAGATTTGGAAGCAGAACACCAATCACATTTCCTACCCCTGGACCACCCTCTAGTCCTAGGAGTGTGGCCCCTGGGACTGTGATCTGATCTGGGGATGAGGAACCAGAGGAGAGGTGAACGAGCACCTCGAAGCAGGCTTTGGGCCATTTGCATAGGCAATTCTAGGGGCCCAAATACCCAGGTTTTGGTAGGAAAGGGGGAGGTGAGTTCCAGGAGCACACATTCATGTGGTCCCATAGACTCCTACCCGATGGGGAAGGCCAGAGTTGGGGCCCCTGAGGCATGGAGCCTAGAGCAGGGATTCTACTGTTATCTGACAACTCTCATACTTAGAAAGACTGCCTGCGTCATCAAAACTGACCCAATCTGTGTCCCCTTCAGTCATGGGAACCTGGAGTATTAAAGCTGGAAGCGATCATGGAGAGCAACTGTCTGACTCTTCATTTTAAAGACAGAAATATTACCAGGTGTGGTGGGCTCACATCTGTAATCCCAGCACTTTCAGAAACCAAGGTGGGTGGATCACTTGAGGTCAGGAGTTCGAGACCAGCCTGACCAACATGGCGAAACCCTGTCTCTACTAAAAGTACAAAAATTAACCAGGCATGGCGGCACGCACCTGTAGTCTCAGCTATTCAGGAGGCTGAGGCAGGAGAATCGCTTGAATCCCGGAGGCAGAGGTTGCAATGAGCCAAAATTTTGTCACTGCACTCCAGCCTGGGGGACAGAGTGAGACTCTGTCTCAAAAAATATATATATAAATAAATAAAGATATTGAGGACTAGAGAGGCAATTAACTTGTCTCTTAAGTTGTATTCTCAATATCTGTACCAAATCCTCAAAGGATGGGCTTAGGATAAGGAGAGAAAGACATATTTGTAACATGCTGCAATGGTGATAGCATAGTTAGGTTCACTAAGTTTAATATATATGTGCTTAAAAATTCCTTGAGGTTAGTGATGAACAAGGTGTGAGAAATGAAAGTTAGGCAGAGAAAAAAATTTATACCCAACTTCCGCTGTTAGAAAAAGTATTTTTCCCCTTGGATGTATTGTATTCACTCACATGTGCTATGGCACTGCAGCGATAAAAATTAATAGCTTTGTTTCCTGTGATCTCTTTATCAGCCAAAGTACAGGACTATGGCTCTCAGTTATTTTAATGGAAAAACTGAAGTTGTATGATCAGGTGATAAGGCCGTGTCAGGTGTTATTTTATTCTGTTATCTCCCTTGTTCAAGGTGAGGTGTTCAAGCCCTGATGGATGGGCAGGGCTACGGTGACTATGATGTTCCCTGAGCCTTGAACTAACTCTGCCTTTTGAGATAACTGTAGCAGGTAAGAGAGGCCTCCAGGGCCAGCTGATTTTGAGCACAGATCCAAGGGAAGGCTTTGATGGTTGGGGTCCTTGTCCCAGGACAGGTAGCTCAGGGAGTTTGCAGATTCAATCACATAGCTCAGGTTGCCTGCACTGCAGAACCTTTCATGACTCCCCAGGAGAATTGACTCAGCAAGCACTAACTGTGATCTCCGATGTTCCTACTGTTACGTTTGATAGAGTGGGAAAGATGAGTTATTCCAGTCCCTGCTACCCTTGAGAAGCTCAAAGCTTGATCACATGGGAAGGAGGCTTAGTCATATCCTTCTCCTCCTCTGGGCTTCCAGGACACATTGTACCTATCCATGCTCTGGCTCTTGTCATGGTATGTGGTCATTTATTTGTCTGCACAAGTATTTTTTTCTCCTAATAGAATGAATGCTCCTCTGAAACAGAGACCATGTGTGGTCTCATGTCCATCTTCAGCACCACAGCTAAAATATAGTCAATGTCTGTGCAGTAAATTAAAGTGGGAGCAAATTCATTGTTTCATTTGTCAGTCTGTTGCTTATTTATTTCCACCATATTTCCACTGATCAGGCCTGTTACTAATATGAGAAGTTTGCTCTGAGTGTCAGGACAAAGGAAGTTCCTGCCTGAGTTCTCACATGACTCACACAAAGGCCCCTGGTTTCTCATTGTTTGTCAGCCAAAGGGTGGTTCAGGACTGGCTGTAGGACAAGAGACACCCCTCGGATGACATGAAGCCAGTGCTGGCCACCAGTGAGACAGGCTGGGTCCCGACTCTCCTGACTTCTGTTCCTTCTCAGATCCCATCACTGAGCCTCAGTTACTTCATCTGGGAAAGGGGATTAAAAAAAAAAAA
>NW_012106553.1:2004181-2042683 GCF_000951045.1 Mandrillus leucophaeus
CCCATAGACTCCTACCCGATGGGGAAGGCCAGAGTTGGGGCCCCTGAGGCATGGAGCCTAGAGCAGGGATTCTACTGTTATCTGACAACTCTCATACTTAGAAAGACTGCCTGCGTCATCAAAACTGACCCAATCTGTGTCCCCTTCAGTCATGGGAACCTGGAGTATTAAAGCTGGAAGCGATCATGGAGAGCAACTGTCTGACTCTTCATTTTAAAGACAGAAATATTACCAGGTGTGGTGGGCTCACATCTGTAATCCCAGCACTTTCAGAAACCAAGGTGGGTGGATCACTTGAGGTCAGGAGTTCGAGACCAGCCTGACCAACATGGCGAAACCCTGTCTCTACTAAAAGTACAAAAATTAACCAGGCATGGCGGCACGCACCTGTAGTCTCAGCTATTCAGGAGGCTGAGGCAGGAGAATCGCTTGAATCCCGGAGGCAGAGGTTGCAATGAGCCAAAATTTTGTCACTGCACTCCAGCCTGGGGGACAGAGTGAGACTCTGTCTCAAAAAATATATATATAAATAAATAAAGATATTGAGGACTAGAGAGGCAATTAACTTGTCTCTTAAGTTGTATTCTCAATATCTGTACCAAATCCTCAAAGGATGGGCTTAGGATAAGGAGAGAAAGACATATTTGTAACATGCTGCAATGGTGATAGCATAGTTAGGTTCACTAAGTTTAATATATATGTGCTTAAAAATTCCTTGAGGTTAGTGATGAACAAGGTGTGAGAAATGAAAGTTAGGCAGAGAAAAAAATTTATACCCAACTTCCGCTGTTAGAAAAAGTATTTTTCCCCTTGGATGTATTGTATTCACTCACATGTGCTATGGCACTGCAGCGATAAAAATTAATAGCTTTGTTTCCTGTGATCTCTTTATCAGCCAAAGTACAGGACTATGGCTCTCAGTTATTTTAATGGAAAAACTGAAGTTGTATGATCAGGTGATAAGGCCGTGTCAGGTGTTATTTTATTCTGTTATCTCCCTTGTTCAAGGTGAGGTGTTCAAGCCCTGATGGATGGGCAGGGCTACGGTGACTATGATGTTCCCTGAGCCTTGAACTAACTCTGCCTTTTGAGATAACTGTAGCAGGTAAGAGAGGCCTCCAGGGCCAGCTGATTTTGAGCACAGATCCAAGGGAAGGCTTTGATGGTTGGGGTCCTTGTCCCAGGACAGGTAGCTCAGGGAGTTTGCAGATTCAATCACATAGCTCAGGTTGCCTGCACTGCAGAACCTTTCATGACTCCCCAGGAGAATTGACTCAGCAAGCACTAACTGTGATCTCCGATGTTCCTACTGTTACGTTTGATAGAGTGGGAAAGATGAGTTATTCCAGTCCCTGCTACCCTTGAGAAGCTCAAAGCTTGATCACATGGGAAGGAGGCTTAGTCATATCCTTCTCCTCCTCTGGGCTTCCAGGACACATTGTACCTATCCATGCTCTGGCTCTTGTCATGGTATGTGGTCATTTATTTGTCTGCACAAGTATTTTTTTCTCCTAATAGAATGAATGCTCCTCTGAAACAGAGACCATGTGTGGTCTCATGTCCATCTTCAGCACCACAGCTAAAATATAGTCAATGTCTGTGCAGTAAATTAAAGTGGGAGCAAATTCATTGTTTCGTTTGTCAGTCTGTTGCTTATTTATTTCCACCATATTTCCACTGATCAGGCCTGTTACTAATATGAGAAGTTTGCTCTGAGTGTCAGGACAAAGGAAGTTCCTGCCTGAGTTCTCACATGACTCACACAAAGGCCCCTGGTTTCTCATTGTTTGTCAGCCAAAGGGTGGTTCAGGACTGGCTGTAGGACAAGAGACACCCCTCGGATGACATGAAGCCAGTGCTGGCCACCAGTGAGACAGGCTGGGTCCCGACTCTCCTGACTTCTGTTCCTTCTCAGATCCCATCACTGAGCCTCAGTTACTTCATCTGGGAAAGGGGATTAAAAAAAAAAAAACAAAAAATGAACAAACAAACAAACAAACAAAAAAACGCTGTCTTCCCTGCTTCCTAAGGAAGGTTGTTAAGAAAGTCATATGAAAATTGATGTGAATGGTAAAAACTGCACAAGAGAAAGAGAAGTTTATTAGGAAGTAATAATAATAGAAGTGGCTCCCTCTTCACCCTGCCCTAGGATTCTTCATGTGCTTTGGGTAAAGGATTTCAACTCAGGTGTTCCCTGCCTTCCTCTTGGTATGTCAAATAACTATTTCTCTACTTTTTGCATCACAGACGCTCTGGAGGAGAGGCTTGGTAAGCAGTGGGACCAGATCCCCAAACTGCCATCACATGACAGCATCCGCATTTCACCAAGGGCCCATGAGCAGCTCAGGGAAGAGTGGATCCCCAGTGACGGCTTCACTCAAGAGCCAGCAGAAGTCCTTTAGGCCTGCATGACTCAGCCTCAGGGAAAGCTCATCCTCATCTTAAAATCAAGGAGTCTGTAGAAGCAAGGTGAGTCACAGGAAGCTATCCAGATAAAAGACTGAGTCAATCAAAATAGAATTCCAGAATCCTCTCACTCCTGCTGGATAGAATTGAAATAAGCATGGTATCTCATTTCAGCTCCAGGCTCAGGGCCCTGGAGCCTAGGATCCTGGGAATGACGCTGCAGGAGTGATCTTGGACAAGTCAATGATGTCCTCAGGTTTCTATGCCCTTCTGCGTCAAATGCGCAGGCTGATTAATTCCCTAAGTCCCTGCTACTTTGACTTTGTGACTCTGTGATAATGCACGAATGCTTTATGAGGGTTTGATGTTCTGAGTGAATCTACAGGCAGGTAGCCCTTGTCCTGTGATCCCCCTGATATATCTCTGGATGTCCTGCACCCTGTCTCCCTCTACACAGGCCCTACAGATCCATTTGAAGGGCCTGGGGACCCAGCAGCAGCTGTCCGACTCCTCCAGGACCTGCTGCTGTTTTGGCATTGACCCCTCTTGGTTTTAAGCTGCCATACACTGGGCCAGGAGGCAGCGTGTGGTTGTAGTGTAGCTCAGCTACAACTTACTTAAGCTGTCAAGGCCCAACTCCAGTGAATGCTCTTTCATGAAGCCTTCTCCAGTTCTCATCCAGAAGATTCTCTCTCCTCTGGACTCTCGTGGCACATTCCCTGTAGTCCTCGAACGGCCCTTAGCTCTTCCTATGTGGCCTTATAATTAAAACCATGTCCTCCTTTTAGTTTCCTAGTTTTGACAGAAGATGAAGAAACTTAGTTGAGTAACTCACTGGACCTTAAAATGCAAGTCTCGGGAGGCCTTCAAAGCAAGGATCCAGTTGAGATAACGAAGCAATCAGGCATTTGTGAGTCTTTGACCTTAGTTCCCTTGAAGGAGGACAGGGTTACTCCTAAGGCCACCTAGGAAGAGGACTGTGAGGATTGTAGGAGCAGGCAGAGTATTCTGTTTTCCCATAGATCCTGGGCAGGGTTTTGTACATGTTAGGGGCCCAACAAATATGAATTCATGACCTGAGGAATTCAAGTTTGAGACTTGAACTGGGTATGGATGTAGGTTGTCCAGATCTAACAGACACATTCCTATGATCTCCTTGGTGCTTGGCTAGTGATCCTAAGCTCAAGGATCTGTTTAGGTAGTAATGGGGTAAAGGGGGGATTTGATAGGAATATTTTGGTTGTGAGTTGTGAAAGACCAAGTGAAATTGGTTTCAGAGAAAAAAAAAAGAGGATGGGAAGAGTATTATTAAAGGCAAAACTGGCTTCTGGTTAGACAACCTGGGAGCCCCTGTCAGCCTTTGCTCTCCAACTGTCATCTTTCCTCATTCTGTGTCAGCTCTTTACTCAGGCCCATCTCTCCTGCTCGCAATGTGGCTGGCAACAACCCCAGGGGAAAGAAAAAATCGTTTCTTCTCTAACACTTTTAGGAGTGCTAGGCTTATCTCTCCAAGGTCATTATTAATTAACAGTCCTTAAAGCCAAAGAATTCTCTGATTGGTTCTGGCCACATGTCCATCCCTGAAGCTGGTTGAGGTCAAGGGACTGGGAGAAGGGATGTTACCTAAAAACAAAGAGGACGCTGTCACCAGAAGAAAGAGAATCAATGCTTGTGGCAAAACCAACAGGGCGTACCTTAAAAATACCTTTTAGAGTTTCAAAAAGCCTAACCCAAATAGTCTACTTACTAATGTTCACGCTGTACAAGTTAATGAACATGTCAAGTTTCTTTGCCTTTGTCTGAAATTATGTAAGCTCAGTTAGGAAACACTGGATATCTTTTGTTGACCAGAAACTCTTTGCCTCATAAAGAACAGAAAGATAAATTAATTTCTTGCATACTCCATTTAACAGCATTGAATCACTATAATCTTAACTTCTAGGACACTTTTTTCTTTGAAACATATATCATATCATAATATCATATGGTAAATGGTTTCATCTGAGATTGGAGGGGCAGTGTATATTCTTGGCCAATGACAGCTGAATAAACTTGACTGTGCTTTCTCAGCCAAAGATTATTGACACTTCCCTACATGGTTGGCGGCTTTCGGCCAAGAAGCATTCCATTGTACTTTAAGAATAGCAAGTCTTTGGCAATATGTGTTTTTCCCCTTGTGGACTTTCCCTTTCTGCCATATATTTTGTGTTCCAGTCAGCAGCTTTACCCTCTACACCTGACAAAGGGTATGGAAGTATAAGTTTTGAAGGAAGATGAAGAAATATAGTTGAGTAACTTGCTGGACCTGAAAATGCAAGGCTCAGGGGGCCTTCAAAACACAGGTCCAGAGTTGAGATGCAGAAGCAATGAGGCACTCGTGAAAGTCTTTGACCTTAGCGAGGGCCTGGTGAGCACATAGGAGCCCAGTAAGGAAGGTTGGATAATTATATGTAGGAGAAGCATTGGCCAGGGCAGGTCATAGTTTTAGGGGGTTGGAAGGAATCAGAAGATCCACTATCTAGGGGAGCCAGAGGCTAGGAAGGGGCTCCTTTACCACCCAAGCTGTAACAGTTGGATCTCCAATTTTAACATTTACAAACATTAACGAGAAATTCTATAATTGCTTTATGTAATCATCAGAATATCTTAGGCAAGGGAGAAAAAAAAAAAAAACCCAAAACCAAAAACATTTCCTCTGCCTTGAGTTCTAAACTTTAAGGAGCTCACTCTCTTTTTATGTTATGTTTTGTTTTATTTTGTTTTTCTGAGCAGTTCAATTTGAATAATCTGAAACATCATCCTGTCGTGGGCTTGAGGGAGTGGGTGTGATGGATTCTAGATATGAGGAACACACAAGGGTCAAAGGAATCAGCTCTCCCTGGACATCCCTGCTGGGAACAGGTGATGGGCTGAGGAAGCACCATCTGAGTCTCTGTAGTTTTGAACAGGGCCTGGTGAAGAGGAGCGCATGTTATGGACAGCACCCAGTGGATAGCGTACAGTGAGGAGGGACCAGCAGGAAGTTCCGGAGCCCTTCCGCACTTCACACTGAGCTGTGTGTAAATGAGTCCCTGTATTTGAGTGTGAAAGGAAAATACTGTGGGTCCCCAGAATCACTAAGCTAAAGAGAAAATTCAAGCTAGGAACTTAGGCAAAGCTGCCTCCCATTCTGTTCAAAGGCATCCCTCTGCTCACTGCGGTTTATGCATACCTGATTGCCTCCTTTGGAAAGACTAATCAGAAACTCAAAAGAATGCAACCTTTTGTCTCTCACCTGTTTGTGACCTGGAAGCCCCTCCCTGCTTCAAAATGTCCTGCTTTTGCTTCTGAGTTTTCCCACCTATCTGACGGAGCCAATGTTCATGTTACATATGTTGATTGAAATCTCATGTCTCCCTAAAATGTGTAAAACCAAACTGTCTCTGACCAACTTAGGCGCAGGTGGTCAGGACCTTTTGAGGCTGTGTCATAAGTGCTCATCCTCAATGCTGGCAAAATGAACTTTCTAAATTAACTGAGACCTGGCTGGGTGTGGCGGCTCATACCTGTAAACCCAGCAACTTGGGAAGTTTGAGATCAGGCTAGCCTGGCCAACATGGTGAAACCCCGTCTTTACTAAAAACACAAAATTAGCCAGGCACGGTGGCGGGTGCCTGTAATCCCAGCTACTCAGGAGGCCGAGGCAGGAGAATCACTTGAACACAGAGCCTGCAGTGAGCCGAGATCGTGGCACTGCCCTCCAGCCTGGGCAGCAGAGTGAGACTCCATCTTAAAAAATAAATTAATTAACTGAGACCTGTCTCAAATTTTCGGGGTTTACATGAATTACATGCTTCTGTAAGTACATGACCTGAGGCAGGACTGGAATCCTGCCAGTTCCCAAGTCATATCATCTCCATTGCCCGAATCAGGAAGAGACTTTAGAGGTGATCCTGGTTCATATTCCTCATTTCACACATATAGAAATTGAGATCCAGAGAAAAGAGGAAGATTTACATAGGCTGGCAAAGGTTTTGGTGTGGTTGTTCCATTATCTAGTTGTGTCAGGATGAGCCGAGAGTACTTGTTAAAGTGTTGATTCTTGGAAGCTATTCCAAACCTATGAAATTAGATGCCCTGGAAATGGGCCCAGAAATCTGTATCGTAGCAAGTACCCGCTGAGGTGATTCCCAAACACCCCAAGTTTGAGGACAACTGACCTAAGTTTCCAAAGGTGCTTCATGGTTGACCTTGCAGAAGGCTCAGCGCTCGCTCGCTCTCTGGCCCCAGAGACCGGCAGGAGCTGGTGACTCTGGAGAATACAGATCCAGAAGGGTGACGCAGGGAGTGAGGTTCGTTTTTTAGTTTTCCTGCAATTTGAGAGGCCTTGTTGCATTTTTTTTTTTTTTTTCAGGCTAGTTGTAAAGGAATTGGGCAAATGATTCCTGTTTGCCTGTCATGCACCATGATGTTTAAATGTATCTCTGTCTTGAAACACTGTTACTCTCTAAATTTCAACTGATCATTTGACAGTTGAAAAAGCTAGCATAAACTCCTTTCTTTCTTTTTTTAAGTTAATAGCTCCACTCCGGTCTCTAAGGCTTCATGTGTAACAGTTTAAAAGATTGGCACGCTTCCCTCTGTGGCTTTCGCATCTCATAGAAACTTTAAGTTGCTGAAAATCACAAGTGATCATCTCTGAATCCTAACTGTAGATATTCAAATGAGAAAAAATAGTTCTTCTGGTTGTTTTGAAAATGATATAACTCTTTTCTGATAGTTAAAATAACATTTACCTCTTCTTATAAGTTAGTCTGGGTTGTCTTATTATTTTATTATGTGACAGCTTCTAACATCTTAAGCCAATTCCTTGGAGGTGTCCTAAAACCTCAATATCACTAGAGATTGCTTGCTAAACTTTATTTTTTTAATGATTAAAAAGTAAACAAACAGGCCGGGTGCAGTGACTCACACCTATAATCCTAGCACTTTGGGAGGCCTAGGCTGTTGGATCACGAGGTCAAGAGTTCCAAACCAGCCTGGCCAACATGGTGAAACCCCATCTCTACTAAAAATACAAAAATTAGCCCTGCCTGGTGGCACAGGCCTGTAATCCTAGCTACTCGGGAGGCTGAGGCAGGAGAATTGCTTGAACCCACGAGGTGGAGGTTGCAGTGAGCCGAGATCGCTCCATCGCACTCTAGCCTGGGGTACAAAGAGCAAAACTCTGTCTTAAAAAAAAAAAAAGTAAACAAATAGATCATCAAGTTATTTATGACAATTAAACAAAAGGACACAATAGGTTTTCTCTTAAAAATCAGCTTGTATATGTATGTTTCTAAAGAATATGTGTCTGGGATTCAGGACAGGGATCTGCTGCTACCCCTGCTGTGTGAACTTGGGTAAGGCACTCGCCTTCCTGGGCCTCAGTTTCCCCCTCTACAGAACAAGAGAGAGACATACAAGTGATTTTTGAAGACCTCTCCAGCTCTCAAAGTTATCAGGGTAAGGTATCAAGAGGTTATGAAACGTCTCACAGTGTGGGAGGGAACAAATATGTCATGATTTTGTTCCAGTTTAATCTGTTTCACATTTAGTATAGTCCAACCTGTGATAGGTCCTGTGTGGAACATAGATGACTCACTTCCTGTCCTAAGTGGGTCTTCTCTGAGGTATGGAACAGATCCTTCCTTCAGATATGGAGCCAGCAGGGGGGGTCAATGGGCCTCCGGGCAAATTCTTCATGTTCTTTTATCTGTGTCAAATTAAACCTGCTAATCAGCATACACCTATGCCCAAGGGCATTTAAGGACAGTGCAGCTTAAAAACTAGATGTTCCTGAAAAGTGTGCCCGTCAAGTTTTTATCAACATGATCACATTTTAAATGTAGAAGAGTAGTTGGCAACTGAAATGAGGATTAGGGAAAAACGTTTTGTAAGATGACAAATGCCTTTTGTTAAGTAATATCGAAGGCTGAAAAGCCCTGTGTATCCACCACTTCTTCCAGGGCGTCTCCCTGGACTGCAGCTGGATCCTGACAACTTCATTCACCTTCCCCTCTAAATTCCACTCTACTTTAAGAGCTGAGCCACATCAGTAAGTACAAAATTATGTTCTTAAAACCACAGGGTCCTAAAATGTTAAGGCCAGAAGGGAACTTTGAAACATCAATCTCTTCACCCTACCTTTAACTTTATCACCCACTAATTTGCTTATTCATTTACTTGTTTATTTAACAGATATTTAGTTCATGCCTACTGTATGTTAAACATTGTGTTAGGCATAACACATACAGCAAAATCAAGGCATAGAAGCCTCCTACCCTCATGGAATTTACATTTTCTCTCTCTGTGTAAAGGTAAACAGTGTATATGTTGGTAGGCTGACGGAATGGGGAATTACTGGTCAGGAGTAGAGAGCTACTTTAGATAGGTGGGCAGAGGAGGTTTCTGTGAGGAGGTGACATTTAAGCTGGCGTCTGAAGAATGAGAAGGAACCAGCCAGGGCAACTGCTTAGGGTGGAGAGAAAGAGTAACTGGTGGAGACTGAGTGACGGGGAAGAGCTGGGAGAGCCTAGAGAACCTGAGAGGGGTAGAGAAGGGGTACTGAGGTGCAGGTACAAGACAAAGACAGAAAGGAGGGGAGGGATCATATCAGGGAGGGCTTTGAGGCCGTGGTGTGGAATTGGTATTTTCCGCTGAGTTTAGTGGGAAGCCATTGGATGGCGAAGAGCAGGGGAGTAAAACCTGGTTTACATTCTTGAGAGATCCTTTTGGCTGCTTTTGGAAAAGTGATTGTAAGGAAATGAGCAAGGAAGCAGAAAAAAACAATGTTCTAGGGGAGATTTAATGGGACTGTTTTAGACTAGGGTTGTTACAGTGGGGTGCAGAGATGTGCACAATAAATTCTGGGGATGGACTCACAAGGCTTGTTTCTAGACTGGATAGGGAGTTAAGAAATAGGAAGGAATGAAAGATAATTCTTTATCTTTAAGCTCGAGAACTGGAGGAAGGGTTGTTTATTAAGATGAAAAGATTGGGGAAATATAGTACAGCTTTGAGAGGAAATCCAAGAAACTTGTTTTGGATGTACTAAGTTTCATATTCTTATTGGACCCTTGAGTAGAGATGGATAGATCACTGATTCTTCTCCAAAGGCCTTCTGATTATTGCAAAGGTTTTAGCTTTGTCTCCTGATCTAGACCAAAATCCTCCTGAAGATAGGCAAAGCTTATGTTTTATATGTCTTCTGTCTTCTTCATTGACTTCAGGGTGAGAGGAAAGTAACACAATTTTTATATTCCCGTATTCTGGATTAAACAGGCTTGGTGTGCTGAGTCGGCTGTATCGGCTTGCAAGAGCTAATTGCTAAGATTCCAGAAATGCTGCAAGCCAATTGTAAAACCATCCTTGAATTTGGTCATGATGAAGTACTTACACACAGAATTTGGCAAACTATAAATTGGGACTTTTTTTTTTTCTTTTTTTTTTTTAATTATACTTTAAGTTCTAGGGTACATGTGCACAACGTGCAGGTTTATTACACATGTATACATGTGCCATGTTGGTGTGCTGCACCCATCAACTCATCAGCACCCTTCAACTCGTCGTTTACATCAGGTATAACTCCGGATGGAATTGGGAGTTTTTTTTTTCTTAGTGAGCCAGGTTACCAGCATATCAGAGCAACATACAGAGCCACCAACTCAAATGCCCTTAGGGGAAAGGAAGATAACATTTATTAGTGATTCATCTAGGACATTTCTCCCATTGAAATACCAAAGCATACTGGGCCCTAGCTAGGCTAAAATAAATACCTACATTGCATTAAGTTCAGAAACTTAAATTTCTCAATCAAGTACACACACACACACACACACACACACACTATTACAAAACATTCAGTTCCCCCCTTAACATCCCTAACAGAAAATTTTAAATTTGTGTGATTGAAAAGCCATCACTGATGTTTCCCCTGAATTCAAATAGTGCACCTCAAGATAAAGTCAAACATTCACATCTAAATAGGAGAGGTACATTCCCTCTAAAATAGTACAGCTCTAAGATGTTAGTTGTCATTGTCAAGATTCCAACTCGGTGTTGCTAGATCTTATGCATTTTCAAGAAAAGCCAGAAATCTGGGTTTTAATGAGAAACGTCCCAGCTGTTAAATGTTTACTTAAAATTTTAAAAAGCACCATGAGCCAAATAAAACACTTGTATAGGCTTCACTGGGCCCAAGGGTCACCAGTTTGCAAGTCTATTTGAAGTTTTTGTGCACGGTTATCCATTTAAGGTAGGGGAGAGGGCCCCCCAGAATATGCCAGAAATGGACTTCCCTGCCAACTTTGGCGTGTGGGAGCCACATGAAATTATTTTATTAAAAAATACGTGTTAGGTGACTTATGATGTACTCTAGCACAATGGGGCAAGTACACAACAGCTGTGTTTATTTTTCCCATTTGACTGCAGGCTCCTCTAGGGCAAGGGCCATGACTGCATCTTGGTATCCTGCTAGTATGTAGTATAAAAGACAGCAAATAGGAGCTTGGTATGGAAGGAGATGTAAACACATCTTTTCAAATCTCATGAAGAAATGGACACTCAAAGTGAAGTCACTTGTTGTTGGCCTCGATAGTGAATTGGTGCAGAGCTGGCACTAGAACCCATATCTCTAAATGATTGCTCCTAGGGATAGAAGGGACCTATGTTTTCCAGGAAATATTCACTGAATTAATGAGTACAAGAAAGAACTATAGCAAAATCAGTGAATGTATGAACGAGTGAATACAACCTAAAATGACCATTTGGTTCATGGAATACATTTTTTAGTAAGAATTACGTGAGCTGGGAGCTGATTTTGGTTCTCCCACTAACTGTCATATTGCTGTAAGTATGTCCCTTATCCTTACAGGTCTTTCACTTTCTTATCTATAAACACCTTGTCTCTGGTGGTGGTCTAAAAATCACAAACTAATAGCAATAGTCAAAATTATGAAATTCTACATGATTTACATGGTTTTTGTCTTTAAGGCTTACAATGGTTCTAAGCTGAACACTGTTTTTATTTTATCATTTATTTATTTTTTGAGACAGAGTCTCGCTCTATTGCCCAGGCTGGATTACAGTGGTGCGATCTCAGCTCACTGTAACCTCCACCTCCCACGTTCAAGTGATTCTCCTGCCTCAGCCTCCCTAGTAGCTTGGACTATAGGCATGTACCACCACGCCTGCCAATTTTTGTATTTTTAGTGGAAAAGGGGTTTTACCATGTTGGCCAGGCTGCTTGAGCACTGTTTTTATACTGCTATGTCATACATAAAGAAATTGATGCACAATAATGTAACTAACTTGTTCAACTTCATGTAACAGTGGATTTGAATGCAGGCATTCTGCTCTGGAATTATAATAACAATGAAAGTGCTATACAGAAATAAAAAGATGACATAAATATGTGATCAGAACAGTTTTGGGAGTGTCACGAATGTGGTGTTTCTCTGGCTCTTGAAAAGAATGATGCTCTAGGTCAGGCGCAGTAGTTCATGCCTGTAATCCCAGCACTTTGGGAGGCTGAGGTGGGCGGATCACCTGAGATCAGGAGTTAGAGACCAGCCTGGCCAACATGTTGGAACCCTGTCTCTACTGAAAATAGAAAAAAAAAAAAAAAAATCAGCTGGGTGTGGCGGCACACGCCTGTAATCCCAGCTACTCAGGAGGCTGAGGCAGGAGAATTGCTGAACCCAAGAGGTGGAGGTTGCAGTGAGCCGAGATCACACCATTGCATTCTAGCCTGGAAGACAGACAGAGACTCTGTCTCAAAACAAACAAACAAAACAAACAAGCAAACAAACAGAAAATCACTGTATTACTGTATGTCTTGGGAAGTTTCCTTCACCAGCAGGGACATTTGGACTCAGTGACATCAATGAATGTCGTGGAGTCATTATTTTGCCTTATAGTTTCAGCTCCTTTGACAAATATATACAGCAGTAATCTTTGCACAGGTAATAATTTAAGAAATAAATTATCAGGCTTTGAGTAAATTTTCCCAGAGATGTATTAATTTATGAGGAGCCAGACAATTAGGCATCTTGGTTAATGCCTTTGATTTAGCTCAACACTCCTGGTTTGTACTGGAAAGGGTGACCAGCCTTTTTGTCCCTTTTAGCTGGCACAGGTAGTTACTTGTGCTAATTAGCAGGGAAAGGAGCAGAAGGCAAAGAAGAGGCACAAAATATCCTCCAGCAAGAGGTAATGATGGTGCTTCTCCTGGGCTGTGACTCCTATGACATTAAGGGACAGAAAAGGACTTGATCAACCCTCTACTCAAATCTACATGTACAGTTTGGATACTCATAGATTGCTAGAGCTGGAAGCATTCTAAAACATTGCCTAATACAATTCTTTTATTTAACAGATAAGGAAACTGAGGTCAGACAGGGAAAGTTTCTTGGTCAAGGTTGTGCTGCCAATGAGTAGTTGAACCAGAATTCAAACCGAAACGTTGAAACGTCGCCATTGCTCACTGTTTGAGTGACCGTTCCTGCATAGCGAGCTATTTTCAGTTTTGCCCTCAGGACTCTAGTAAACATTTGAATTATGGGAGCTTTGACCATTAGGAAACTTCATTTTAGTCTTCTCTGAAAGTTCAGAGAGGAGAAATAAGAAGTGGTTGTTGCAATGCCTTAGATTTAAATACCCTTCACTCTCATTTCTCCAAGCTAAGGGAAGGAAGAAATAGCTTGAGGTTTCTCAACGTTAGAAAATCAGAAGGTAATCTGTCTTTGAAAGGGGGTATAGGGATATAGATTATGCTTACTCTCCTAGGTATATTTACGTTAGCTAATATTGAAAGATTGCTAAGGGAGGGGTTTGGGAATCTAAATCCTACTTAAATCTTGGTCTTGATGAATAACCTTGGACAAGACATTCTTTCCGGGTTTTAGTTTTCTCATTTGCAAATTTAGTTGATTCTTAAGACCTTGGCCAGCTTTAGGTTTCAAAGTGTCAGCCTAGATAACAGAGAGAGGCTCTCTAAAAGAAAAAAAAAAAGTTTATTCAGAAATAGAGTCTTTCAATGGGCATATGCATGCCATAGTAGTCTTGCCTACCCAGATCAGTAAAAAGGGTAGTGCCAGTTTAAAGATAGACAGGCAGTTACTGGGCAGATTCCTTGCAAAAATATTTTGTGTGTGTGTGTGTGTGTGTAAGATTGCATTTATGCAAGATGGTAGTTTTTGCAGTCTTTTGTGATAGTTCTTGTTTATTGTGTGTGTGGGTGTGTAAGATTGCATTTATGCAAGATGGTAGTTTTTGCAGTCTTTTGTGATAGTTCTTGTTATCAGGCATTCATGCATGAGAACCCTTTCTTCATAGCCTTCCTTAATTCTGTTTTCAGGGTTCTTAACACAAGTGATTCCATTTTGATTCTGACAACGTTCACAGGAGGTCTAGAAAACACCTGTACTTTGAGTATCATTGCCATGGAAGGAGAAGTAACTTTCTGGATGGAAGTTGGCCTTCATAAAGTCAGGTTATATTTGCAAATTAAGTGCTTCCCTTATTAACATGGTTCAATGGAACAAGCATGGGCCTACGAGACTGCACATGGCTGTTTCTCTTTGATCCATGACCCTGGGCAAGTCCTTGACTTCCCTTAGACCTTTTTCTTTTTAATCTCTAAAATGAGATTAACACCTGCCCATGTTTGCCTCACAGGACTGTTGTGGAAGACAAAGGATATACGAATACTTTATAACATGCAGACATATGAAGTCATATGTAACTTAATATTGAGTGTGTCCTTAACAACTAAGAAAAATGTGAAAACAACATGTAGAACCAGTCAAAAGTCACCTGTGGCCAAGGTGACACTGAAGAAACTAAACTTTCTTTTTCTCCAGGTCATTTTGTTTTCCTAGTAATAGCCCAGCTTGAAATGGGGCTTTGGGGCTTACTAAGGTGTTCATATGTCCTGGCTTGGCTGGGACAGTCCTATTTGCAATGGCCATCCTAGTATAATTTTTAATTATCCTTTTTTTTTTTTTCTTTTTTTTGAGACGGAGTTTCACTTCTGTCTTTAGGCTGGAATGCAGTGGCACAATCTGGGCTCACTGCAACCTCTGCCTCCCAGGTTCGAGTGATTCTTCTGCCTCAGCCTCTCAAGTAGCTCGGCTTACAGGCGCCCGCCAACACACCCAGCTAATTTTTGTGTTTTTAGTAGAGATGCATGCGGTTTCACCATGTTGGCTAGGATGGTCTCGATCTCTTGACCTTGTGATCTGCCTGCCTTGGCCTCCCAAAGTGCTGGGATTACAGGCATGAGCCACCGCTCCTGGCCTCATATTTTCATTCTTAAAAGTGTCCCTGTTTTGACAGTAAATTACATTGCTACCCCTAAACTAAAATACCATTCTTTGTCACCTTTTCATTTTACATAATGAGGAACGGAGGCTCAGTGAAGAGAAACAACTTCCCAAATTCACTCAGGCTGCCCAGAGCCTGCAAGTGGAAAATCCCTTCTCTTTGTACCTGGGAAGGAAGGGGAAGAGAATACAGGGTAACAGAATGGTTTCCTTTGTCTGCTCTCCAGCTTCTTGAAGCAAATCTAATAGGAGTGCCCTAACCCCTCTTGATTTCCTGGAAAGTGATCAGCAATAGTAAGGTTGCCAGCGGCCATGAGGGAGCTAGGGGTTGGAGCAAACGTAACAGAAACCTGGAGAGGGAAGCTTTTTCTCTTCTGAACGCAGAAGAACAGCCCAAAGGGAGGAACACTGCCTATTTTATTAGCTAGCTCTTATTTAGGCACTGTGTTTTTTCTCCTTGATGTCTTAACGTAGCTTCATATTCATGGTCTCAATTGATCTAATTCTTACTGTCTTTGGAAATGAATGTGAAGACATCATCGTTCCCATTTTGCAGTGGAGAAAACTGAGGCCGATAAAGGCAGTAGACTTGCTTTAAGTTTCACAGTAAATGTCAGAGTTGGTACCAGAGCTTCATCTCCTATGTCCTTGCCCAGTATTACTTATGCTTCATTTTGCACAGTCTGCCCTTAGGCATCTAAGGCAGAAATCTCATTATAATAAAGTATTTTTGGTATTCACGTAACTTAAGCCTTTTGGATGGAGCCCAAGGCAGAACCATCTTATATCCTGAATTTGGCTCTGTGACAAATAGTGTTAGAACATGGTTCATGATCAACTATGGGTTTCGCTTTACAAACATATCTCTGAAAAACTTCCCTATGTGGATGGAGAACGGGCTAATTTATCTTGGGATAGGAGATTTCTCTTTGAAACCGTTGCTGGGATCCTGGAGAATAGAGGGACAGTCTTACTAGAGTACTTAACTGTGCTGTGCTTGCAAATCCCTAACCTGATGTTTTGCAGAATCTCCATCTCAGAAAGATTTGTTTTGGCAGAGACTGAAATTCTCTATTTGGAACTTGAGGTATCCCTGACCCATAAGAATTCAGCTTAACAGATATGCAGTTGCATCCGTCATCACTCTGCCCTAAGCAGGGCAATGTGCTGGGCAACGGATTTGGTGAGCAAGAGTAGGGGATCCTGGGTATGGTCTTGAGTTGGTGACTAACACATGAGATGTCAGGAGAGCTGCTTTTCTTTTAGGGGGCTCAGTTGTTTCAACTGTCATATGTTGAGACAGCATTAATCGGTGTGCTTTAAACTTTTAAAGCCACCAGATTTTTCTCCCCCTAGAATGCTGTGGAAACCTGGCATGAATAAACAGTAAAAGTGGGACTCAGGGCTTCTCCATTTAGCCACTGTAGGGCCTCTGTGGACTGTAGTGTGGCAACAATTGTATACATTCCTTTTAACCCCCAACACTGGGATTCTGAAGATGAGTAATGGCTTAGTGATAGATGTTAACCCCCTGAAGGGTTGCAGTGAGCCTGGAATTCTGGATACAGAACTGGTCAGACAGTGAAAAGGCCTGTGATAGTGTAACAAACAGGAGAATTGGAGTGGAGGGTAGCAAGATAAAGTTGTACATTTCATGAGTTAACAGCACTTTATAGTTTACAAGTATTTGCACTATAGTTGTCTCTTTTGAACGTATGCAACACTGTGTGCTCAGGCATTTGTGCAGCGATCTTTTGTGAAGCTGGATTATGTGCCCGGTACTGTGGTAGAGCTCAGGATGACCATGTGAGCCTGGAGGAGCTCATCATCTGATAGAGGAAAGGACAGGTAAAGAGATCATTGCAATTGCAAAATAGAAAAGCTGTAAGAGAGGTGCAAACAAATGTTGAGCACTGAAGTGAAAGCAATGATTCCTTTTTCCTGGGGAGAGGAGGAAGGCATGCCTATCGTGGGGCCTGGAGGATGAGTTACCTAGGCAGGAAAACAACACACGCATGAAGCAGTGGAGGCCTGTGTGAGCAAGGTGCATTTGGGGGAAACGGAAAGAGCTAGGGGAAATCTGGCCTTCAAGTTATGGAAAGGCAGTTAAACTGTGAAGTTAACCTGCAGCTTAACTGGGAAGGGCTTTGAATACAATGCAAAGAATTTGGACCCCATAGCCATTAGAGCCCCATCTTCCAGATGAGGAAAGGGCCTTCCCTTCCCACAGGGCCAGCCGAAACTGTGACTCCCGTGTTCCTTTTGCTACCCTGTGCTGCCTCCAGCAGGCCTGAACCGAGGCAGGCCCTGCGTGGGAGAGGCCTCTGGGCTGTTTATCCTGCTCCAGTGGGGCTGGCTCTGGCAGGGAGTGGAAGTAGGTGAGGTGGGGGCTGTGGAGGAGAGGAGGAGCCTGACAACAAGGGCTACATTCAAGGCCTGCACTGGAGCCGAGGAGGAGAATGGAAAGCTACAGTCTGTTGGAGCCATCCAGCCTTGGCAAAGCAGCTGGGGCCTTATAAGGAAATGTTGTTCTCTCCCAGCCAGTGGGGCTGGGATGGAGCCCTGTGCCCACAGGACAGAGCTGCCCTTGTGGTGGTAGGCTGGGGGTGCCACCCGCCCCTCTGCTGTGAACAGGAGCTGTCAATGGACCACTTCTGCAGGCTCAGCATTCCCTCTCTGCCCCAGTGTGCGTGCAGCCCCCACCCCTCCATGCCCTCCCACTCCCCATTGCCTTGGGCTGATTGGAGGAAAGGAAAAAAACAAAACAAAACAAAGACTTGGCCAAGTCCCAGCCTCAATGCTGTTTGATGCCGAATTATTCAGAAAATAGGCTCAGGTCAGATTCTCTCTTTTTCCTGAAGAATGCATGAATAAGGGGATTGCTCTTTGTCCTCCTTCCCTGCCCAGCACCCTCATCGCTTTTCCTTGTGATCACGAAACTCCCAGCACCGGACACAGCCCAGCGCAGAAAGCAAGAAGCTGAGATGAGTGGGCAGGGAAAGTCTTGCGTTGGTGCCTTTTCCACCTCCCAGGGTAGAGCAGGAGCCACTGGAACACTCAAAGGAGAAGGGTGACTCTCCTCAGACTCCCTACCTGTGCCAGGCAGACCAGAGGGTCAGGGAGAGAGAGATGGGCACAGGGCAAAAACAGAGCCTGCCCAGAAAGCAATAGAAAGTGTTCCTTGGGGCTGGACGCGGTGGCTCACGCCTGTAATCCCAGCACTTTGGGAGGCCAAGGCAGGTGGATCACAAGGTCAGGAGTTCGAGACCAGTCTGACCAACATGGTGAAACCCCGTCTCTACTAAAAATACAAAAATTAGCCAGGCGTGGTGGCCTGCGTCTGTAATCCCAGCTACCCAGGAGGCTGAGGCAGGAGAATCGCTTGAACCCGGGAGACAGAGGTTGCCGTGAGCCCAGATCACGCCACTGCACTCCAGCCTGGGCGACAGAGCGATGCTCTGTCTCAAAAAAAAAAAAAGATAAAGGAAGTGCTCCTTGGGAAAGGACAGTAAGCATTAGTCAGCTCCTGGAAGCAGGGCTTTTCCACAGGGAGTGAGGAGAGATGATTTAAAGCACTGATCCCTAGCAGATCTTTCTGAACTCGAGATTAGGGGCAGGAGCAGAAAAGATGCCTAGTGTGGCCTTTTGCTTTGGCTATTCATAGACCCTGTGCATGAAACCGTGGAGCTACAAGGAAGCAGGTTGGCCAGTGCAGCTCCTCACCTAAATCTGAAATATTTTTACAGCAAGCTTGGCAAACCTTCAGCTAACCAGTACTCCTCCAGTCATCATGGACTCAGTCCCTCAAGTTAGTCCATCCCAAATGTACAGCTCAACCCAACAAGGAGACGTAAGTCATGGAAATCAAGAGGAAACTTCTGTTTTTGAGGAGTTTACCATCCAGAGCAAAGCTACGAGGAGCACACAATAATCCAAACACAAAGAAGAAAGTTATGGCTGGGTGTGGAGGCTCAAGATTGTAATCCCAGCACTTTGGGAGGCCGAGGCAGGTGGATCACCTGAGGTCAGGAGTTTGAGACCAGCCTGGCCAACATGGTGAAATCCTGTCCACTAAAAACACAAAAATTAGCTGGGCGTGGTGGCGGCGCCTGTAGTCCCAGCTACTCAGGAGGCTGAGGCAGGAGAATCACTGGAACCCGGGAGGCGGAGGTTGCAGTGAGCTGAGATCGTGCCACTGTGCTCCGGGCTGGGGGACAGAGTGAGACTTTGTGAAAGAAAGAGAGAGAGAGAGAGAGAGAGAGAGAGAGAGAGCGAAAGAGAGAGAGAGAGAGAGAGAGAGAGAGAGAGAGAGAAAGAGAGAGAGAGAGAGAGAAAGAAAGGAAGGAAGGAAGGAAGGAAGGAAGGAAGGAGAAAGAGAAAAGAAAGAAAGAGAGAAAGAAAGAAAGAAAAAGAAAGGAAAGAAGGAAGGAAGGAGGAAAGGAAAGAAAAAAGAAAGAAAGTTATGGGCTCTAAGAAAAACAAAGGAATGACGTCTGAGGTGAAAGTAAGGAGAAATTGCTCTTGACTAGGTGTCCACAGCAGTAGACGAGGAAGGGTCTTACAGAAGAGATGGAATTTGGGGTGAAGAAAAGCTAAAAGTCCAAAAAGTGACATTTTGAGAGATTGTAGGGAAACAGCTTCCGGGGGAAGGAACTAGCCTGGGCAAGATGTGGTGGCAGGAAAGCTTGGGGCTCACGTGGTGTCTGTGGGGAGATGGACAGCTGGATTAGTGCAACAGGGAGAGGAGGGGCTGTGGTTGGAGAATGGCTGAGTCCCACATTTGGGGGCATTGAATCCCGGAGGGAGGAGGAAATCCAAGTGATTGGCAGCCAGGAACCACTGAAAGCTTTTCAGCATGAAAGAGATGTGACCGGTATAGTGGTTCAGCAACTGTGATCTGGTGTCAGGTGCAGGAGGGAGAGGCGTCCTTCTCTCTGCTTTGGTGAAGCCAGGAGAGTACCACTCCCTGAAGCAGAGCTTTGGAGGTGTTGTGGCCCTTTCCTGGGCACTGGAGGCCTGGCTCTCCAGAGAGCCACCTAGATCTCAGGATTTCAAGCACTGCTGCATCTTGGAGGCTGGCTGCTTTTTGAATGAGTGACCCTTCCCCAGAAAAGACTAGGACTGGCCACGTTAGCTCAGTTCTCTTTTCACTTTAAGGCTTTGCTTGCACAAGCCATTGTGTTCAGATATGGTTAAGAAACCTAAACTTCAATCCTTTTTCAGGACTCGAAGACCTGGCAGGGTTCCAAAAAGCACCCAGGTTTGAAAAGCAAAAGCACTTGGATGCTATCTCATCTGAAAGAGTCTGTCCTTTGTAAGGCATTCACTATTTAGACACCTGTGCTTGTCTCACACCTGATGGTAATAGAGCAATAACCTTCTCCTCAGCTTTTCCCTCCATGGCTTCTTTCCCTTCCTTTTGGATGCCTGCCCCCATCATGCCATCACTATGCCTAGGGAGTATGAGGCTTTTGCAGAGTGCTTTGGTCTGTTGGAAAGAGAGCAGGGATAGCTTTTTGTCCCAGAGAAAAATCCAAGGTGCTCTGGAGGATAGCAGTGGAGTTCCCTCTGTGTTCTGGATCTGGGTTCGGGCCAGTCTGGCTGTCCCACTGCTCAGCATGGCCAGTTCAGCAATAGGATTCTGAAGGACCTGAACTTGATCTTCACACCTGGCCCCTGCCTTCTGGCCACAGGGAGCTGCAGCTGAGGAGATGATGATGTGCATCTTGGTAGCAAATCCTGCTTCGTACCAAACTTTTCTTCCTTGACAATGCAGGTGGTGAGCCCCGGGGCCACAGAGATACAGCTCTAGTCCTGGAGGAACTGGTTGTTCCCCTGTCCTTCCAATAGGTTGTGGTTATGGCTAATTGTTTTGAATTTGTATTAGATAACAATAAATTTACTTCTTCCCTTTTAAGGGAATATATGAGCATTTTATGATGAGATATTATTATTATTATTATTATTATTATTATTATTATTTTGAGACAGAGTCTCACGCTGCTACCCAGGCAAGAATGCAGTGGCATGATCTCAGCTCACTGCAACCTCACCTTCCAGGTTCAAGGGATTCTCCTGCCTCAGCCTCCCAAGTAGCTGGGATTACAGTCATGTGCCAACACACCCAGCTGATTTTTGTATTTTTAGTAGAGATGGGGTTTCACTATGTTGGTCAGGCTGGTCTCAAACTTCTGACCTCAAGTGATCCACCTACCTCGGCCTCCCAAAGTGTCGGGATTACAGGCATGAGCCACCGTGCCCAGCCAGCCAAGTGAAATATTATCTTAACTCTAAAGACTGAATTTCAAAATAACTGACTTATATGATGGCTGGCATTCTGTTATATGAAGCAAAAATCTTCTCAGAACCCTTTGATTTACCACCCAAATTGTCTGCTAGCTAGCTCAGTCTCCAACTCAGAGAAATGTCACTGGCAAATCTCCTCAGTTTTTAATTTTAATTTTACCTAACCATTCATTATTCACCCCATTTATTTGATTTGATAATAAGCAGTTTAAAATAATCAGAAGGCATACAGGGGATACAATAAAAATATTCCTCTCACCCTTTCCCCAACTATCTGGATGTCCTCCTTTTCAAAGTCGACCACGATACCATTTTCTTATGTATTCTTCTCTGTGACGTTTTTATAGAAGTAATGATCAGGACTTTCCTCATCCAGTAGACAGCTCATGCGAAAAGAAGCAAGCCCGTTCAAACAAAATTCTCCGTGGACAGTTGGTCTCCCAAGTTTGCCTGCACGGGGAGCTGAACCCTGATTCTAGATGCCAGATAGACCTCACCTGGCCCAGGTTTCTATAGCACAAGCCCTGATATTTCTTAGCCTGACCCTCAGTGAAAATTAGCTGAGGAGGTCTGAGCTCACTCTCTGGAATGAGACCTAAATACCATCTCCTGCATAATCTTATAGAAAATGAATGAAACAGAGACTGCACTGTGAGTTCTGGTGCCAGTCATAAAGGATCTGGGGCAGGGATCTGGCATCCAGGTGGCTAGAGGAAGAGTCCTGGAGTTTCTAGCATCCTCTCCTCTGGGTCCCATTTCTCTGGTTTTTCATGGTGTGATCTGGACTGAAATGCCCATCAGTTATTCTAGACCCTGACTTACTGATCACAGAGAATCTTTAGTCTGTGCTTGTTTACTCTGAAACTGGCAGCCCCACTAATGCTGCAGCTGCTCACCAGACACACCAGAGCACTCTCTTTCTTGCTGATGATGCTGGAGCACTTTCTTGCTCACTGTCATGCTGGAGCACCATCATCCTGGAGCACTCTCTTGCTCATTGATGATACCGGAGCACTTGTTGCTCACGAATCACACTGAAGCTACATTTTCTCAGAGAGGATCAGAATTCATCATCCCCGGCTGCTCTAGTTCCCACATCCTGGTTGCTGGGAAGGGTTTTAAAACCTCTTAGATGGAAGGAGTCTCTTCTTCCTGATTAGAGTCCAAACTGAAAATGGATCCTCCATTGGCAAGCACCACGACACTTCCAGTGCAGCATTAGTAAACACCTCCCAAGCAACGGCAGCCTGGCACATTATTGTTTAGCCACCTCCTGCCCGATATCATGTGGGTTTCACTTATAGAAGGTTCTACAAGGTAAGGGAGGCAGAAACAAGTCAACACAAACAGAGTTATAAATATCTTGATAGTGACAGCTGTATGAAATCTAACTGGGTGGGGAAAACAGATGCAGATAAACAGCTGGATAAGAATGCAGGTTTGAACCTAGTGAAATACAAAGAGGATGATATACAAGATAATATTAAAGAAAAAGCTACCTATAGGTCTTTTATCTTTTGCAATATATATTTTTTTATTTTGCATAGTCCCATCTATCTTCTTGTCCATATACAATGCACGTTTTTACATAGTTGCAATCATGTCACAGATGCTATTTAGGGTTCTGTGTTTTCACTTAATATTACATGAATTTGCCATATTGCTCCAATCTTTCCTTTATGGCTGCAGAAATGCCATGTGGTGATTCACAACAAGTTTCTTGCCTTTTACCTATTGTTGGAATTTTATGTCTCCAACTGCTTAGCATTACGAATCATTTTGTAAAGAATATCTTAGGATGTTCAGCTTTGTGCTTTTGTTGATTTTCTTAGGGTCAAAATCAAGGAGGGAACTGATTTGTAAAGGGGTATGAGGAACAACATTCCCTCTGGTACAAAGCTAACTGTGTCAGGCACAGCTCTAAGCCTCATACTGATCTTACTGGCATGTTGCTCTAAGCGAGTAACTAGTACGACACCTGGCAACTGAGCAGAAGAGCAGAGGTTTACTAGGTCCTGAGGGAGGCTGTTACTGCACAAGTTCTTTGCTGGTGACAGCAGAGTGTACTTAGGGGCCATTCCAAGGGTCGGCCTTGTTTGCAGAGTTGGTTCATTTGTGGTTGCCATATAAAGGCCTCTGAACCAACAATTGTTTGGGAGCAAAAGCAAACCAGTGCCAAGATCCAAGTTCTTGTACTGTGGCTGTAGGGGTGAGGGCTGCGTAGGGTCGAAAGGTATAAGTCACTGTATTATCCGTGTGGGGACACCATGGGCCTCATCAGTGATTCTGCCCATGGGCACAGCCCTCGTGGCAGATGTCTAATTGTGTGCAGCCCAAATGTCAGCAGAGGCCCGTGGAGATCCTATTAAACTTGACCCGAACCCCAATGCCAAGCCTTATGAGAGCCTTGAATCCACAGTGCAATCGCTCTGCGTGCCCACAGCATATGTCATCATGCCTCACTCAGCCTTCATGCCTCTTATCTAAGAGTGCTGTCTGGTTCTGTCCTGCATCCATTCCAGGAACAAAGCCCATTTCCTTTGCTTAGTCTTCACAAAAACCCATTTGCCTTCAGACCTTTGTGAGTTTGGTAACTTCACTGAAGATTGGGAGTCACGAGGGGAGTCCTCAGAGACTTGGCAGCCCTTGCTGTCTTTTCACCTGCTGCCTTTTCTGGTCCTCAACCTTATTCTTCTGAGCAACAGGCATCTGATCCCTAGTCTACTTCAGTAGAGTTCCCTTCTCTAGAAGGGACACTCATGTCCCTTCGGTGCCCATCCGGGTATTTTATCCCAAGTAAATAGATATGGCCCCCTGAAGGAAATCCTGGTAGAAAATCTTCCTCTATCTCACCATTTGCTGTCAATAACCATATCTTTACAGGTAGGCGGCTAGCGAGGAGTTTTTGGTTTTGTTTTAAATGAGATAAGCTTTATATAAGAGGAGTTGTTTACAGGGAACTTTTGCAGATATTATCCCATTCAGGACTCCCAGTAGCCCTGGCAGGTGATTAGTTAGACAGGTGCTATAGTCTGAATGTTTGTGTCCTCCCCAAAGCCATATGTTGAAACCTAAGCCCCAGTGGGATGGTGTTAGGAGATGGGGCCTTAGGGAGATGATTTGGTCATGAGAACTGGGTCCTCATCAGTGGAATTATTGGCCTTACAAAAGAGGTCCCAGAGAGCTCTCTCACCGCTTCCCACCACATGAGGATACAAGGAGCAGTTGATAGTCTGCAACTTGGAAGATCACCCTCACCAGAAGCTGCCCACACTGGCACCTGGTCCTGGACTTCCAGCTTCCATATCTGTGAGAAATGAATGTATGTTGTCAATAAGCCACCCAGTCTATGACAGTGTGTTATAGCAACCCGAACGGACTAAAGCAATGGGCATTATTATCCTGGCTTAGAGGTGAGGAGACTGTGGCCCAGAGAAGGGGAAGAACCTGACTGGGGCCACTCAATTGACTATTGAAGAGCTGGAACCAGAGCCCAGATCTCTACTGGGTTCAATGCATGATTCTTCTCCACATCATCTTGCCAGGTCGGTTCTAGGAGTCTCACCAAGCTCTAACCGTGGCAAGCATTCAATAAATACCCATCTAGTAGACATTACCAAGTCCTCACTCTGTGCCTGTTTTCAAGAGTGTAGAGTGAAGAAAGCATGAATAAATTGAGAGACTTCTTATTACCCCAGCACCCAACAGTTAGTTAAAACCAGATGTGATAGACAAAATATGTTATACCCACACAATGTAATATTACTCAGCCCTGAAAAGGAATGAAAGAAATACTGATACATGTTACAACATGATTGACCTTGAAAACATGCTAGGTGAAAGAAGCCAGACACAAACGGCCACAGATTCTATGATTCCGTTTGTACGAAATGTTTAGAATAGGCAAATCCATACAGACAGAAAGCAGACTAGTGATTGTCTGTCTTGGAAGAGGGGGAAATAGAGTGACTGCTTAATAGTGTAAGGTTTGCTTCTGAGGTGATAAAAAATATCTTGTAACTAGATAGAGGTGGTGGTTGCACAACCTTGTGAATGTACTAAATGTTACTAAATTGTACACTTAAAAATGTTAATTTTATATTATGTGAATTTCACTTTATTCAAAGTTAAAAAAAAACAAAACAAACAACAATAACCAACAAATAAACCAGTGTGACTTCACTCCCCCTGCCTTCAGGTTCTACCTCCTTGCATGGTTCCAGGTCCTGATGCTCCCTCCCTGGACAGGGAATGAATATATGCAGACTCAGGTCTCAATTCTGTCACTTGCCAGCTATGTGGCCTTGAGAGCTTATGCCTTTCTCTGGACCTCAGCTTTCTAACCTGCAAGTTGAGGATATTGCCCATATTTTAACCCAAGTTCCTTCTAGGTAGGCCTTCTGAGATATTGGGAGTACAAGGAGGGATACAATCCAACTGGGGAGGGGCGGGGGAGGCACTCTGCTTCCTTTGCAACTTTCTCTTCTCAGCTAGTGGACTATAGTGACTTTTAATTTCCTGTCCCCAGTCACACAGATAGCAGCTTCGGCCCTTGGCTTGGCTGGCACTGCTGGGGCTCCCACCATGCTTCACTGAGCAACGTAAGCTCCTAGGTAATCCTGTTAAGCTGCTGGGGCAGTGAGTCATTTCAGTACCACCTGAACACCTTCCTATGGTGTCCCAGCGAGAGGACCTCCAGCCAGATCATTATGACTTGATCTGCAAAAACTTTTGAAACATGAATTGAGCTTTTAATTGTGTTGTGACTTGGAAATCCATCATGCCTAAATCAGTGTTCAGAAGAGCTCAAAGTATGCTCATTCATTCATTTATTACACATCTTCTGTGCCCCTGTTACATCCCAGGCAGTGTGCTAAGCTTTAGGAAGACACAGTTATAGCCACTGTCTTCAAGGAATTCACTGCCCATTGAGAGAGACAGACCCATAAACAAAAGTAAAATGTAGCATTTACAAGGGTAGTGAAATAAAAGTATAAATCAGGAAAATTAGCAGTTCAGTGGAGAATGAAGGAGAAGATTGAAGGGTCAAGAGAGGTCTTTACTGATGAAGTAATATGCTGAGTTTTCAAGAATAATGAGGACTTCCATGTGCCCGTGGTGCTCCAGGGAGGATGATGGTTAGAGTAGTCTACCCCAGTAGGGAGAAGCATTTTTTAAAAAATCACTGTTGATGTTTACAATTGCCAGTGCAAGATGACAGTGAAAAGGTGGCTAAAATTTAGGCTGTCTTATTGATTTTAAATTCCTAAAAATAATGCATCTTCTTGTTGCCTATACTAGGATAGATGACTCCTCCCACTGTTCCCAAGCACACAGGATGTGGAAGGGCATTCAAAACACAAGGATCAACATTTGTCAAAAGTTTTGAAGGATGAAACTTCAGAGTGTGTTAATGAAGTGGCATGACGTTCGATACAGCAGGACATAAGATATTTGGAAAAAGTGAGCTGAATAAGAGCTGAAAATGAAGCTGGGTTCATTTTTTGAGAGCCTAAGATATTGTGTTAAATTTGAGTTTTATTCCAGAAGGCACTGGGGAGCCATAGAGGGTGGTCAGCAAAAACATGCTATAATCAACTCTCTTGTTGGTGTAGCACGTTGGCAGTTGAGAATGGGTAGGGTGGGCAGAGAATGAAAGAAGGAGGCTGGCCAGGGGGCCCTTTCAGCCATTTGGGAGGGAGATGATGAGGGCTATGCCAAAGCTTTGTCAGAGGATGGGAAAAAGAGGCTGAGCTCAAGGGGATATGTAGAGGTTAAACTCCAAGGGGCTGAGAGTCTGATGAGAGCTGGGGGTTAGCAAAGAAATGTCTGAATAATAATTTCTATTTCTCCTTGCAAAGGGACTGCAAATGTCAGAGTTGGAAGGGTTGTTTGGGACCACCTGCTCAACCATCTTTGTAACCCAGAGAAGTACAAGCTCAGGAGTGGAAGGCCGAGTCAGAATGGGATCTGTTTTCCAAGTTCCCACCCAGGGCTGTGTCTTCTACTGTGGCTGCTCTCCATGTGCCGGTAACCTTCCCTTGATCCCAACCCTGTTCATCAGCAGAACGCTGACTGGATAGAGGAGCCTTGAGTTCTCATTCTTAACACTGCCCCGAAACAGTGACTTGAAGGAAGACCTTGCCTTCTTTGAGCTTCTGTCTTCTTATTTCTAAGTGAAAGGCTTGTCAAAGAGGAGCTTTTCCATTATTTCTTCTTCTTGCCTCTGATTGTCCTTCTTAATTTTGCCATAGTCCCTACCATTTATTCTTGCCTAACATCAGGCCCACTTCACTCATTTCTGCCTGGATCTGAGCTCTGAGCTGTGGCCTAGATCCCCTCTGGAGGCCCTGACACTCACTACAAGTCTGTCCTGCTTGTCTCTGAGCAGTCAGGCCATCCACAGCAGGGCAGGATTCTTTCAGAACTGCACATTCCTGGGTTGGGCCACCATCCTCTCTTTCAGAAAGCCTACTCTTTCTCTGCAGGTGCTCTGCCTGGACTCTCTGCATTGGAGAGCAAAGGAACTGAATGTTAGGCATTGCAGGTTTGGATACCGTGTCTGCTGAGCTCAGGTGTGCTCTGGGCATGCTCTTTTGCAAGGAAATGGCTTCAGGACCTGGGACCTAAGTCTCAGTGTGAGTCAGAGTCCTCAGGGTGCTTGAGCTTTCTTTGCCTGTGCTCTTGGGGTGCACCAGCCTATAGGGTCAGGTGCCTTAGGGGCAGATCTCAAAAACAGAAAGCTGTTAAGGTGAGCTTTCTCATCAAGGCCTCTCTCGCCTTCCTGCCCCAGTCTTCTCAAGTGTCAAGAGATGAGAGAAACTCAAAATTGGGGAAGGAGAAATGGGGAGTTCTCAGAGGCCCTGGAGCCCCCTTTCAGCCAATGCAGAATATCCTTCCCACCCAACTGCTCCATCCACCCCCCAAAACCCTGGCTTTCCTCTCCTGTATTCCTGCACTCTTCATTTGAATACTGTATACACCTCCTGTATGACTGTGCAGGGCAGCTGTCCTGTCCTATTTTAAACTTGTCTTCCACATAATGATGAAAGCTGCCTTTTTGTAACTCCCAGTGATTGCTCTTCTCAGAACATGCCAAATCCCTGCCTTGCAAGACAGTCTTTTGAGTATGTAAAAACAGATCATATATCTAACTCCCATTCAACTACTTTTCTGCCGGTTAAACTCAACCAGTTCAGATGTGGTATAGTTGCCATATTCTTAGGATGTGGTATCTCCCAAAGGGCAATGATTCTAGGTATGGTTTAACTAACTTCTGTAGCAAGCAAACCACAAATACCAGTGGCTTAACACAAAAGCGGTTTCTCTCTTATATGACAGTTCCTGGTCAGTGGCTGGTTTTCTTCCATGTAGTGACTCCAGGCCCCAGGGACCTGTTATCTTAAATCTCTGCTATCCCCTAGGCACTGCCCTGGAGCCCTCTCGATGATCCTGCTGGCAGATGGAGGGACAGAGAGTGGAGGAGGCACAAAAAGCTCTGCCTAGTGGTGACATTTGATCTTCCACTCTGATTCCACTGGTGAGACCAGTCCTATGGTATCACCTTCCAGAAACATGGATTGGGAAATACAGTCCCTGGCTAGCCTGCTCCCCACGTGGAGATAACTCTACACAGTGAGACTGGGGGACATTCGAAGGAAAGCAGGCCATCTTTGCCACACCAGGCACCTCTTCCACCTCCCACTTCTGAGCAGTCAGCTTGGACAGCCTGCTAGATACTGGGTGGACCAGGGTGGATGGGTGTGTTGGGGGTGTGGAGGGGAGGGCAGATGTGTATTTCTCTCCTCTTGTTTCTAATTGGTAAGCAGTATTTTCTTGAACTTCAGTTCTGCAAACATTACTTTTGAGATCTTTGCTATATCTGCGTAACACCTGTACTATAATTGACTTGATATTCTCCTTACATTGATTCACTTTTTAATTTAGTTTCACCTAAAGGGCAATATCTGGGAAATCATAGTTTTGATATGATAATTATGTTTTCCCCAATATATTCTAAAATTAATACGTAATTATTTTAATATACATATTTGCAGATACACCACCTCAAACAAACAAGATACCACCGGTGAGCACATTGCACATTTTAGGAAATACTGTGATTGAGCCTGTGTAAATCCCTCATAATCTGGTCCTTGCCTTTCTTTCTGACCTTATATCCTGCCTCTTCCCTCTTGCCCATGATTCTCCAAATGCATGGACTTATTCGTTCTTCAAGCCTGCAAGCTCGTTCCAACTCCACGGCCTTCGCACTGGCTGGTACCTCTGTGGGAAATACTTCCTGTACATCTTCCCATGTCTGGTTCTTTCTAGACATTCAAGACTTAGCTCAGATGTCCCCTGCTCAGGGAACCACCCAGTCTCTACTAGCTGCCTCACACCCTACTTCACTCCACCCTGCACAATCGCTCTTTGTTTCAGACCCTGTAAGCACTGTTCAAGATGTGGCACGGTGTGCTTATTTGTGGATTTATTTATTGTCTCTGTAACCCTAGCAAAATATAAATTCCTGAAAAGCAGGGATCTTACCTACCTTGTTTACCTCCACTTTCCCAGCACTTAGCATAGGGTCTGGCACATAATACTTACTCCATAAATATTTGCTAAATGAATAAAAATGGGAAAAATGAACATAGACACCTGGGTCACTAATCAAATGAGAATTAAAATAAAGGTTTTTTTTTCTTGCAAATATTGTTTATTGAAATGACAATAAAATAAAAAAGAACAGTGATCATTTGAACCAAACTTTTACTTTATAAATATCACAATATAACCAAAACTTGTTTCTTTTATACATTTTCCATAAATGTAATACCAGAAAAGTTCTCAAAGCCAAACTATCAATGATGCTTGTATACTATGATATGAAATAAATTTTTTTTAGCAGCTTGGTTATCCTTGATATACATTTGGTAAATGGTTGTAGAAAGCACCTTGGAGATGAGGTCATATGAGGCCTCCAATATTTCACCCCTGAACTGCAGGCATTTGGGCCTGCAGTACACAGGCCATTACTCGCCAGTCAGAAAGAGGAAAGCTGGACAAGATAGCTTGGTAAGCCAGACCCGCCTCTAGAAGACAGACCCTGGGTTCACTTATGTAAAGTTTGCAGGAGGCCAGGAGATGAGGGGTCAAGGACCCAGTCATCCACGCGTGGGGCCACAAGCAGCCTCAGTGGCCCAGGGAGGGAACATGTGTCCCGAGGCTGTCAGCCTCCACCGATTAGACTGGCTCCTGCTCCTCCTTCTTGAGAGGTGGGATAAACCGAAGGATGTTGAAAAAACTCAGAAGTGTCCAATCCATATGTTGGCATGGGACATAGAAAGGGGATTAAAAGTCACCTTACTTATGGAACTATGAAGAAGGTGAACATGCTTTTCCTTGCCAAACAATCGGTCCACAAAAGACATCTAAGATGAGGGGAAGCGCCAATATGACCCACTCCCTCTTTCTGCAGAAACAGTTGCCATGGATGCTGTGATGTAGCCCCCTGAATGGCCTTTGGAACCGAGGGACTCATTTCTGCTACTCAGTACTGCTGGGATCACAGCTGAATCTCTTCCCAGGAATTGCCATAGCCTGAAGGGCGGTGCCTTACCCAAGGTGAAAACTCCATCCTAGGCGCAGATCCCATCCAATGACTATTTGATGTGGGAATGCAGAGACCTGACCCTGTGGCTTCAATCCCAGACAATTCTGAAAAGCCATACCAGCTCCTGCTCAACCACAGTGCATTCAACCTCTCCTGCCACCCAGTCCTGCTTCCCTCACTCCTTTGCATTCCCAATAAACTCCCTGCTCACAAAGCTTCATCTCAGAGTCTGTTTCCCAGGGAACGCTAGGGCAACTTGTGTTGTCCCCAGTAGGCTCTATCCTCCACAATCAGTTGCCATATTGCTTCAGTGAGAACCAATTTCTCACCAGTTTTTTACTAGATTTGTTTCTTGTACATGAAGATGAGACAAACCATATCCAAATAAGTGTTGGTGCACCTGAAAGAATGGTGGGTTATTCCCTTAAAACCACTCGAGATAATAAAGGTTAAAACTACAGGAAGATAATAAAAATAGCCAAAGTGAAGTAATATATGTAACACAGTCGACACTTCCCAATCTGTTTCACACAAAGCTTTGGACCCCATTTATGTGCCGGTCCATTTCTGTGTCCCCACTGCCTCCAGGCCTGCGGCTCACTTAGGGGAGTGTCTCAGAGGCTGCTCCCTTTCTGGCATCTCCTACTACTGCCAGCTTCTTCAGTCATCCCCACCCCACTCAGGAAAGGGCTGGGCTGTGACATGGCCTCTGCCACACCTGCTGGATGGGAGCCATGCTGTCACAGCTCCAGTGCCAGATGGGACCATGTTGCTTTCCTCCTTCAACCAGATGATGACTCAGATCTTGCTTCCCCAGGGCTGCTCAGAGGAGTAGGGTGATACCACGGAGATCCAGGAGAGTTAACTCTCCATGAGATGAAGTTTGCCCAATGTGAGATGGGAGGCAGAAGGGAGGTGACTATCACACCCTCACCTTTCTTCCAGCTCCTCCCTCCTCCAGCAATGTTCTATATTGCAGAGTTTCTCTCAAGGACAATATCTCACAAGAATGAGTCACTGGTCACATTCCCTGGTGGTGCTGTGGCCAGTGTGGTCCTCACCTTCTTGCATTTCCACCACCCTCCTTTCTGCCTCCCTTCCTTCACCCTTATTCTTGCTGCTTGGAATTAGGCTCTCTCAGAAAGCAGCAGCATCTCAAGCGTTGCTTCAAATTTTCCCCAGATAACCCAGGTGAAGGCATGGGCATTAAGTTATTTGACTGATTTTCGCAAAAAGTCACCCTCTGGGGAGTTAGAATTATTGCTGGTATTTTTCAGTTGAGTAGACTAGGGGTAAAACAAACTGCCTGAGGCCAAAGCTGCACAGGAGATGGTAGACCAGGGCTCAGTCTGCGTTCTGGCTCCAAATTTGCTGTTTTCCTTACACTTGAATGTAAGTTTCCTTCAAGAGTTATACAACCAAAGAACTATATCTGCTCCTGTAAAGGCAGTATTTAGGGGTGGGGTGGGGTGGGGTGGATGTGATGTGAGGATGTGCAAGTCACTAGAAAGGACATAGAAAAATCTCCCGCAGGAGGGGGATGAAGTGAGATGATAGTCCCACGGGCTCCACTTCCTGTCTTTCTATCCCAAACTTTCACTTTCCACAGGTTCAACATCAAATGTACGTTTTTAGGTTTGTGAGAGTAAAGAGAATATTGTTGCCATGCGTATGAGTTTCCTAGGGCGGTTTAAAGGGACAGAGACGTATTCTCTCAAAGTTCTGGAGGCTGCGGGTCCTAAATCAAGGTGTCAGCAGGACCATGCTCCCTCTGGAGGTTCCAGGGGAGAATTTGTTCTCTGCCTCTTCCTGCTTGTGGGGGTTGACAGCAATCTTTTACTTGACAGCCGTATCACGTTTGGCTCAGTTTTCCCATTGCTTTCCTCCTGTGTGTGCTTGCGTGATCTTGCTTTGCCCTTATCTGATAAGAACACTTGGAATGGCATTTAGGATTCTCACACTTAACCCAGGGAAAGCACATCTCAAAATAGTTAATTTAATTACACCAGCAATGACCTTTTTATTCTAAAAAGGTAATATTGACACATTCCAGGGATTAGGACTTGATATACTTGGGTGGCCATTATTCAACTTGCTATGCTCGATAATAGGCTAATTTGCCTGAAGACATCAGTGTGTCCTTAAACAGGCTTAGAAACAGTTCTGAGTGTTCCTCTACATTACATTAGTTGTCTTACCGGCTCGTGCAGGGGAGGAATCCTCTAGGCTGTAGAGGTGGCTGAAGCCAAACTTTCTGCTTATCCAGTGGTGAGCTAACAGGGGCACTGAGAAGAATTTACCCTGCCCCACCCTCTGAGCCCTAGGTAGGGAGGTCTCTTAAGTTGCTTTGATGGTGCATGATTCCCCTACTGCTGGGACCATAGAGGATCCCTGGGCTGTATTGCCTTTGTTTGAATTTTCAGTTGCTGTCAATCACCATGAGCCAATATTTATATTTTTCAGAACTATCTCATGGCAAGTTTTAGAGGAAAGAATCTTTCTAATCACAAATATTTGCGGTACGTGACCTTGTTGCACTTTGGCCAGTGATGTTGAAAAACGGGTCATGTGCAGCCCAGAGGTCCCCTACAGACATGTCTGTTTGAACAGTTTACTGGCAGTACTGTCTTCTTAGGGCTCTTGTGGAGATTACTGAGGTGTTGAAGAAAAAAGAGAACAAACTGTGCCTGAGGGCCAGATGCCATGCAAAGAGAGTCTCAGCAAATGCCAGCTTCCTTCTTTTATTTATTCTTAGGCTGCTTCCTCTCCATTTTCCTCAGGGACTACATCTGATTATATTAATTAGCATATTTTTTCCTCAAGTTCTCTACCCAACTCCCAACCCTTTGGTTCCAGTAGTTAATATTACTTCTAATTTCTAGAAAATTGAGGCACTTGAGTAAATTCCCTTAACTGGGGCCTCCCTCACTCTGTCACCTGCAAACCTACCTTCATGCTCACTCGTTCTCCCTTCTTTCAGTCTTAGAACCATTTAAAGCCACGTCTTGTACTGGCATGCAGGTTAGCCATTCTAACGTCCTCTAGGTCTTCATTCCATCAATTAGTTCCTTGCTCTCTCTTTTCCAGAGTGGCTCCATTAAAATATAATTAACATGCTATAAAAGTCACCCCCTTAAAGTGTAAAATAATACTTTTAGTACATTAATGACATTTTGAATTCATAATCACTACCCAATTCTAGAATATTTCATCATTGCAAAAAGAAACTCAGCACCCACTGGCAAATCTCTCTCCATTTCCACTCCCTTCCCACCCTCAACCCCCAGCTTTGGGTAAACACTTGGCTACTTTCTGTCCTTATAGTTTTTCCTATTCTGAACATTTCATATCAGTGAGCTCATACAATAAGCCGTCTTTCCTAAGTGACTTCTTTCACTTAACAAAATATTTTCAAGGTTTTATCCATGTTATATCATACATCAGTATATCATTACTTTTTATGTATAAATAATATTCTACCACATTTTGTTTATTTATCAGTTCATTAACATTTGAGTTGTTTCCACTTTTTGGCTGTTATGAATAATGATTCATGTACAAGTTTTTGTGTGGGCATATGTTTTCTCTTCTCTTTGGCATATACCTAGGAATGGAACTGCCAGGTTATATGTTAATAATACATTTAACATTTTTAGGAGTGATCAAACTTTTCCAATGTCTACACCATTTTACATTCCCACCAACAATGCATAGGGGCTCTAATTTTTCATCATCCTTACCAACATCTATTATTATCTTTTTGATTACACACATCCTAGTGTTGTGAAATGGAATCCTATTGGGTTATTGATTTTCATTTTCCCAATGACTAATGATGTTGTCTTAGTCATTTTGTGCTGCTGTAATAGAATACCAGAGACTGGGTAATTTATAAAGAAAAGTTTCTCACAGTTCTGGAGCCTGGGAAGTCCAAGACTGAGGTGACATCATCCAGTAAGGGCCTTCTTGCTGTGTCATAACGTGAAAAAAGGCACCACATGGGCAAGAGAAAACAACAGACAGGGCCAAACCATCCCTTATAATGATCCACACTCTTGAAATGATGAACCACTTCTATGATAATGGCATTAATCCATTCATGAGGGCATTCTCTCATGATCTAATTACCTCTTAAAGATCCCACCCCTCAACATTATTGCATTGAGGATTAAGTTTTCAACACATAAACTTTAGGGGACACATTCAAACCATAGCAGATATTGAACATTGTTTCATGTGATTACTGGCTATTTGCATGTCTTTAGAAAAATATCTATTCAGATGCTTTTTCACTTAAATATTGTGTTGTTATTATTATTATTATTATTATTATTGAGTTATGTTTTATATCTATGTTCTGGATTCTAGTCATTTACCAGATATGTGATTTTCAAATATTTTCTCTCATTCTGAGGATTATGTTTTTCACTTTCTTGGTTGTCTTTTCACCTTCACATTTTTTGCTTTTACTTTACTGTACTTTTAAAAGTGCAGAAATTTTTCATCTTGATGAAGTCTAATTTTTTTATTCTGATTGTTGTTGCTTATGCTTTTGGTGTCCTAAGAAACCATTGCCTAATCCAAGAGCACAAAGATTTACTCAGGTTTTCCTCTAAGAGCTTTATAGCTTTTCCTCTTCCATTTAGGTCTGTGATCTGTTTTGAGTTAGCTCTGTACACAGTATAAATTAGTGGTTCAAATTTATTAATTCTTTTTGCATGTGGATATCTAGTTGTCCCAGTACCAGTTGCTGTAAAGATTTTTTCCCCTTATTAAATGGTCCTAATACCTTTGTCAAAAATCAATTAAACATGAAGATGAGGACTTATTTCTAGATTCTCAATTTTATTCCATTGATATGTAAGTCTAGTTTATTATAGTACATCCTGTCTTGATTACCGTGCCTTTGTAGTAAGTTTTGAAGTCAAGACATGTGAGTCCTCTAATTTTTTTAAAGATTGTTTTACTTATTCTGGGTAATTTGCATTCCTTATGAATTTCAGGATCAACTGCCAATTTCTGCAAAAAGGCTAGCTGAGATTCTGAAGTGGATTGCATTGGATCTGTAATTCAGTTTGGGGAGGATTGTCATTTTAATATTTTGTCTTTTGATCCATGAACATAGAATGTCTTTTCATTACTTTAGATCTTCTTTAATTTCTTTTAATGATGTTTTGTAATTTTCATTGTGCAAGTCTTGTCTTAGTTTTGTTAAATTTATTCTTAAGAATTTTATTATTTTTGATGTAAATAAAATTATTTTCTTAATTTTGTTTTTAATTTTTCATTAATAATATATTGAAATAGAATTTATTTTTGTATGATTTTGTATCCTGCTGCCTTGCTGAACTTGGTATTAGTTCTAATAAGTTTTTGTGGGTTACTTAGGATTTTGTATATACAAGATTATGTCATTTGTGAATTGATAGTTTTACCTTTTCCTTTTCAATATGAATATGTTTCATTTATTTTTCTTACCTAATTGTTCTAGCTAAAACCTCTAGCACAGTATTGAATAGAAATGGTGAATGGACATCCTTGACTTGTTTATCATTTTAGAAAGGAAATTTTCAGTTTTGACAATTAAGTATGATGCTAGCTGAGGGTATTTATAGATGCCCTTTATCAGACTGAGTTAGTAATCTTTTATTTCTGGTGCATTGAGTGTCTTTATCATGAAATGGTGTTAGATTTTGGCAAAGGTTTTTCTGTGTATATTGAAATGGTAATTTGTTTCTTTATTCTATTAATACAACTTTTTTTTTGGGAGGGGGTATGGGGACGGAGTTTCGCTCTTGTTGCCCAGGCTGAAGTGCAGTGGTACAATCTCAACTCAATGCAACCTCCATCTCCCGGGTTCAAGCAATTATCCTGCCTCAGCCTCCTGAGTAGCTGGACTGCAGGTGCGTGCCACCACGCCTGGCTAATTTTTTGTATTTTCAGTCGAGATGGGATTTAGCCATGTTGGGCAGGCTGGTTTTGAACTCTTGACCTCAATTGTTGTGCCCACCTCAGTCTCCCAAAGTGCTGAGATTACAGGTGTGAGCCACCGCGCCCAGCCAAAACAACTTTCATGTGTTGACCCAACCTTGCATTCCTGGGATTAATCCCATTTGGTCATGATACATAATCCTTTTTATATGTTCCTGGAGTCTCTCTCTTATATCTTTAGTATTTTTTCTGGACTGTTTCCTTTCCTTTAGCTAATAAGCATGCTTACATTTCTTTCAAAGCAATAGAGAAACAAACTTACTCTTGGGCCCAAGCAACTTTTTTCTTTTCTTCCATTTTATTCTAATTTTGGAAAGGATTACCCTCTTTTTAACCTAACACCAATTCATCACTTAACCATAACGAAAGCTGCTTTCATTGAGATATGAAGGACATTCCAACTGCCAAAGTCCATGAACACTTTTCAGCCCTTACTTTATGGAACTTTAGCAGCATTCTACAGTTTTTCACTTCCTTCTCTTTGGAAATATTCAAACACTTGGAGTTTTTTTGTATCTTTTTTATTATGGTTTCTTGTTCTTCTCTGGGATCACTTCTTCCCCTGATTATCAAATACTACTACCCCTTAAGGTTTTGTCTTTAGTGCACATTTCTTCTCATTTTATAGGAAAATCTTGTAGACTCTCATAGTTTTTACTATTATCTGTATACTGATGAATACAAAATTGTTATATTTTCTTATATTCAGCAAGGTATATCCAATCACATTCTAGACATCTCCCCTTGAAAGCCCTACAGGGTTGTCAAATTCAAGAACTCAAAACAAAACTTTGTAGCTTCCTTATACTGCCCAGCCTGTTCTTCAGATACAAACATTTGAAATTTAGGTACATTTAAACAGCTTCGTAGATAAGCTGAGAATTGCCATAGCTTACTAAGACAGGTCGCCTTTTCATTGGTGTGAAATGTTGTAGAAAGAGATAATTTAACATTTCCTATCCTCAGAAAGCTTTTAGTCTTAAGCAAAAGACAGAAATAGACCTGGATGACTATATTCCAAGGCAATAGCAAAAAAAAAAAAAGAATTATAATAGAAACTCAAAGGTGGATGAGTTTGATTCTTCCAGGGCAGGTGGCACACGGGAATGTAGAGGCTTCATAGAGGGGTGGCTTCTGAACTGGGACAGGAAGGTGAGTGGGACTTAGACAGATGGGGCAGGGTGGTGGTGAATTGGCTGAGCTGTTACGGGGGATAAGGCCAGTGTGCAAGGAGGAGCATATGGTTTGGTGTGTCTGGTAGGAGATAGGAGGAACATAGCAGGTGTCGAGGTAAAGGCCAGAATTTGAAGCTCCTTGAATGCCACCAAGGGAAATTTGAGATGCATTCTGTAGACAGGAATAACTAATTAAAGCTGTTAATCATGGTAGGGACAGGGTCAGAGTCACATTTTAGGAACATTCAAGGAGTACTATTCATCTAATGTTCGCATGCATTGTTTTTAAGTTTTTTTCCTAGGCACCTCAGAGTAAGTGAAGGGGAAAAGGTCTTGGAAGAGCACTGTCATCGTTTCTGTTTTGGAGGCTGTGATTCTTATAATTGAAAATAAGAAGACAATGAAGCAGCATTGGATATTAACTTGTCAAAGTTCAGCCATCTTTGCCAGAGGCGTCTTCCTCCCACACCCCTACGGCATTGTCCTTTGCCAAAACTGAAATATGTGTCACTGTGTCCTGGAGGCAGAATGAAAATATAGACACTAAGCAAACAGGAAGAAACACATGAAGAAAAACCCACCAACAGTTATACATGGCAGGTGTACAGACACTTCCCCACTCAACAGCACTCCCCAGCATGACATCCTGTAATGTTGCCAGCGC
>NW_012106553.1:2042733-2191534 GCF_000951045.1 Mandrillus leucophaeus
CCAAATTTGGACTGAACATCATCATGGGAGGATTGGCCAGATACAATGAATTCTGAATCTTTTGAGAGTCTGAACTAAAGCCTCTGAAATTCTACCTGTCTCTTATACACATCTAGATGTGTATAAGAGCATCCTGTAATGTTGCCAGCGCGTGGGTAAAGAGGGGTTTTCTCGGGGTACAGAACACAAAATTCTTTTTTAACATATTTTATCACCTGCCCCCCCTTCCCTGAAGACTCTTCTCTTCCCCAGTAGGAAGCAATCTGTCCATTCCCTGCTTTCACATGACTCGTAAAGTTCTTGTGGCGTTTGTTCCCAGGCTGCCTGTGAAATCCTGAGGACAGAGACCGTATTGTCTTTTGCTGTATTCTTCATGGTATCCAGAAGAGAACCTGGTGTCCAGGCTCCTTTGAGCAGTAACCTGCAGAATCTGCCCAGCCTGGGGAAATGTAAAGAACAATATTTTGAAGAGTGTGAAGAAAATATTCAAACTTCTATTTATGCCTATTTTTAAACTCCAAATAAGAACAAAATTAACCCTTATTATTCTTTATAGATTTACAGGAGTGTATAAACATAAATATAAAAATATAAATAAATGTATTGAGGTGAATGCGCAAATTTTCTTATTGGTGGAGTTTGATTAAAAAAATGTTTTGAGACCATTGCTCTAGTGCTGAATTAATAATTGCTGCTTGAAATGTTTAGTGACTCTAAAGGGTTTAGCTTTAAATAGGAAGAGTTATTGCCCAAGACAAATGTAGATCATTCATTTATTCTTGCCAACAAACAAACACGAATATTAAATAGTGTCTTTTTTTTTTTTTTTTTTTGCACAAAAAAAAAAAAAACTTTTGAAAACTTTCTTTTTTCTTTTCTTTTTTTTTTTTTTTTTTTTTTTCTTTTTTTTTGAGACGGAGTTTCACTTTTGTTGCCCAGGCTGAGGTGCAATAGCGCGATCTCGGCTCACTGCAACCTCCGCCTCCCAGGTTCAAGTGATTCTCCTGCCTCGGCCTCCCGAGTAGCTGGAACTACAGGCATGCACCACCACGCCCGGCTGATTTTGTATTTTTAGTAGAGACAGGGTTTCTCCATGTTGATCAGGCTGGGCTCCAATTCCTGACCTCAGGTGATTCTCCCACCCCGGCCTCCCAAAGTGCTGGGATTACAGGTGTGAGTCGCCGCGCCTGGCTGAACAGTGTCTTCTATGCGCCAGGCATTGTGCTGGGCTCTGAGGGTTGTTTGTTTAAAGATGGCGCCTCTGATACTGACATGTGGGAGGGCTTTGAGGAAGTTTTAACCCTGCCTAACATGATGGCAGAATGTGAGTGAGCAGCATACAGTGAAATGGGCACTCTTATTGCCTCCTGGGGACAGGGAGCTGGGATTTCGGCAGAACTTTTCTGGAGGACATTTTGACAAACACACTGAAGACTTTTTAAAAGTTCACACTTTTGACCCAGCAAGTTTGCTTCCAAACATTTTCTAAAGCATACTTAAGAATTTATGCAGATATTTATCTACAAGAATGATTATCATATCATTTCTAAAACTGAAAAATCAGAAACAACCCAAATGCTCAACAACATGGTATTCCTTATGTAATATGCGTTCTATCCATTCAACGGAACACAATCCAGCCATTAAAACTTGATATGGAGATGCATAGTTCATCACATTGAAAGTTATTTACAGCAATTTAAAACTAAAATTGGTTATACACTATTATATAATACAAAACTATTCTATTAATATTTATCCATATGGAAAAAGATTAATATTTATCCATATGGAAAAATGAAATCTGCTGAGACTTTTAGTTTTAAAATTGACATGCTATAAAGTACAGTTTTTTGAGTATAAGCTATGCATAGATTTATATGACCACCACAACAATCAGGACAGACAGTTCCGTCACCTCAACAAAACCTTGTGCTGTTCTTTGGAATCATAGTCTCCCTTTACTTCTAAGCCCTAGCAACCACTAATATGTTCTCTGTTGCAATAATTTTGCCTTATCTGGAGTGTCATATAAATGGGTTCATACAGTACATAACTTTTAAAATCTGACTTCTTTCACTCAGTGTAATGCCTTTGAGATATGTGTAGTAATAGTTTTTATTTTTGCTGAAAAATATTCCATTATATGACTGTGCCATAGTTGCTTATTCAAAAAAACATGTGAGCTGTTTCCACTTTGTAGGTATTATGAATAGAGGTGCTATAAACATTTGTGTAAAGGTTTTTGTGTAAACATGTTTTGCCAGGTCATATAGTAAATGTATATTTACTTTATAAGAACCTACCAAACTGTTTTACAGAGTACTTCACCTTTTTTCCTTACCCACCAGGAATGCATAAGAATATCAATGCTCTTCATTCTTGTTAGTACTTGGTACTGTCAGTTTAAAAAATTTTTTATTTTAGCCCTTCCAATAGGTATATAGTGTGGCTGGGCACAGTGGCTCATGCCTGTAATCCTAGCACTTTGGGAGGCTGAGGCAGGCAGATCACTTGAGGACAGGATTCAAGACCAGCGTGGCCAACATAGTGAAACCCCATCTCTATTAAAAATACAAAAATTTAACCAGGCGTGGTGGTGCACACCTGTAATCCCAGCTACTCAGGAGGCTGAGGCATGAGAATTGCTTGAACCCAAGAGGTGGAGGTTGCAGTGCGCCAAGATCAAGCCACTGCACTCCGACCTGGGTGACAAAGCGAGACTCTGTCTCAAATAAAATGAAAACAAAAACAATAGATATGTAATGATACCTAATTGTGATTTTAATTTTCATTTCCTAATGGCTAGTGATGTTGTGCATTTCCTTATGTGCTTATTTGCCATCTGTATATCATCTACAATGTAGTGTCTATTCCTTCTCTTGCATATTTTGAAAAATTGGATTGCATGTTTTACTGTTGAGTTTTGAGAGTTCTTTATATATTCCAGATATAAGTCCTTTGTTAGAGATGTGATTTGCAACTATTTTCTTCCAGTCTTTACCTTATTTTTTCGTTGTCTTAATAGTATCTTTCCTAGAGAAAAGATTTTTTAATTTTGATAAAGTTCAATCAACTCATTTTTAAAAATTTTACTATTGTATTTTTAATGTCATATCAAAGGGGTCTCTGCTTAGCCCTAGGTCATAAAGATTTCTCCTATTTCTTCTACTAAACATTTTATAGCTTTACATTTTATATTTAAATCTGTGATCTGTTTTGAGTTAGTTTAATTTTTTATAAGGTGTGATGTTTAGGTTGAGGTGGTTCACATATTAGCATATACAGATACATATGTTCCAGCATAAGTTTTTGAAAATAAACTAAATTGCCTTTGTGTCTGTAAGAAATTAATTGGTCATATGCATATAAGTGTATTTCTGGAGTCTTTATTCTTTCTCAATGATCTATGTGTCTATTTGCTAATACTATACTTTCTGTTTACTGTATAACAGGCTGTGAAATCAGGCAGGGAGGCAGGGCCAATCCTCCAACTTTATTCTTCTTTTTCAGACTTGTTTTGATTTTTCTAGTTCCTTGTCTTTCCATATAAACTTTAGAATCAGTTTCTTTACATATTAAAAAAAATCTTTCTAGGGATTTTGATTGGAATTTTACTAACTCTATTTATCAATTCATAAATAATTGACTTGTTGACTGTACCCAGTCTTCCAATCCATAAACATGGTATGTCTTTCCAGTTGCACTCACACTTTCACAAAGTTTATGATTGTTTTCTTTTTGCTTATTTACTTACTTCGAAAGCCTATTTTTAAAATTTATTGTTTATAAGTTTCCAAGGCACTTTGGGAAAAAAAGAAAAAAAATAAACTTTTTGTTATATTTAACTTAAAATTTGAAGGGCCTTTCAGTAGGCAATGGAAAGGGCAGATTAGGAGAGTAGTGGAACTGGAAATTAGAGATACCCACCACGATGGTCTGAGGACAGACCAAGATGCTAGTGAGGTGAGAAATTCCAGTGAATAGATGTGGCATGTAGAGAGTATGATAAGAAGTGGCTTTGGTCAGGATCAGGGAGGACCAGGGAAAGGTAAAGGTTTTGGCAGAAAAAGTCTTCCAATAGTGAGACAAAGCAACATGTTAATTTGGGCAGGGTCTGAGTAGCATAAGAAGTCAGTCCTAGTTACTTGAATTTAGGAAGATGATGTCCACTGTCTATGCGAATGAACATAGCTAACAAGGTCTCCAGGCTGAGTCATAAGTGCTCCAGATACTCAAGGTGGAGTGCACATGGCTTCTATGGGGAGAAACAAAGCAGTGATCCAAATTTGGACTGAACATCATCATGGGAGGATTGGCCAGATACAATGAATTCTGAATCTTTTGAGAGTCTGAACTAAAGCCTCTGAAATTCTACTTGGCTAATTCTTGAATTAGTCCTAGGAATGACAGTTTTGAGCCCAAAGGTGGATTTCAAACGGGCTCAGTTGTGAGAAGAGGAATGTTCGGGTAGAAAGTCTGTTGAAGCGTTACTCATTTGCTCACTCATTTACCCAACATTTACTATATGAAAAGCCTTCTTACTGTTACTGCTAACATCCACGGTATTGCTACTTGTGGAATGAGCAGACAGTATGCCTACACACGCTTGAGCACACCCACCCATTCACACATGCGTGTGCTCATGTACACATGCATGGGTGGCTGCACAGGAGGAATGGCAAGCTTTGGCAAAATGCCAGCTGGGAAACCCACGGTGATACTGAGCCTCAGGCGCTGGGAGCCCCACGGATCAGTTCACAAGGTAGCCGCTAACATCAAAGAATGGCAAGATTGTTTCAAAACTGGGACAAAGGGTAGCTATAACCCTGAGGCCTCATGATGCCAGAGAATAGGTTGATGCATTTGCTTGCAATTAAAAAAAATCTAAGTAGTGTTTGAATACCTGGGCATAAGAACAAAATGAATTGGCCAAAGACCTATTAAAAATATTAAGTAGTTCTTAATTTAGCTAGCAGCATGCGTTGGGCTATGGTTTTTTCCAACAAAAGGGATCAGTACCTTTTCTTCAGCATGTAAGAGCAAAAAGACAGCAAGTCTTTTGAACTTGAACTTGCTTATTATAAGCTCTTATCAAAAATCATCACTCTCTGTGTATTGATTTCTAGCCAACAATTAACCAGTTATGACCTTAGAGCCTTGATAATAGCTGGGGAACTCACTCAACAGAGGGAAACCTGCTTGTTTATGAGCAAGGCAGGTGTTTATGGACCCCTTCAGCCTTGAGTGAGTATTTTTCCATCCAGGAGGCACAAGAAGTCACAAATACAGAGCTTCAGCGGATCCTTGTCCGTGAGCTTAGGCTGACTATCTGGAGAGATGAGAAGGTCTAGACCTGACTGCAAATGGCTTAACATCAAAATTGTGAGATCAGCCACCTGCTTTAGAGGGTTGCAACTCAATGCCTCTGTTCCCACATAATAGGATTGCTGATAATAATGTCATTTACTCATACATACTTTACACTTTACAAAATGTTTTTTACAATCATCTTATCATGACAAATTTTCCTGTATGATTCCATTTGTATAAGTTCAAAACTAAACACAAGTAAACTGTACTGTTAATGCAAACTTAGGTGGTAAAACTATATAGCAAATCAAGGAAATGATTATAATAACATCAGGAGAGTGGTGACTACAGGGCAAGAAAGGCAGTGTAATTGGGAAGCGGCACATCAGTCCTTCTGAGGTGCTGGCTATGTTCTGTTTCTTCACTTGGGTGGAGCTTACACTGGGACTTACATTGCAATAATATGTTAAACTGTACGTTTATGACTTACGCACTTTGTACGTCAGTGTACGTTTTATTTCACATATATCAAATAAACACACAAACAACAAACATAAAGACAAAAAGAAAAAGAAAATCAGTTTCATCAGTGTCATTCTAACCAAGACTGGTTATTAGTTATTGTGATTCTTGTCTAGAGATGACTTAAAGCTATGTGCTATATAATATATGCCTGCTTTGGTGGTATTTTAGGTAAATACACATTGAGCTTTCATATCCCTTATTTTTTTTTTAATTGATATATCTATATAGTTCCAGTCTGGGAGCCCAGCGGAAGGACTAAGAGACTTGCTCAAGTCACCTGGTAGTTAGTATTAGAATTTGAACTTGATTGTAGTTCTTTTGACTCCACATCTAATGCTCTTGGGTGGCAATACTCATATTCTCTTTCCATCTTTAAAAACTCCACACATCCTTTTATTTCAAGGAAACTGAACTGAGTATCTTGGCTAATTGTAGAGTTGTTCACTGGTTTTCAAACTTGCTTAAAAAGATGGAGTATGTTTGGCTCTGTAGTAGTTAGAAATGCCAAAAAAAGGTTTGGTTCACTTAGCATTGTGGATTGAGCCAGTAGGAAAATGCGCCTGATTTCCTCGTAACAATAGCACCTTTAGAAATTAGAATCTTTTACATATAAGATTAAATCTCATCATAATATTTTTGTACAGCAAATATATTGTGTTCACTATAAAACATTTAGAGAAATTCAGAAGAGATAAAGAAGGAAATAAAAACCACCCATAATCCCAACCTTCAGAGGTAAGGACTGCTAAAATTTGGTATGTCTTTAATCTGTTTATATGAGGGTTTACCAAATTGGTATCCTGAAAATACTGTTTCAAAACTTGCTTCTTTAGTTTAATAGTATATTATGAATACTTTTTCATATTAATAATTTTTCTATAACACAATTTTTAGGTGCCGTACAATATAACGTTGTATAAATGAATGTATCTTTTTTTTAAAGCCTGTTTTCTTTTGTTGGCTGTTTTGTTTTCTTCCAATTGCTTCTATTATAAATACTATCGCAATAAACATCTTTGTAAATAAATCTTTGCACATACCCGGTATTATCTCCTTAGAATAAATTCCTACAAGTGAAATCATTGGATCTGGGTCAAAGAATATGCACCCTTTAAAGGCTTTTGATAATATTTGCCAAATTGCATTTCCGAAATATTACCTCAGTTTATACTCCCACAAGGAGTATATAAAAGTGTTTCCCCAGCCATGGCAATACCAGATATTTTAACTTAAATTAAAAAAAAATATTATTATATAGTATGGTTGAAACTTTTCACGTTTTTTTTTTTTTTTTTTGGTTTGTTTTAGCCCTCAAGTTTGCCTGGATTTCTTTAGTCTTTCAAGTAAAATTGTATGTTCCCTCTCCTGTTGTAGTCCTAATGGTCAAATATGAATTGTAGAACTCAGAAGTTTCACAGGTGTGCATATAGTTTAAAATTTCCACTGAAAACACGAAGGGAATCCACTACTAAAAAGGAAGATAGTAGATTTGGCCTGTGTTAACATTGCCATTCTCAACTGAATTGCTTATTTCCCTTAACTAATGCCCCATTAAGGCATTCTAAGCACACTCATGTATTGTTAAATTACCTAACAATCATTCATAGAAATGGGAAATTAAATGAGTCCAGTGTATCAATTTGCCAAATTCAGCAAACTCCTGAGCAATCTGCTTTCAAGACCCTGTGGGGGACAGCAGTAACGAATGGGTTAGAGAGCCCATTAGCTTATGAAAAGGGCTGTCGACACAATGGTCATCTATTTGCCTGTGTTTCACTGACAGATTTTTCTGAGCTAATGGTGAGAGAAAGCTATTTCCAACATTCATACTCAGACGCTCAGCAGCATAATGGCAGGTTCAATCCCAATAAAGCAAAATAAAACCAATATTACTATGATGCAAATCTTTCTAAAATGGAAAGAATGTTAGGCCCCAGGTGGAATTCCATTTCTTTAAAATATTTTTTTTGATATTATAAAATCCTAACACAACAAAATAATTGGGACAATGTCTTGGCCTGCATTCTATTGGGATTTGACTTATTAGTGATAGCTTGATTAACAAGGCTTCTGGAAAGAATCTCTGTTGATTAAAACATCAGCCTAGGGGAAGGAAGTTTGGGAGAAGTATGGACTTGTTTCTTGTTATTCCCAAACTCTGGAGGGTAGAACTGAGAAGGCAAGTGTGTGAAAGTGACAGAGGGTCTGACTTTAGGTGGCCTTAAGAAATACATTTCTAACAATCAGGTTGGTCTGAGAAAGTCTGCTTTGTGAGGTAGGAAGCATCCCTTTTCCTTAAGGGAGGACTACTTAGGAATGCAGTTCCTTTATCACGGGGTCTGGAGTCTGTGATTTCAGGTGGGAATCACATGAATGTAGTTTGGTAGGTTACTCCACCAAAATGGCTGTGAGTTCAGCAAACAAGAAACATGAGAAATGCCCAGTTAATAATTTTCAAATGGCTTTTTTTTTTTTTTTTTTGAGATGGAGTCTCACTCTGTTGCCCAGACTAGAGTGTAGTGGTGCAATCTCAGCTCACTACAGTCTCTGCCTCCCAGGTTCAAGCGATTCTCCTGCCTCAGTCTCCCAAGTAGCTGGAATTACAGGCGTGTGCCACCATCCCCGGCTAATTTTTTGTATTTGTAGTAGAAATGGGGTTTCACCATACTGGTCAGGGTGGTGTCAAACTGCTGACCTCAAGTGATCTGCCCACCTTGGCCTCTCAAAATGTTGGGATTACAGGCGTGAGCCACTGCACCCTGCCAAATGGCTTGTTTTTGAATAGTATACTGGTCACAGACAGATCACAAGGGTAAGGGGCCATCATAAGTTGGGTTAGGCTTAGTGTTAGGGTAGATTATTCTCACCCAATCTCAGAGACACCTAGGTCTTTCAGAAACTTCACTGATGGACGAGTGGTTCTCTGGGGCAGGTCCCTTTCAATCAGTGACTTAAGGGTCCAGTCTCGGTTAATTTTGCATCTCCACTATCTCGACATATGACTTCTCCATGACAGGGGAAGAGGCAGGATGGGAGACTCACATCCCTCTTCTTTGCTTCCACTTAGGTCACTTCTACTTACAGTCTACTGGTCAGAATCAGTTACGTGACTCATTCTAGCAGCAAAGGAGAGCGGGAAGTACAGCCCTCCCATGTACCCAGGAAAAAAAGAGGTAAAATAGGTCTTATGAAGCATTATTTTTGCCAAGGTGCTCAGAGATTTTCTTTATGTTTATATTCTACCCCGGTGAAAAATGTCTGAACTTTACCTCATTGTAGCACAAATTGTACATGGCTTGTGCTTACTACATAGTATCATAGACAACAGATTTTATGTAGTTTGGGCAGTATTTTACTTATTCCACATTTGTAAAAAGTGTTTTTTGTTTTGTTTTTTTTGTTTGTTTGTTTTCGAGACAGAGCTTTGCTCTATCGCCCAGGCTGGAGTGCAGTGGGACGATCTCGGCTCACTGCAATCTCCGCCTCCCGGATTCAAGCGATTCTCCTGCCTCAGTCTCCCGAGTAGCTGGAATTACAGGCATGTGCCACCATGCCCAGCTAATTTTTTGTATTTTTAGTAGAGGCAGGGTTTCGCCATGTTAGCCAGGCTGGTCTGGAACTCTTGACTTCAGGTGATCTGTTTGCCTCCGCCTCCCACAATGCTGGGATTACAGGTGTGAGCCACCACGGCTGGCCAAAGGCGTGTTTTGTGCAGGAAGTTGGGGGTATGTACTCTACCTGTGCGTTCATGTCCTCTCTCCTGCCGCTGTGTTTATCTGGGGAGGAGTTATCAAAGATGGCTTCTGAGTCTCTAGTCCAGTTAAAACATTTTTCTGACTTTAAGTTCTGGATTCCTTAGTGCTGGGCCCTCTGAACACTGGCTGTTGAGAAAGAGAGGTGTATTCGTTTGCTAGGGCCGTTGTAACAAAGTACTGCAAACTGGGTGACCTAAACAAAGGAAATGTATCATCTCACAGTTCTGGAGGCCAGAAGTCTGAGACCAAGGTGTCAGCAGGATTGCTTCCTTCTGAGAGCTGGGAAGGAGAACCTGCTCCAGGCTTTTCTTCCAGCTCCAGGCTTTCCTTCCAGCTCATGGTGGTTTGCTGATACGCTTTGGTGTTTCTTGGCTTGAAGAAGCATCGCTCTGATCTCTGCCTTCATCTTCACATGGCATTCTCCCTGTGTGGGTGTTCCTCTCAGTGTCGACATTTCTCCTTTTTATAAGGACACCAGATGTATTAGAAGAGAGTTCACCCTAACCATCTCATTTTAACTTGATTATCTCTGTAAAGATCCGGTCTCTAAGAAATGTCACGTTCTGAGGTCCTGGGGGTTAGAACTTCAGCATCTTTTTCTTGGGGGTGGGGAAGGGAGTGACGACACAATTCAGCCCATAACAAGGAGAAAACTCTTCTTCTGAGCACAGACTTCTGACCAGCAGCTCAGGCTGGGCATGACTCCCGCATGCTCCCACACCTGTTTGCCTGCCAGTGGTATTTTGCTCTGGCTGCTACTCAGAGCCATGGCTAGTCCAGGACATAGGGGTGGGGCTGGTGAAGCAGACTGTCCATAGACTTTAAGAGGCAAGGAAGGTTGGCCCCTGTTCTGACCCCAAAGCCAGGGAATGAATGACTAGCTGTTTGACCATAGTGAGCTAGTGAGTTACAATGGGGAAAAGAATCCTAGTCACCACTGTCTGCCACAGTGAAGTTCCCCTGACAAATGCTTACGAGGATCTCTTCTCTCTGGCGACAGACATGGAGTCAGGCATCCTGGCAGGTATGATAGGGCAGCAGGGAAAAGTCTTAGACAAGGAGGTAAGAGACCTGAGTTTATACCTCCTGTATTTCCTTTTTGAGCTTCTGTGCTTTAATCTATAAAAAGGCTGGGGTTGGTAAACTCTGAAGTTCTTGCCTGCTTTCAGCCTCTGTTAGATAGTTGGTGACACTAAAAATGACAAAGGCATCATAATACAAGAACTCATGACTGAAAGGGTCTATATGCGTTTCTGGGCTCCTAATCTCCTAATCCAGCATGACTTTGGTACAGGGAAAAGAGGATCACAAACTGTGGCTTATGTGCTGAGGGTCTCACTCTGGCAGACATGCTTGAATTCAGTTGCTATCTATATCTGTATCTATCTATATTGATGTATCCATCTCAATCTCTATCTCTCTCCCTCACACACACAGTTTTGTTTTTGGCTGGGGGAGGAAGATATTTTTAATAGCAGGTTTTTTATTCTCTCTCTCTTTTTTTTTTTTCCTGGAAAAAGATGAAATCATCCGTTTATTCTGGACCAATTATAAGCACTAGAAAGCGCAGGAGGAACAGAAAGCTTCATCACAAATAAATACACACTGTGGGAGGGGGGAAAGGAGGAAACTGTTATTGATTGGCCTTGTAAAATCTGCTGCTGAATCGATAGCAATTTCTGGAAATGCCAGACATTTATTTTGTGCGGCTTGAACAGTAGAGATAATAATAAACGTACTTATGAAGTGAGTCTCTTGACACTATTTCCTAGAGCCCCTTATAATAACACACATACATAATGGGTACTATAACTGTACAAGCCATAGTGAATATACTTCAGATTTAAACCCTCAAGCTGAGTTGCCCTCTGCTAACCTCTCTTCTGTGCTGGATATAGCACCTGAATATCTTCTCTATTAAAGAAACACAGACAATTCATCTGCACCAAGAGATAAGAGATGTGTCCTCCTCAGTTGTGGAAAGACAGGCTGAGGATTGCTCTAAAGATCAGGAAAGAAAATCAGATGCTGAAATTGCCTGACCCTGCCTGGCCACTCTGAATTTGTGGACCTGTCCCCTCACCTGCGCCTCTCTCAGAGCTCCATTCATCATTTCTTTCTAACAATGGGCAACTTACCTTATGTGGATGCTGTCTCATCCCCACCCATCTTTCACCCTGAGCTAGTCTCCTTTCCCCCTGGCATAATATATTCCCTCTGTAGGCATATTTGGCAATCTTGCCAGGGCCACTGGCCTGAGAAAAGACTCAGGGGTGTTTTGGCAAAAGGGACATCGTTCAATGTGGTTGAGCATAGTACAAATAGCTACCATCTATTGAGCACCTATTACGTGCTATATAATTTATTCACTGCGTTGCTTATTCCTCATGACAGCCCCTTGAGTTATAATTTTAAATCAAGTTTTTAATGAAACTGAGGCTCCTCAAGGTAAACTATGTTACCCAAGATCATTAAGCTATTAGGAGACTGAGCTGGAGTTGAGCTCAGATCTAACTTAGAGACTATATTTTTCCCATCCTTCTTTTACCAGCTTAGATGTAACTGGGATGGTGAGAAGTAAAGCTATATACCGTGAGTGCCTGGTGAAGGTATCTGGACATTATTACTGTGCCATAAGGAAGAGATGACGGTTTCTTTGAAAACATAGATGGTGCAGAGTTCAGTTTTAGGGAGATGATTTTGGTGTTTGTGTTTAGCATGGACTGATGCAGAGAAACATGCAGACTGGGAGACCATGTAGAAAGATACTACAGCAGACATGCTGGAGAGAAAAGAAGCTCAGACAAGGAGCGGAGGCAGAATCATCAAGAAGTGGCTCTTGACAATTACAAGAATGGAAAACTTTCCCTCTTCTCCCCTCTTGTTCTCATCCCTACCTCTTCCTCCCTTCCTAGCCACTTTTCCTTCTCCTATTTTGTGACAGTGCGAGGGCTCCTTGGAAAACATTCATTCCCAGGATAGATCTCTCAATGCAAAGCCAGTCTCAAGGATATTGTTGGATATAGATATGTTCTGAGCTAAGAATAGATGAAGAAGATCACTTTTCCACCCTGCTTTTAAAATATATGCCCCTTTAGGTTGGCACTGCTAAGAAGAATTTGAACTACTAATTTGGATGATGGGAGGTGTTATTTCCATAAATCAGCAGATTTCTGGATCTCTGTCTATGTTCCATCTTTTTCACATCAACCTGTAGTCTTACAAGACCGTCATGGTTTTGAAAGTCACAAAAAGTCTTTCCCTAGAGATCTGGCTTGGTACTGAGAGTAATGCTTTCCCTCCAATTACTCAAGAAACCAGCTCTCTTTAGATGCTAAGTCAATCCTTGTCTCAAGAACCAGTCCTAGAAAACAGCTCCCTAAATACTTGAAGATGCAAAGTCAGTTAGACTTGTTGGATGAACTACCATGTAGGGAACCATGTGAGTTATTGAGTTAATTCTTCAGATGTTCTTTGTGCATGTATTTTGTGTCATGGCCTGTGCCAAAGCCTGTGGAGAAGGCCAAGAGGAATCATACAGGGCTTCATCCCTCAAGGATCTTATAATTTAGTAATGGAGATAAGTTTATATTCACATGTAACTTCTACACAGGCAATAGGCAGTCCACATCACAGAAGTGCCACAGATAACGTAGGTCATAATTCTAAGGGAAGTAGAAAAGATAGGTTGTAGTTTTCAAATGACCTTTAAATGGGAAGGGAAAAATTTGCATTTTTGCAGAGTATCTGAAGTATACCGAATAACAATAGCAAGTTAAGGCAGCAAGAAACCATGAAGAGTTTACAGGGAATCCCGACAGAAGTCCAATTCACTGAGATTCTGGTCCTGTGGAAGGGAAGAGCAAGAGATTAAAGAGGTAGGTAAAAGTTACATAACGAAGACTTTCAACACAAGTCAGATACGTTTATATATTATTCCAGAGGCAATAATGAGGATTCATGAGAGTTCTGCAAAAAGGAAAATGGCATGGTCTCTCAGTATTTTAAAGAGGGTATGACACCTTATCTGCAAGGTTGAGACACTGGGGTGAGAAATCCAGTTTTAACACCATTTCAAAAGTTCAGTGGAGACGTTCACTTCTGGAAAGATCGAGTAGACGCACTTTTCTCTCTTCCCCCTGCTGAGTGCAACTAAAATCCTTGGCTGTTCTACACAAAACAAACATAAGAATATTCTGATAGGTAGAAGAGAGGAAGCAGGCTAGCTAGGGGTTCAAAACCCAAGGAACAACATAACAATGAGTTCCCCCAGTTTTCTTGTATCTCTTATATTCCAGACTTGGAGCTGAAGCCAGTACCTGGAAGTGCCTATGGGTACAGACAGAAAAGCCTCAACAAAAGCCTGCTGTCTTTAACCAAAGGATCAGGAAAGGGAAAGCATAGCAAGACCGAAAACTTTTAGATGACAGCCATTCTATCTCAAGCAAACAACACAAAGCCCTGTGATCTGTCTCTCACTCATGCCAGCAAAAGCCAAGTGGAAAACTTAGGCTTCTGCCCTCACCAGGCTGTACTGATGTGCACCCAAACTCTTCCCTGCACTGAGGTGATATTAGAAAAAGCCGAGTAAGGGGCTAGAACTTTCCTCCCTGCGGACTGGTAATCAAACACCCTTCCTCACCATCATTGTGTAAGTGGAGACCACGTGGATAGCCCAGACTCCCACTTCCACCCAGCAGTAATGAGGCACCTGTCCCCTCCCCACGGAGATGGTGGGAAAGTCAGCCTGGTGGAGACCTTACCACCTTCTTTTCAGTGTCAATGGAGACCATATGGGAAACAGTAATGAGGCATTCCTTCTCCTACTAGCCAGGAGGTATCAGTGCAGGCCTATTGAGAGCCAGGATTTCCCCTCTTGCCCAGCGGTAATCATAAGCCACCACCCTCACTTGTAAACTGAGGCTGAGTGTAGAACTTGGATTTTTACTTCCACCTGGAAGTAATGAAGTGACACCCCTTTGTCTGAAAGAATAGTGTCAAAAGAAAAAAAAAAAGCCAGCTGAAAACTTCTCAGATTTGGCAAAAGACAGATTCACAAAACTGGCTAAGCCTCAAAGGGAATAAACTAAGAAATTCATACCAAGACATATCATAGTTAAACTTCTGAAAACTAAAGACAAAGAAAATCATTTGATAGCAGAAAGAGAAAAATGATACCTAACCTACAGGAGAAAAGCAATGTAAAAGATGCAGATTTCTCATCAGACACCACGTAGGCTAGAAGGAAGTAGCATAATCTTTTTCAAGTTTTGAAAGAAAACAACTGTCAATCCAAAATCCTATATCCTTTAGGAATGAAGGGGAAATCAAGACATTCTAAAATGAAGAAAAACTAAGAGGATTTGTCTCCAGCAGAGTGTCCCTAAAAGAATAATGAATGGATGTACTTTGAACGGAAAGAAAGGGTAAAAGAAGAAACCTTGCTACATAAGGAATGAAGAAAGAACACAATAAGGAAAAGTATGGGCAAACACGAAAGACTTTTTTTCTTCTTTTGAGTTTTCCAAATTGTGCTTGATTGTTGAAGCAAAACATAGCAAAGCATATCAATGTTATGCTTTGCATAACATTGTCTGACATGGTCTCAAATTTATGTAGAGAAAATATTTAAGACATTTGCATTAAAATACGGAAGGATAAAGGGAAGTAAAGATGAGTAAGGTTTCTATACTTTGCTCAAACAGATAAAATTCTGACATTAGTAGATTATGGCATGTATATGTAATATATTGCCGAAAACAACCATTCAAAAAGCTTTACAAAATGAAACATTCAAAGACATTATAAATAAATTAAAATGGAATTTTAAAAAATGTTCAAGCAACCTATAGAAAGGTAGGAAAAAAGAGCAACAAAAAACAGAACAAGTAGAAAACATAAAGAAAATGGCAGACAAATTCTAGCAAATCAATAGTTACATTAAATGTTAATGGTCTAAATATACCAATTAAAAGATGGAAACTGATAGAGTGGATTAAAAGACGTGACCATATATTTGTTGTCTGTAAGAAATTCACCTCAAATATAATGATTTGAAAGTCAAAGGATATTAAAAGATGTATCTGGCAAATAGGGATTAAAAGAAAGCACAAGTGGCTGGCTATATTAATATCAGGTAAGGTAGGCTCCAGAGTAGAGAAAATTACCAGAGACAATGAGGAACATTATATAATGATACAGGGGTCACTCAATCAAGAAGATATAGCAATCCTAAACGTGTATGCACCATACAATAATGTTGTAAAATATGTGAAATAAGAACTGATAAAACCGAAAGAAGAAATAGACAAATCTATAACTATAGTTGGACATTTTAATAACCAACTTTCAATAATTAATGGAACAACTAGACAGAAAATCATCAACAATATGGAATTCAACACCACTATCAACCAATAGGATCTAATCCACATTTATGTAACACTGCACTACAAAACAGCTACATACATGTTGTTTTCAAGCACCACAGAATATATACCAATATAGAACATGTTCTGGACCATAAGATAAACAAGTAATTAAAATCATATGGAATATGTTCTCTGACCACAATAAAATCAAATTAGAAATTAATAACAGAAGGATAATAGGAAAATCTCAACACACTAGGAAACTAACCAACAGTTTACATAATCTATGGGTCAAAGACAAAGTCTCAAGGAAAATTACACTACACTGAGTGAAAAAACAAAACAAAACACTGAACTAAGTGAAATACATTGAACTAAATGAAAATGAGAATACACTGCAAATATGCCAGATACAACTAAAGAAGTGCTGGGGGAGAGAGAGAGAGAGAGATTGATTTACAGTACTAAATGCTTATATTAGTAAAAAGTCTCATATCAATCATGCAAGTTCCTGCCAAAAAAAAAAAAAAAAAGGAAAAGGAAAGCAAAATAAACCCTAAGTAAGCAGAAGGAAAACAATAATAAAGATAACAGAAACCAATGACATAGAAAACTAAAACACAATAGAAAAATCAATGAAACAAAGAGTTTGTTCTTTGAAAAGATAAATAAAATTGATAAACCTTTATCAAAATGCAAGAGAGTGAGCTAGAAATGGAGAGATGGAGAGAAAGGGAATGAAAACAGCTTATTAATAGGAAAGAAAACAGAGGATATCAACACAGACTGAATCACTAAAATAATAATGAGGCAATACTATGAACAACTCTCCACACAAAAATTTGGCAACTTAAATAAAATGGATCAATTCCTTAAAAGCATGATACCACAACTTATCTAGTATGAGATAGGTAATTTGAATAACTCTATAATTATTAAGGAAATTGAATTCAGAATTTTAAAAACTCCCAAAAAGGAAATTTCTAGTTACAGATGATTTCACTGAAGAGTTCTTCCAAACATTTAAAGAAGTGTTAACATCAGTTCTACGTATGTCCTAGAAAATAGAAGAGGAAGGAATAATCCTTAATTCATTTTATAAAGGTAGTATTGCTTTGATTTTAAAACCAGACAAAGACAGTACAAATAAAGAAAATGACAGACTAACATCTTCCAAAAATATAGAAGCAAAAAAATTTTAAAAATAGAATGGGACAAAATAGAAAAAATCTCAAACAAAATCAGCAATTATAAAAGGCATTATGCACCATAACCAAGTGGAGTTTATTTTATGAATTCAAGGCTACTAAAGGTTTATTTTAAGGATGAAAGGGTGCTAGAATATGTAAGTAGAAAGAAAAATATAATATATGATTATATTAGTCAATGCAGAAAAAGCATTTGACACAATTCAACACTAATTTGTGATTTAAAAAAACTCTCAGAAACCAAAGAATATGTCTACAAATCCTTTTAGCTTGTATTGTACATAATGATAAAAGACTGAATCCTTTCCCCCTAAGATCAGGAATGAGGCAAGAATGTTCACTTTCACTGCTTTTATTCAGCATAAGTTTTGGTTCTAGTTCTAACCAGTGCAATTAGGCAAGAAAAGGCAACAAAAAAGAATAAAGATTAGAAGAACAAAATAAAATTGCCTTGATTTGTAGATGATAGACTTTTATAGCAAATTACAAGGAGTCTACAAAAAAAGTCTCCTAGAACTAAGAAGTGATTTTAGCAAGGTTACAGAATGCAAATAAATATAAACAAATGAATTGCATTTCTATATACTATCAATGAACACATGGACATTACAATTAAAAATACAATACCACTTATTGCTCAAAAACTGAAATACTCATGTATAAACCTAACAAAATACTTACAAGACTTGTATGCTGAAGGCTATAAAATGCTGAGAAAAAAAATCAAAGATGGTCTAAATAAATGGAGAGACACCATTTTTGTTCATTGATTTGAAAATTCAACATAGTTGTATTAGTTTCCTATTGCTGCTGTAACAAATGACCACAAACTTAGTGGATTAAAAAATACTTATTTTTTTGCAGTTTTGGATTTTTGAAGTTTGATACTGGGTCTTACAGGGCTAAAATCAAAGTGTTGGCAAGGCATGTTCTTTATGGAGGCTCTGAGGGGAGATCCAAGTCCCATATCTGCAAAGTCTCCTTTCCCATAGAAAGTAACATATTCACATGTTCCAGGGATTAGAATGTGGAGCTCTTTCAACAGTCATTATTCTGCCTACCACCATAGTAAAAAGGTCAAGTCTCCCCAAATTAATATGCAGAAATGTCACAGTTTCTCTCCAAATCACAGCAAGATTTTCAGTACGTGTCAGTGAGATTATGCTAAAATTTATATGTAAAGGCCAAGGAATTTAAATAGCTAAAACAGCTTTGAAAAACAAGAATTAAGTAGAAGGAATATGTCCACTCGATTATAAGACTTATAGTTACAATAATCAATAATGTATAGTATTTATAGAGAGATAGACATATGAATCAATGGAACAGAATAGAAAGCATATACATAGGCTCACACATATCTCTCATCAATTTTTTACAAAGGTACAGAAACAATTCAATAAAGTAAAGATAGCCTTTCAACATATGGTGCTGCAGTAATTTGACGTCTGTGGGCAACAAACAAACAAACACAGAAACTTCAACGTAAGTCTCACCCTTATGTAGAAATTAACTAAATACAGATCATGGAATTAAATATAAAGCATGAAACAAAAAAACTAGAAAAATAAAAAAACCGTAAAGGGATAAAATCTCCAAGATCAATGGCTGAGCAGAGAGCTCTTAGACTTGACACCAAAACACACACAAAAAAAGTGATAAATAGAACACTATCACAAATAAAAATTTTTGCCTTGTGAAAGGCCCTGTTTACAGGATGAAAAGACAAGTTACAGACTGGGAAGAAAATATTTGCAAATTACATATATGATGAGGGATTAATATCTGGAATATACATAGAGAGAACTCTATCACTTAAAATTCCTAGTGGGAATGTAAAATGGTACAACCTCTTTGGAAAAGAGGTTGACAATATCTTTTTTAAAAAGGATACATGCAACTACCATACATCCCAACAATTGAGCTTTTGATTATTTATCTCAAAGAAATAAAGATTTGTGCTCACGCAAAATCCTGTATGGGAAAGCAAACAGCAGCTCCATTCATACTAGCCCAACCTGGAAACCACCCAGAAGATGTTCTTCTGTGGGTGAATAAACAGTGGTACATCGGCCGGGCGTGGTGGCTCACGACTGTAATCCCAACTTTGGGAGGCTGAGGTGGGTGGATGACCTGAGGTCAGGAGTTCAAGACCACCCTGGCCAACATGGTGAAACCCCATCTCTACTAAAAATACAAAAATTAGCCGGGTGTGGTGGTGCACGCCTGTAGTCCCAGCTACTCGGGAGACTGAGGCAGGAGAGTTGCTTGAACCGGGGAGGTGGAGATTGCAGTGAGCCGAGATCATGCCACTGCACTCCAGCCTGGGCAACAGAGTGAGACTTTGTCTCAAAAAACAAAACAAAACAAACAAACAAAAAAACAGTGGCACATTTATTCATGGAATACTACTCAACAATCAGAAGGTACCAACTATTGATACACACACACCCTGGATGAATCTCCTGATAGGAATTATCCTGATAGGACACAGCCAATTTCAAAGGGTTACATATGGTATGATTCCACATATATTACATTCTTGAATTGACAACATTATAGAAACAGAACAGAATAGTGATTGCTAAGGTTAAGGAAGGGGTTGAGACAGAAGAGTAGGCGTGGCTGTAAAAAGACAATGTAAAAAGAAATCCTTTAGGATCCTTGGGGTGATGGAAATATTCTGTATCTTGACTACATGAACATCAATATATTGATTATAATATTCCGCTATAGTTTTGCAAGATGTTAACATAGGGAGAAACTAAGTAAGATGTACAAAGGATTTCTCTGTATTATTTCTTACAAGTACATATGAATCTACAATGACCTCAAAATAAAAAGTTTAATTAATACAAGTTCAGAGGAGATCAAATTAGGATGGTGATGCCGGGAGTGGTGGAGCTTCAGAGGAGGGTGGTGATGGAGAAAAACACAAATGAGAGAAATAATTGAAAGAGCTACTTTAGTGGTCCTTACTCCCCCACCATGATCATGGTATCCCTGGGTTGACTGAGATTGTGTGTATGCCTCTGGATGAGGGTAACGCTGGTTTGCTCAGTTACTTGGTACAAAGCATGGTGAGGGACTTCTCCACCTTGCGTCCCTTGTTGCCTTGAAGCACTGTCCTGTTCTGATCTATTAGTAATTTCTGGAGGCAAATCAAAGAGCCATTCATAAAAGGCTTTGGGGGGCTGAACTGCCCTCTCATTGGTCCTGGTATCAAAGTTTGGAGAAGTTACATAAAGAAATTTTCTAAAACCCTCCAAGATAGTGGGGAGGTGGTGGTGATGTACTGAATGAATATGAGCTTGCCTATTGAGACCATAGAATAAAAAGAAGAAGAAAAATGGGGGAACACTGGCTTCCAGAGGAAGGCAAGGTCTTCCTTTTCCCTCTCCTTCACGCCCATGTCCTTGCCACAGCCACACTCCCCCTAAAAGATGAGTCAGGGCTGTCAAAGGCAAGAGTATTATGGACCCCTGATTTAGGGGGTGAGCTTTCACAGAGCTGAGCTAACAGCTTGGATGTTCGCCCTTCTCCCTCCTTCTCCTGGGACTTCTCTCCCTGTTGCTTGGAAGTGGACTGTGCTTGGAAGGTGACTGTCTCTGGGAAGGCCTGGGGGCTGGGGCATCAGGATGGTTTTGTTCTGTTTCCTCCTGTAGCCCAGACAAGAGGAGGCTTGATGAGTTCTTGTGGCCCAGCTAGACAGGAGCCTGACTGAGGTCTAGGGTGTGGGTCCAAGCTTGTGGTGAAGAGGTGCTCCTCTGCCTGCCCCTGCCCCTTCCCTGCACGGCTCCTCAAGAAGCATCCATGGCAGTTGGCTTGAGGGCTTGGATCCTGGATCAGGATTTCCAAAACGGAGAGAGAGAGCATGAGAACAAGAAAGAGCCAGCAAGCAAAGTGAGGGGGAGAGAGAGAGAGACAGACCAGGTGCCTTGGCTCATGCCTGTTATCCCAGCCCTTTGGGAGGCTGAGGCAGGTGGATCACTTGAGTTCAGGAGTTTGAAACCAGCTTGAGTAAGATAGTGAGACCCTGTCTCTACTAAAAATTAAAAACAAACAAACAACAACAACAAAAAACAACATTAGCCAGGTGTGGTGGCGTGTACCTGTAGGCTCTGCCACTTGGAAGGCTGGGGTGGGAGGATCACTTGAGTCCAAAAGGTTGAGGCTACAGTGAGCTGAGATCATGCATCTGCACTCCAGCCTGAGTGGCAGACCGAGACTCTATCTCAAAAAGTAAAAGAAAAAAATAAAGATATAGAGAGACAGATAGCAAGTGAACAGAATATAACCTTCATTTCTTTCTTCCTTTCCTCCATATACCCCTTATGTTTTTATCCTGTCTTCCTCATCAACCTTAACCTCCTCTTATATAATTTTGTTGTTTGCATTTTGCCCTTGTCTTGTTTTTGTTTTGGCTTTGTCTTTTAGTGCTTGCATTGGTTTTTAGCAAATGACAGAAAATTCTCTAAGTCAACCCCACGTCTTTACAGTGGCCTACATGCTCTAATCTCCAGTCTCCACTCCCTGCATCTTTAGCCTCTCTCTGTCTCTCCCTCTAGTCCAGCCACACTTGACTGCTTACTGTTCCTTGGACATGCTAGGAGGAACCACCTCAGGGCCTTGCATTTGCTGTTTCATTTACTGACTGCCTGGCCCCATGCGCCACCCCTCAAATTGCTGCATGGCTGGCTAGTTCCCAATGTCTTGGGAACTTAAATGTCTTGTTTTCAGTGAGGTTATCCCTAAGCATCCTATGTAAAATTGCATCACCCCTTCAACACTCCTTACCCTCTTCTTGATCTGCTTTATTCTCCAAAGCACGTGTAACTCTCTAACATACTTTGAATTTTACTCCTTTATCTTACTCGTTGTCTGAGTTCCTCAATTAGAGTGTGAGCGCTACAAGGGCGGGGCTTTTTGTCAGTTTTGTTCACTACTAAATGTGTCTATAACAGAGCCTGGCATATAGTAAGCGGTCAGGAAATACCTGATAAATAAGTGAAAGGAATAAGGGAAAGGATAAAATTCTTGCTGGTGCTAGACAAGATATAGTTTATATAAGATACATCTCTAACAGTGTAAATTAAGTATATTAAATATTCTGTCAATTAACGTAATATTATTAAATATATTTCACATAAATATATTAAATATTAATATTTAAACATTTCTTAAAAGTATATGACTTTGAAAAGAATACTGGACTGAAATTTAAAGAGTTGGGGTCAGTTCTGGCATCTTCAAAACAGAACCAACAGGGAAGAAGCATTTCATTTCCCTGCCTCAGTATCTACACTTGTCAGATGAGTATGATACTCTCTGTGTGCCTCACAGGATCATCATGAGAATCAAATAACATATTGAATGTGAAAGTGTAAAAATGCAAAGGCAAATCACACATGTCCTCAGATCTCTGCCATGATAGAACGGTGTTATTAATGTTTAGTTATCATGTAATGAAGGAATTCAGAAAGCGCGCTTGTCCTCGTGGTGATAGCGACACACAATATGAGGAGAGCGCCGACTACTCTACGGCAGGTAATCTTCACGAGGTACCGTGAGGCTCTCTGAGGAACTTATCCTATGAAATCTGAGTGTCATTCGGGAGCTTATCAGGAGTGTTTAGTGAGGGGAAAGGAGAGCAGAGCAGCAGAGCCTGGCGATGTCATGGAATATTCCTTCCTTTCTTCCATACCCCGAGCTCTGTGCTGTTGCATTTCTGGCTGCCTATTATTGACAGAGGAAATGCTGATTCATGGGTCTGAGTGACAGGAAACCTTGTTTCCTGGTGGAGAAACAAGCACAGTGGTGCTGCCAGCATCCTCCTCTGCTGGTTTCTGCCACATGGCCCTGCTTCTGGGCCTGCGCCCAGGCGGGCTGTGAAGCAGTAAGGCCAACTCAAGCGCGACCAATGAGGTCACTTTCCCTGGTGAACTGAACTAAGCGCAGACTCCTCTAGGGCCTCTGGAGGCTCTTGAGCTCTGACCTCGCAATACCTTTCCAGCCCAACTCTGGCTGCTCCCTCCCAATCCCTATGCTGCTGTCATACATGACTACTCCCAGTTCTTTGTGAACACCTTGTATTTTCCAGTCTCCAAGCCCTGGCTCGTGGTGTTCTCTGCCTGGAATCGCCCCTGACCCAGTGCTGGCTCATTGAAATCCTATCCATGCTTCAATTCTGCTAAATTGCTTCTCGCTGTGTGAAGCCTGCTAGATTTCCTTGTATTTCTTCCTTTCTTCCTTTCTTGCCTTTTTGTTTGTTTGTTTGTTTTTGTTTTTTTGCGGGGGATTTTCAGATATACACAAATAGACAGAATTATCTGATGAACTTCTAGATACTCTCGCCCAGCTTCAACAATTCTCTGATTCTTCCTGAATAGCAGTTGGTCCTTCCTTCTTTGAGCTTCCTCGGCAGTTCTTGTGTTCTGCGCATAACCTATATTTGCTGAATTGAGTGGGAAGAAGGTGACTCTGTGGATTTGGCGTGCTCCTTTTAGCCATCCCCCAAAATGAGGAAACTGAGACCCAGAGAAGTGAAGTGAGTTGCCCAATGTCATAAGACAGGTGGCGGCAAATTGAGATCAGATTCATTTGAAGGACCTCACAGTCTAATTAGGAAGCATGGATAACATACTCATAACATGTATATGTTAGCAAATCTCAAATACTACAGGAGCTCAGGTTATTAGTAAGTGTGTGTTGAATGAATAAATTAATCTTCTATCCAACTGATTAATAAGATGACCTTTTAAGCTTGGCACTGAGTAGTCCACTGGTCCTCTCCATTCTATGATCTGACATCAGCATACTGAAGGAGATTCCTGACTTCTATGGAGAAAAATCCTATACAATTATAATGGCCAGTATGAGTTAGCGAGAAGTTTAAACTGGTAAATATTCAAATAATGAACTGGTAAATATTCAAAAATAAATTTTGTTTTCTTACTACATGGAGTAGAGAGTAGGCACTTTGTATCTGAAGAACCTAAATACTCAGAGTTAATTCTTACTGGAAAGGGAAGAACATAAATTAAGGGAGTCTGAAGTTCTGTGGTTTGAGGCACTTGTACATTTGATGACTTGGGAGAAAGTCATAAAAAGAAAGTGTGGCAAGATAAAGCAAGACATAAAAAGCCAGTCCTGGGATAATGGCAATTTTTCATCTTGATCCAGACCTAACTCAAACCTGGATCTTAGAAGTACAGCAAGGGGTCATCTGGATGTCCAGCCTGAGGTGCCCTGACTTTACTATGTAGCCATGGGAACAAGGATCTGGTCATCAGACAAGCAACAAAGCTGTTGCCAGTGGGGTGGGGTGAGGGATAGAAAATGTGTGTGGTTTTTCTTTATAAAAGGGAATTAAGACATAATTTGAGATTTTTTTTTTTTTTTTTTTTTTGAGAAAGGTGGCTTGAATCAGATTCTTTCTGCAGGTCACACAGAAGTAGCGCATAATCACTGTTTGTCTTGGCAGGGTGTCACACCCAGGCATCCAACAGGCATTCTGCCAGCTCTGTCCCATGAGCTCATTTGAAGGATGGTGGTCACGTCAATGCCTAGGTCACAGGGTGGTTCTGAGGTTCACCCAAGTAATAGATGAGAAAATGATTTGTAACCTGTGAAGTGCCTCATTAAGGTCCTGACAGCCTCATATCTGCTCTTCTTATTCGGGGTAACTAGTGGTACCTGATGACATCAGAGACATTGCCCTGAAGGCGAGAGGGGAGACAAAGAGGAGTTGTTAGAACGAGGGGTTGCATTTCACATTTTAGTGTGGGCCAGAGACCCGGGTGAGGAGAGCACTGGGGACATTCCTGGAACTTTTGTCCCTTCCCTACACTCATCGCTTTCTGTTGGTATCCCTGTGCAGATGATCATAAAATGTATCAAAATAAAACTTGCCCTAGGTGCCAGTTTTGGGAGCAGCAAGCTGAAGGGTGGGTACTTGGGAGGACATGGGGTGGTGAGAAGTATTTTGCATTCTGTAGGCAGCTTGCAATTATGAAGAGAGAAAAATGGGTAGAATTTTAAACTTTGTTGCAGGGGGAAAAGAGGGTTTTAGGAACACAGGGCAGAAGGATGGGATGTGCTCCTGAATTGGGCTGGTGGGGAGTCCTTTCATGTACAGGAAGGAATAGAATACTGCTAAAAGAAGATTTATGGCATCCACTACAGTCAGATAGGGTAGCAGATGATAATTTCCTCTCTAAAATCTGTAAGGACACATTTCCTCCTAAGGAAAAGTACCCTTCCTCCCACTCTACCAGGCACAGGCATACACATCTATTTATTTCCTTAATAAAGCATTTCTTCAAGGAGATTAGAAAGGTAAGTGTGGCCTAGCACTAAGTAACCATTGCACACCCCAAATGTGGTCATCAGTACAATAAACATTAATTAAACACCATAAAGGGACAGGACACTTGTTCAGGCGTCTAGTGGACACAAATTGGAATAGAACTTGAGCTCTCAAAATGCTTATACCTTAGCAAACTCATGTGGCTCAGAGCCTTCACAACAAAGAAGGAAAGGCAAGGCCTCCTTTTTCACCTACAAAGATTTCATCTTCTTCTATACCCTCTTTGTTACAGGACAGCAATGCTTCCAAGCTAGAGGCATTCAAGGAGTGGCCCGGAGAACATGTCATTCAGGGCCTGGAAGATTTCCATCAGCATTCAGGTAAGGGCCTTGGCCCCTGGAGCCTGTCTCACCAGGAGGGAGCCCAGCAGGAAAAAAACACTTTGGTTTTACTGAGCTGATGTCATCAGTGCTAGAGTTAATCCTGAGGTTAATGTATATTTGTTAGATATTTTTGTTGTTGTTTCCTGGTGTAATATTTCCATCCCTAGGCTGAGTTGCTCTGTAGACTTTGGCATGGATTTAGCTGCATTCTCACTGAAATGCGGTGCCAATCAGTGCACACAAAAAAGTTCTGAGGTCTTCCTTTAAAAGGGCTATGTTTGAGTGTTCAGGTCAGATAATAAGGCCCAGAGAAGGTACAGAAGAAATGAAGAGTCTGCACTTACGTGCCTGTCAATGTTTAACAAATGGCTCTGTGGGGCGAAGGGGAAGCCCTGTTTATAGTATTTGCTGATTTCTGTGTAAATACTCCCACTGTGCCTGATTTCAAGCTACCAATATGATGCTCACTGAATGTAGAGTTGGAAAGAGATGCCAGGGTCAGCTCTTGTGAACTGGTACCTGTTGGCTCCCGTACACCACTAGCCAGCAGTCAGAACAGACACAACCAGAACATACTTGGAGGAGAAGAGGAGTTGGAACTCAGATGAGGAGGTTAGGTAGGTGTGATGGTGAATGTGGGAGTGTCAGCAGCACACGAGGATAAGCAAGAGGAGGACAGGCTGAGCGGCAGCCAGCATCAAGCCAGCCATAATAAATGGTCATCCTAAGAAAGACAGGTACTGTTCACTGAGCAATGCTATGTGTCAAGAATTCTGTCTGCTTTATGACATATTCTCACAGTATCTCTGCAAGGGTAATTTTATTCCTATTTAACAAAGGAGGAAATTGAGGCCCAGAGAGATAACGCAACGAGTCATGTAAGAAGCAGTCGAGTAAGAGCGCAAACCTGCTGTTTGTTTCCACTCTACCATCAAGCTAGGGGGAGGCTGGGAATAAGTCCTGTTCCTAGACAGGCAGGCTATACAGCTGCTGGTGGCAGACTTTAATTCCAACAGTTTTGTAGGAATGACGACCCTGGGTGGATGATGAAATCAGGGATAAGAGGAGTCAGTGGACCCAAGGTACAAGGTCAGAAAGGGACAAAATTGATGCTGGGTCACCTGACTCTGTAAATGCCCTCTCACTGAAGACAATAAAAGCCCTCAATCCCAGAGTAGAGCTGAGAATTAAGTTGAGAACTCTTAGAGTGTCAACCATGCAAGGTATCAGTGACCAAGTCCTTGTGGATGCAGTTGGGACTTCTGTGGGAAGACCCTATGTAGGATAACTACGGATATCTGTGTTTTATATCAATAGGGGGTCAGCCGTCCTACAGAACTGTAATACAGCCTATGGAAACCAGTTGAAAATGAAAAAGTATGCTGAATAAATTGCTTATGACCCAACATGGTTCCAAAGCAGAGTTGAGACTATTGTGTAGCTGTGCACAGTGTAAGGCATGAAGGTTGGATGAGGATCCAGGTGATGGAAGAGGGATGTGACAAAGTGTGCAGCACCGAAAGCCTCAGGATGAGATGAAGAAGGAGTGAAGGAAGCCTGGGAATCATATTAAAGAAAACTAGAGGAAAACCACCTTTCAGGTAGAGGGTTGAGAAGGCCCAGGACTAAGAAGAGCCTGAAAGGCCTCCAGGGAATGTGACGCTGGCGCAGAAGGGAAGCGGAGTAATAATAAGTTGCTAAGAAATCAGATTAAACTTTGCTGGTATTTGCTATCTGTAGATAGCTTATGTTCCTGAAGTTCCTTTCCTGAGTAGCAGAGTTTAGTGGTATCTCTTAACTCTCAGTATTCTGTGTGAGCATTGAGAGATAAAAGATAGAATTACGGTGACACAAAGTGGGGAATTTATTATCCAAAGAAAAACCAGATTGAGGTGGGATGTTGTGGTTGTAGATGCCCCGCCTATGAAGGACAAATCTCCCTTTTCATTCTTGAGTGCAGCAGCCAAAATCTGTGCCATTACGTGAGCAAGCCCTTTACTACAACAGCCTTATGAGATAGGGTCTCTTATTCTTCTCATTTTAAATTACAGAGAAGGAAAGGTTACCCTGCTAAGAAATGGCAGAATTAGGATTTGAACCTCATACACCCTTCAGAACCTGAACCTATATTGTTAGGGCAAACCACATAAAATTGTCTGGGTTTTTTAGTGTATTATATTGGATATCGGTAACTCTCAATCATGTGATTTTGACCCTCGGTGTACTGAGAATACCCTAGAAGTAAGCAGATCTTGCTGTTTCAAGGAGCAGAATAGTCAGTTTCAGCTGCAACACAGTGTCTTGTCTTTTGTCACTTGTGATACCAGCGGTGAGAATAGAACTTTTTAAGGAGCAGAGAGGATGAACTTGTGAGATTTTCAAGCATGCGGAAGTGACTTGAATGGATTCCCTTTAGGCAACGGACACCTGGATAGAGATCCAGGAAGAGACCACCCACGCAGTGAGTTACTTGAAGAGCCAGCATGGTTTCTGGCAGATAGTGTTGGTTAATAAATGGTGAACACTGAACGTATGCCTGTGTCCGATTTCACACTGAGATGACATAAGAATATGGCTCTCCCCTGGTGTGTACATTCACTACCTACCAACTCAACATCTTGGCACAAGGTTGAAATTTTGGACCAGAGCAAATTTTGGCAGAGCGAATGGTGTTGGGGTGGAAGAGTCAGCGTTTGCTCAGGTTGTTCTTGCACTGGCCAAGCCAGGTGGCTTCAGGAACATTGTTCATGTCTTCTGTTAAATGAGCAGGCTTCTTCTTTCCAAAATCCTCTCTACATGGTTGGAAGGACGTTAACAGCTTAGAGAAAAGTCTTTGTGAGCCAAAAAAACAAAAACAAAACATAATGAAACCCCCCCCCCCCCCCCCGCAAAACTAAAAACATTATTTGAGGTGGGGAATAAAATGTTTAATCTTGTAGGAAAAATAGAGAAGCAACATGGTGGCTAGTCTGGAATTTCTGAAAGGCTCACTATTAGGGAGAGAGACAGTACGTGGGTCAAAAGGGAGAGTGAGAAAGCACTTCTGACACTTTACACAAACCTGGCCCCATGCCTGAATGCCTACAGAAGCCACCTCCCTGCTGCCTCTGCACTTTGACTCAGTACCTTCACCTGCTGCAGAGGGTGATTAGCAGCAAGGCCCACCACCACAGCTGTGGGCTTCCTGCCCCAGCCTGCCCTTGGGGCCTCCATCGCCTCATTTCTTCTGGCCTCCTCCCCTTTCCCCATTTTGGAACAACTGTACCTAATCCCCTCTCCCCTCCCTTTCCCCTCCCCAAACACCCCCACCTGCCCCTTCTGGCTCTGTGCCAGCAGCTGGCTAGTGAGTAGTGCCAAATCAAACAGATGTGTGTGGTATTGAGCAGCACGTGTTACCAGGCTCCGTGTCCAGCCCCGTGCCTGACCAGAGCTGTCTCTCAACTGGCCAACACCAGAAACCCCCTCTCAGGGGCACTGCAGGGCCTGGAACAGAGAAATGGCGAGATGCTATCGCCTTCTGGACATCCTAGTCTCCCTCCTCCTCACCTTGCAATTCTTTTCATTTCTTTCAGTTCAGTACCTCTTCCCCTGACTTGTTTACTTGTCTTTTTTATTTACTTATTTTTAACTCTTCCTCATTAATCAAGCTCCTGAACGTTTAAAGAATTACAGTTTAAAAAGGCAAAACAGGGTCTTCAAAACAAGCTTTAAAATTCAAGTTCTCTTAGATTTATAAAAGACATCACAATAGGCCAGAACCAGCCAGAAGAATAATAGCAGCTGGTCTTCTTCACCGCAGCTCGCCCAAGCCCAGGATCTTTAAGATGTCACTTCCTTCCTTCCTTTCTTAGTGGCATGCAAAATTCATGGTAATTCTCAGAAGTAGGTACTCTTGCAAGCAAATGTCTTTGATTCTCTGTACAATTGGCTAATTCTACTCACTCCCACCTACCTGTCTAAGTGAGGATGACTTGAGAGCAGCAGCAATTAACCCAAGAGAGCCCTGTGACAGATCAAAGCCCTCGGGAGCACTGAAATCTCATTGAAAATAAAATTGGCGGGTCTGGCCTAATGATACAAAGATTGTTCGGGTTTTAGAGTATATATATTAAACATGAGAAGTGAAATGGCGTGCATTCTTCATAGCTGCTACCTAAGAAACAATCCCCCCAAAAATGAAAAGCAACAATATTTTAGTGATTCATACTAAAGATGATGATTTTTCCAAAATAATGGCCTTAAATGTTGATAATCAACAGTGCCTACCTGAATTCCACAGACATGCATGCCTTTTGCATTTTTCAGTTGAATTGAAAATGCAAGATTACTGAATTTGGCCTTGTCTACACTTCTGAATATTACTTAAGTGATCATCAACATGTAAGAAATATTAAATCATAATGCTTCCCATTTTGATTTTGCCCTGATGCCCAGGATGCTCAGTTGAATTTGATTCTCAATTAAACAATTACATTAGTCTTTGCCATATCTTTTCGCTTTAATCTAAATTTCTAGTTCCTTTTTTTTTAAAAAAAAAAAAAACCTCAGGATATAACTTCTTTTATGTTATAAATTGTCCAAAATTCTTTTTGGAAAAACAGATGATATAATAAAGAAAGCGAATTCAATAAAAATTACATCTAATAACAATGATGAGAATAATTCCTGACACTTCACTTTCTACCTTTAATTAGTTATTTATGTACTTGTTGGAAGGTCATCATTAGACTGCAGATTCCCTGAGGACAGAGCCAGGCCTGCTATGTCTCTGCATCTCCCATCGGGTGGGTCTTTAGTAAGATTCTGTTGGATAAATACAACCTTAGGATTAATTTTAAGAGAAATAAAATGAGGTTGCCCTTCTCCTTTCTTTTCCATGTGTTTCTCTTTCTTTTCTTTTTTCAGGGAAGACTGTTGATAGAATGTTTTACAGTCAGAGGAGATCTGAGTTATATGGGGCTGCTTTCCTATTGCTGGGTGAGATGTTACTTTCGCCTCTTTCCCCTTTGAAGCCCATCGTAAATTTTTTTCTTCCTCTACATTGTTCTCTCCCTCTTCCTGCATAACACTCAGTAATGTTCTCCTACATAAATAATAACCACTTACATTTACATAAGCATTGGTAACACTGGCACATTCTTTCCAAAAAGGATTTGAGATGAGTGTCTTGGAGGATTTTTCCATTTTACAATGCACTCTCAGATGCTGTAGCTGCTATTGTTAGCTAATAATTTATAGCATACTTACCATGTGCCAGGCACTAGGCAAGGGCGTCTTGTACACTATCTCATTTAGTCCTCACAGTAATCCTACGGGGGAGCTACTGACATTGTCTGCATATTCAATGCAAAGAAACGGCGAGGCTGTGGAACTTGCACATGGTCACACAGCCAGGATGGGGCAGGAATGTGATTTGAACCCTGGCCTCTGGCTACAAAACTGAGGCTCCTAACCTCTGAATTATGTTATCCCTTTGGGCCATTACTTCAACCCAGTGAAATAGGCAGAGGGGAGGAATGAGGATGAAAGTAAAGGAACAACATTTTCTGAGTGCCTATCAATGTCCAGGACATTATGCTTTCCTTACAATATTTCCTTTGGCCCCTCAGTCATCCCATAAGGCAGACATCAACACCGTGAGCACAAATGAAGAGACAGAAACTGCCTTAGTTAACTTGCTAGGCACTCAGATGAGAAGGCAGGATTTTATCCCAGGTCTATTTGGTTCTAAAGTTCATATTTTTTTTCCGTTGTACACGTGGAGAAACTGGCCCAAGTTTACACAGCAGGTTATCAAAAACAACACCAAATCTGGTCTTTTAACTGCCTTTTGATGGTTTTGGTGTCCTACTGGGGTCAAAATGTGCAGTGCCTGGCTACTGAGTGTCCTTCTCTAAGTAACCCTGTGGGGCAGAAAGAGCACTTTAGTATGAGTTGACAAAGAGAAATGCAATTGAATTTCCATCTCATTCAGGGCAGAGAGAGAGAATAGCTTTGGGAACCAGGCTAGTTTGAAACAAGGGCTCCTGAAGCTAATTAAAAGCTAGTCTGGAGCTGCGCTTTTCATTCCTCAAGAATGTTCGACCTCATTAAATAGGAAAAAGCATGTAGAATTTTCTGATTTTTTTTCTAGGTTCTGCAGGTGATGGGGATGCTGAGTAAGTGAGACACATTTCTGCAGCTTCTAGCCTGTCCAGTGCCTTCTATGACATCGCTGTTGCTGATGAAGACTTACTGTTCTCCAGTGCTTATCACACTGGGAGGATGGCAGCTGGGCCAAGCAGACACAGAAGGGCATCATGCTGCTGACTCGTGGCTTCAGACTCTCCGTCTCCTGTCTTCCTTCCTCCTACAATTGCAGGGGGTGCCCCAAACATTTGCAGGCATGAATGCAGTGAGGCAAACAGTTGTTCATAGGAACAATTTCCCTTGGAGTCTTTCACAGACACCTGGAGCAAACTGGCGCTCAGGGGCACACGGTTCCAGTTAAAAGAAACAGAAAACTTTGGGAGGCCGAGGCGGGCGGATCACGAGGTCAGGAGATCGAGACCATCCTGGCGAACACGGTGAAACCCCGTCTCTACTAAAAAATACAAAAAACTAGCCGGGCGAGGTGGCGGCGCCTGTAGTCCCAGCTACCCGGGAGGCTGAGGCAGGAGAATGACGTAAACCCGGGAGGCGGAGCTTGCAGTGACCTGAGATCCGGCCACTGCACTCCAGCCTGGGTGACAGAGCGAGACTCTGTCTCAAAAAAAAAAAAAAGGAACAGAAAACTTTACAGGCTTTCCATTTGTCCTCTGGAAAAAAGTAGAAAGCCTGAAAGATTGTTCTAATGTTTGGACTTCAAGTTCACAGCAGTCAGCTGTAACTCAGAGGCCGTGTGCTCAAGCCATGAAGATGCCTGGAATTGAGAAGACAAGAAGTCAGGTTGGCAGAGCCTTATGGTGGATATTTTGTACTTTTGATTTAGGAAACCATTTATGGAGCACCCACTGGGTACCAAGCACTGTGCTAGCAGCTTTGCATATATTATATCTAATCCTTCCAAAGACTCCACAAAGTAAGTGTTCTTTTCATTTTAGAGGTGAGGAAAGAGGAACACCAGCTATGACCCTCATCTTCAAGACTTTTGGCCCTTGCTGAGTTAGTAGAGTACAGCCTGAGTAATCTTGGTTTTGCAAGGTGTCAGAACTAGAAGGGATATTAGAGCTCATGTCTACCTTTTGAGGATAATGGTGAAAAAAAATCCAAAGCCAGAAATGTAAATTAGTTTGCCCAGGGACACAGAGCAGAGCTGACACATCCACTCAGACCTCTGGGCCTGCATGTGGACCAGTCTTTTCTTTTCCATGTAACAGCAGGAGAACAAAGAGATTAAATTGCCATCTGGGGTGGATGGAACAAATGTCAAGGCCTGCCCTGGCTCTCTCTATAAGCAGTGATTACCACAGACATGGCAGTTTTCAAAGGGCTTCTCACTTGATCTGCTCACCATCCCTTAAAAACGAGGGAAGGGGAACCTTTGAAGTTATGGAAGATAAAGTGACTTGCCAATGTACAATGATAAAAATGTGCGTCTATGTCTGTAAAATATGTTAAGCTCCTTAGAAGAAAGGTGAAGGAAGAGAGCAAACGGTTTTGGCATTTTCTTATTCCCATCATCTTGTGATCTAAGTTGTTTGACATTGCTAAATCATCCTTTCAAAATAGTGACACTTGTTTCTCTCCCTCTTTGATTTTTCTCCAAACGGCTTGGGGTTCCAGAGGACAGCTCTTCTAGAAATGTCCCCGTCTTATCTCACAAAGCCTGCAGGAAGTGTATAGTCTACAATCACAGCCATAACATAAACACCAGTCTTTCCGAACCACGTGCAACATTGCCCAGTTCTGGCTATCAGAAGTGAGAAATGGCTACATGTTCTGGGGTGTGACGGCAGCACCGTGTGCAGGGTGCTTACCAAGCATTAGGGCCGAAAGGGATCTAAGACTCCTTCAAACTCTTATTTTCTGAATCAATTTTTACCTGTTTTTCTTCTGACCACTGGTCCTGATAAATTTTCAGATAGTAAACCTTTTGGTATAGTGGGAATCAAAGTCATTTGCAAAGCATAGAATAAGTGGTTTAGATGCTCAGGTATATTTTTCACTTTGAATGTTCCTTCTGAGTCAGTTTTGTTTATGTATCAAAATAATAAAATAATGGATTAAAGCCATGTTTCTAAGTCGAATGAAATATAAGATCTATGCATGTTTAAGGGTGTCTCCAAGCTAGCCTTAGTCATGCTCCCTACACTTCAGCCACTGGATGGCTTGCTGATTCCTGAATAGAGCATGTTAATTCCCACTTAAAATAATACTAACAACTTCTTCAGTTTGATATCAGTGCTTTTCACTCTTACGATAAAGAATTCTAAGCTAGGCATTTCCTGAATTTAGTTAAACCTATCATGTTCATGATCTCACCTATCCCTAAAATGGACTTACAAAATAGATAGGGAAGAAATGTTTACTTCCATTTCACAGATGAAGCTACTGAGGCTCAGATGAAATGGCCACCAGCTCAAGGTCACATGGTATTCTAGCTAGAAGAACAATGGGTCTGCTGAATTCCACTCTAGAATTCCTTCCTCTATATTGTTGGGATTAGTGTTTAACTCTCCCAGATTTGGATTGTATGTTTGGTCACTGATACGTCCCCTCAAGATAGGTGAAAGCACCTGGTTGCTTCTTGCAGGGGTAATGACCACATACCTCCTGCATCCCTGCACTTCCCCACCTTGATTCATGCTGTTCTCTCTGCTGGGAATTCTCTCTCTTCTCCTCTGAATGGTCAACTCCTCCTAATTCAATTTTAGGCCAAGTGAAATAACACCCTTTGATTAGTTTTCTTTCGTGTGTTGCCGTAGTGCATGCTTCTGCTACAGCACATCAGTGGGTACCAAGCTGTAGCCAGGTGTCTCTCACGAAGTCACAGAAGGGAGGGACTTCAGTGACAAACTAGAGGAAATTCTTGTTGAGATCCAGGAACAGTCTTTGTTTTGATATTTTTATCACTTACCACAGTGCCTGGAATGTAGTAGATATTTTTTGACTAAAAGTTGCTCAGGGCCTGAAAATTAGGCTGCTCCTAAAAAGAAATGAGATGGCAGGCAAGGAGTTATATAACAAAAATGGAAACTAGGATCTTAGGCTTCAGGTTTCAGAGTGGATTTCTTGAGGCATTGGATAACTTCCTACAGTTCTGTGAATCATGAGATGGTTATGAACTCTTTGGAGCTGAAGGGACTCTTGGATCCTTTTTGTAAGATGGGTCTACTGGCATTTCCTGTTCTGAGTGAGCATGAGCTCCTCAACTAATGCCTTGAGAGTTGAATGTTGGTTTACCATGTACTGTTGCCTTAGACCAGATTTTTCCTTTAATGAAGTGTCAAAAACAACTTTAGATGGAGAAAATGAATTGAGTGGGGGAAAAAGTCCATGAGTCCCAGAATAACCTCCAGTTTGGTAATGATTTATCCTGTTCTATTGCTAATTTTGCAATTAAGCAAGAGTACTTTATATGCTTGAATGACCCATGGATTGTATCTTAATCAAATTAATGTGTCTACAACATAAGACTGATTCAGTGTTCAACTATTAGAATGACAAATGATACAAAAACCTCAATTTTTTCTCTCCTTTCTCTCTCTTCTCCCCACAAAACCCTCTATCATGAAAGGTCAACTGACTGAAAGCCTGTTGTTTTGATGGCTAACATGAGATCTCATTGGTTAAAAAAGTGAGAAGGCTGGCTACCGCCCCTCACCCCACTTCAAACCAACTGTATGTGTATGTGTGACTATGTTTGTAAGTTTGGATTTAAAAAATTGTGGTTAATTCTTCTTGTTGTGTACTTCCTGCCACTGACATTTGTTGCTGTTGCTGTGTAGTGAGGTTGAGGCTGGGTGGGAGAAATCAGATACAAATGACCTATATATTTATTCCCCAATTTTGACTACCCCTCTCAACCTCTATTCTTGGAAAACCTGGAAAGTAGAAAAAGATGGCCAGGAATGCCAGCTAGAAATTGCATTGCCCTGAACCAACCCCCGATGACTTTGGGTCATCTTAGTTGATAAGACATTTGAAAAAATATGACTCTGCTTAATAAAATGATATACTGTTTTTTAAGATTATAAATCACAAGTAATGATTTTTTTTTAGAAATAGGCCCTTGTGGTTTGAGTTAAGGTAACTGGAATTTAAGCCTCCCTAAGCTCTATTCAATCATCTTTTACAGTAACTTCAGTAAATAGTGTCTCACCCTTGTCCAATCCATTTCCACAATTAGTGAGGTACATTTTAAAAAATGTTAATTAGATCACAACTCTTCCCTGTTTAAAACTCTTTGATGGGGTGGGCGCGGTGGCTCATGTGTACAATACAGCACTTTGGGAGACTGAGGCGGGCGAATCACGAGGTCAAGAGATCGAGACCATCCTGGCCAACATGGTGAAACCCCGTCTCTACTAAAAAAAAAAAAAAAAGAAAAATTAGCCCAGTGTGGTGGCGGGCACCTGTAGTCCCAGCTACTTGGGAGGCTGAGGCAGAAGAATCGCTTGAACCTGGGAGGCGGAAGTTGCAGTGAGCTGAGATAGCACCACTGCACTCCAGCCTGGTGACAAGAGTGAAACTCCATCTCAAAAAAACAAAACAAACAAACAAACAAGAACTCTTTGATGGCTTCTCACTGTACTTAGCACTTAGAATCAAGTTCAAAGTTCTTGCCATGGCTTAGAAGGCCACACAGTCTGCCCCTGCCTTTCCCCTTGACCCCCTCTTTTGGCCTTCCTCTTCTATTCTGGCCACCCACTTTCCAGCCTCGGGACCTTCAGACTGGTCTTGATGCCTGCTTGCCTCTCGCTTTTTTTTTCTGGCTCACGGCATAAGGATCACTCCTTCAGAAAGGACTGATTGGACCCACCATGTAGATTAGGCCATCCCTTCTGTTATGTTTCTTTACACTATCGTATACTTTTTCTCTTATCACAAATCATAATTTGTGATTTTAGATATATTTCTCTGCTTATTTTTTATTTTATGTCTGTTTGCTCACTAGCCCATAAGCTTTATGTTTGCTTTGTTTGCCTTGGTATCCAGTTCTGGGTATAGAGGAGGAGCTTAATGAATATTTATTGAAAGAAAGAATGGGCAACTCATTGACTTTCATAATACTTAAAATTTCTCAGCCATAATATGGAAATAGTCTTGTCATCATTATTCTACAGCTAGCTATGGAATTCATTGTGATATCTGTTTCACACTGAACTTTGAGATGTTGGGATATCAGTTGGCTATGGAAGGAACGTGAGACAGATAGTTATTTGTTTTTTCTTTCTCCCCTCCATTCAAAGTTCAGTAGCTCATGCAGTAGCGATTAGACACAGCCCCTGTTCTTCAACCCATGAAGAACATGAAGGGGAACCACTCCATTGTGGCATCTCCCCTGCCATAACTCCGTTAGTCATTGGCTCTGCCATTAACACGCCAGGTAAATGATGAAGGAACACTTAACGCTTTTAAGTCAACAGTTGAAGACTTACTCCTCACCATCTAAATTTTCTTTAGAAATTTTTTATTGTCTAAATAACCTTGGAGAGATTTTTAAAATGCTCAAAAGTTGTTAGAGAAGATACTAAATGCGAAATTCCACTGTTCTCCCAATCCTTTATCAAAAAGCTCAAGGCCCAGTCCCTCTGCTTTCTAGGTGGCCTTCTCTTTGCTTATTCCCTCCGAGCCTTCAGATATCAGAGCCCAGAATTTCTCCAGATATATTCTCTTAGAACCCATAGCTCTGATTTCTTTCTAGCTCAAGAATTTTTTCCGGGGTCGACACAGAAACCTGCAGGGAGGTAAGAACAAGAAGAGTCAAAGGAGCAAAAGAAGCTACAAGTCTTTAGGAAAGCCAGTGAGTATCTCCGAACTTTGATTTATCTGTAAAATCAAAGTTTCATATACCAACCATATCAGGGCATTTAAAACTAAACTGAATTACAAATGTCATAGTATTTTTTACAGGGTGATACTCAATGTTCAATAAACATCAGCTGATTATTTCTATCACTTGCACTTCTTCCTGCTCTTCTTTGGCCAATCCAGAATGCATGTGACTCAGCTCAAGATGGGAGAAGAGTATCACTTACAGTTGAACCACCTGGTTGTTAAAGAAATGAATTGAGTTTAGGTGCTCAGTTGGCTAGAAGCATTGATCTCACACCAGATTTTCCATCTCAGCTCTGTATGTGTGCTAGATTTTAAAATTCCAGTATGTGGAGGGGTTTTAATAATAAGCAAATTCAACCTCCCCCACTCATTCATAACTAGAAATCTAGTAGACAAAGAGTCTTTGGTTGGAACCATCCCACTGTCTTGTTTTGCATACACACTCCGTCTCTACTTCCCAAGGGAAGAAAACCCTAGAAAGAATGTGAGATTAACAGAAGAGAAACAAAGATGTCACCCAACTACTGGCAAATCCCACCATCAAAACAAAACTTTAAGCTTTTGCAATATTGGGTCTGAGAAAAATGGTTGGGTCCTCATTCAGGAAGTTTTTTTTTTTTTTTTTCCCCTGAAAACAGAGGATCCCTGACCCTCAAGAAGCTAAGTGGATGAAAGATCTAGAAAAGATACTCATAGAAGATTGAGGATCCGCCTTGGACAATATGATGTTCACCTGGGAAACATGGCTAGGCTGGTAACACCTTAGATACAGAGTTGGAAGAGTGTTTCAGGTAGAGAAGCCAGCATGTGCAAAGGCCTCAGGTGAAAGAGTATTAAGCTGGGTAGAGGACTGAAGGAAGTTAGGTTGGGATGGATTAGGGGATCGTAGATGGGGATGCGTCAGAGAGGGTGGCAGGAGCCAGCCCATGAACATCTGGGAAGCTAAATAAAAGGATTAAGCTTTACTTTGTAACTAAAAAGTGTTTTGATCAAGAAGTGATCACAATCAGCAATGCTAAGTGCTGGGTGTGGCGTGTCTAGATGAAGAAGAGGAAGGTGGCCTGGACTCAGGCAGTGGCAATTGAGAAGGAGAAAGGAAAAGAGATCAGAAGATTTTTAGATGGAACATTAATGGGACTTGGCAATGGGTTGGATGGGCCATGCCTGAGGAGGAGGGAGCTGTTGAGGATGATAACCCAGGAGTTTTGTGGGGGTACTGAGTACCATTCAGGGAGAAGGGAACACAGGGGCAAGAAGCAGGTGTTGGCAGACAGGTGGTGTGTTTAGTGTGCGAGCCAGGTTGGGAGGTCTAGTTAGTAGACTAGTAGTAGTAGTGGTAGTAGTTAGTGTTCTAGTAATAGTAGTAGTAGTTATAGTAGTAGTAGCAGTTGTTAGTAGTTTAGTACTAGAGAGATAAGGTGGAGATAAAGATTTGAGGGTTATCAGCATACAGATAATTGTTTTTCAAATTATTCTTCAGGTACATCCTATACCAGACCCACCTGCGCTACTCAATAAACATGGAGATTACCTGGGGAGGATGGGATAATGGCTAAAGAGTTGTTAAACGTTTTACCTGTGAAATGAGCATAGGAAATATAAATTTGAACATTCTCTAAAAGTAATGGCCACTTAAGTAATGGTGTCTGAATATTCCTGATGTAGAGTGATGGCAAAACGCTGCTGGAGAAGCAGGAAGTATTCCTTTTATTTCTTCTTTTCTCTCCTTCTTTTTTTCTTGTTATCCATTCCACACCCTTTGCCTCCAGCATACACTAATTCTGTTTGTTTTGTTTCTTGGGAGGAATGGTACAAATGAGGCCCAGCCCCGTTCTTTTTTCTTTCATGTTTTCTTCTTCTTTTTTTAGTCTAATTCGGGACAAAAAAAGCTTTCATCGAAAGAGCAGATGTCATAAGCTTTGGTCTTTTGTGGTGGTTTTATTTTATTTTATTAAAAAAAAATCCTCCTGCAGATGAGGCTCATTTAAACATAATGAGGAGGCAACAAAGGCGTCGCACAGAGGAGCTTCAGATTCGGTTTGACTCAGGGGAGGGAGACCAAACAAGGAGATGTCCTGTCCATTTGGCTTCCCTCTATAGGGCCCAGAGCAGCTGCATTTCAGATGCAAATGGGAAATGCAGGAGGTGGGGAGGGGGAGGGTGTGGAAATGCCCAGGAAGCTGGTGTGCAGGTGTTAAGGATTCCAGGCATCGCTGCAACAACAGGCTCTGAAAACACAGAGCTCCCAGACAGAACGGGCTTGAGAGTTCTTGCTTGGAGGGCTCAAGTGGACCCGCAGCTGCACTGGACATTCCTTTTTGTGGTCATCAATGGGCCCTGTATTGAAAATATGAGAGCGAGCAACTGGCACGTTCAGAGAAAGGAAACGCTTTGGAAATTGAGCAAACGCTAGGCTAAAGGGGCCACCCTTTGGCTGCCCTGATTACTTAAATCAAGTAATTTAAGTGCATGCGTAAAACAGATACTCGATACAGGATCCTGTGACTCCTGGGGTTGGTAGGAATCCATGGAATCATCAAGCCCTTCTCTCTCATTCTATGGCGAGAAAACATGCTCCAAGGGGCGGAGCGATTTGCCCCAGGTCACACAGTGGGTTAGTGAGACAGAGAACACAGAATGGGCAACAGTGACATTGATTGAGCCCTTTCTGTCCTAGACACTATTCAACATTATAATTTTTCAAAATGATTTACCCAGCAGACTTATGAACTAAGTTTTTTATTTCCAGTTTTTAGTATGGGGAAATTGAGGCTTTAGTAAATTTAAAACTTGTTCCTCAAAATACCGTTAGATAGAAGGAATAAGTTCTAGTATTCAAAAGTACAGTAGGATAATCATAGTTAGCAATATTTTTTGTATATTTCAAAATAGCTAGGAAAGAAGAGTTATAATGTTCCTAACACAAAGAAAAGATAAATAATGTAGGTGATGAATATTCCAGTTACTCTAACTTGATCATTACACATTGTATGCATGTATCAAAATATCACAGGTATGCTCAGAATATGTACAAGTATTACCTATCGGTTTTGGAAACCTCATAAAAAATAAAATAATAATAAAATAATAAAAATATAAGTAAAATAAAAATAATAAAAAATAATACAATTTGTCCCAAGTCAAAAAGCTAATAAGTGATAGTCAGGATGTGAATCTAGGTATGTATGTTTTATTTCAAAACTTGTGCTTTTTTTCTTTCATTACACTTCATTCCTGACTCATAGGCAGTGTTTTCCCTCAAACACAAACACACACACACGAAAATATTGATTCATATATGTCCATAGTTTCATATTGTACATATGAAAATATTATTTCTCTTTCCATATATGTAAAACGTACTAAAATGCATATATATTAAAACCATGAAACGTGACACATTTTCCTTCAGACACAAATATACTACAGCACTGTCTAATACACCTATGAAATTGTTATTTATGGCTTTTCATGTAATATGTATTCAATAACTATTTGATTTTGAATTGTTCCTTTTTATTGGAAAAGGAGCTCTTCATTAGAGACAGAAACTACTGTCCACCAACATTATTATTTCTGTGACTTCCACACATTTGCATTGTGCCTGTGTTTATGAGGTGCATTTGCATGCATTAATTCATACTTACTGAATTAATTAGGTGATTAGTTGGCAGTACCTATGTAAGAAAAGGGTAAGTGGGGCCACTAGTCCCATCTTATAGATGAGAAAACTGAGGCTCATGGAAGCTCATCAGTTTTTCCACACAAGCTTGGATGGTCAACTCAGGTTGTCTCATGCCAGCATATTGGCAGAAGCTCTTCAGTGAGGACCACGCTGATGATAGAGATCAGAGGGAGAGAGTCGTGAGAACACAGGTGCACTTATTTCCCTGCTGAAGGATGCTGTGGTCCAATGTGCAGAACTCCAGATTTGCAGACAGACAACCTGACACCCTGTGGGTGTGTGAGTGTGTGGGTGATGCTGGGAGGTGCGGGGATCACAGAGATTGTGACCTTGGTGAGGTCTGTGTGGGTGGTTTTCTTTGCACAAATGTGTCACCCTGTGTGTCTGCCTGAGGACTATGCCAATGCTCATATGAATGCGTGCAAATGAGCACCCATATGGTGAATGATACCCCCGATTGTGCTGGTGATATGGCCAGAGTCCTGGGTTTTTTGGATCCTTATGTAGTGCACTGGCTTTGAGTAGTTTTGTGATGTCAACCTGAGCTTCTGAGATCAGCCTTTCTTCAGTGTCAATGGACCTAGAGTTCCACTCTTTCCTTGAGAAAAAATAACCCAGCAATATCTCCTACTACTTAGAGGGTCAGGAGTGTGACATGTATATTTGAAGAATGATACAGTATAAAATCAGAGGCTGCTAGGGTTTTAAGGCACCTAGATCCGATACATATTTTACAGATGAAAACACTGGAGACCAGAGGAAAAAATGGCTTGATTTATTACTTTGTGCCTGTTTTTGATATTTCATGTATTCAACAAACATTTGTTGAGTAGGTATTCTGTGGAAGGACCTGCCTTCAAGGATCTCTCAGTCTAGTGTAAAGAAGCATGCATAAACAGGCAGTCACAATGCCAGTCGGTGGGGCAAGTGGGCATCTGAGAGGGCCACACGGCAGAGACAGCATCTGAACCCAGTCTGGAAATACATGCAGTCTTGCCCAAGGTGGAGAAGTGTGTACCTGTGAGAAGGAGTGGCATGTTCAGAGACCCAGAGGTGGGAAGCATGAGATGTGATCAAAGGACTTTTGAGAGCTGGCTGAAATGGAGGGTGTGTCTCTGTGTGTATGAGTTTATGGGGTGGGGTCAGCAGGCAAAGCCAGAAGGTGAGGAGGTGCTGAATCACAAAAGGCTTTATACACCAGATGAAGGAGTCTCCACTGTTCTGTAGAAACTGGGAAAACCTTGAAGGATGTTAAGCAGAGGGATAACAGGATTATAAATTAGTTTTGAACATACCATTCTGTGCTCAGTCTAGAAAATGGACTGGGTGATCCTGCAAGCAGGGAGACTGGTCTAACCTTGCTGCATGTGCAATATTTGGGGATTTTAAAGTGGTGATGTGGGTGGAAAAGATAGTCTGGAGTCGTGGAGAGAGGCCCAGGCTGGGAATCAGGTGGCTGTCAGGATTAGAATCCATGCACGCTGATCTCAGTCATATGGGATACTTCTTAAAAAATGGTCCATCAAAAGTGGCATTCAAATGTGTCCTAGTGCCTGGTCTGAAAGGCTCCAGAGGACAGAGAATGCTCAGCATTTGTTCTGGAAGACCTCCCTGGGTAGGCAGGGAGTTCCCCACGAGGTGAGGTGGAGGGAGTCATGGAGAAGTACTCAGGCCCCTGTTCACTTGCACCATGTCAGAGCCAGGAACCCACTAGGGCCAACCCCTTTTTATTTTGGAGCCATCCTTCATCAGATATCGTGTTCACTCACTTCCTCTTCAGCCCCCACCCCGTTCCTACCACCACCACCTCCTTGCCTTAGTCACTGGAGCTGAGTCATTCTTCGAGCCTATTCCTGTCTCCTTCCCCTATGTCGGGGTGAAAGGGTTTGAGTAGGAGCCACTGGGCATGGGCATTCCTATCTCCTGGCCAGTCTCTGTGACTTCAGGAAAGAAGAGAGAAAAGGAGCTGATGTAGCCTGAGTACCTCCTGTGTGCCACGCCAATGCCAGACTCATCAACATCTATGTCTTGTCACAATTGTCTTACGTAGTGGTGTTATCTTCAGATGGGGAACATGAGGCTCAGTGAGGTTCAGTCATTTTCCCAAGGCCACACAGCAGGTAGACCTGAAGGATTTCAAAGTTTACACTATTTCCAATACATTACTTTGCCTCTTTACATCATCTCTGGGAAAGGATGGCATTTGATTCAACTCATAGTTTAGTGCCTACTATGTGCAACACACTGTACCAGAGTGGTTAATAGAGGGCTCCTGCCGTCAAGGAGCTCAACATCGCATGATGGAAGTCTTTGATCCTTTGATTTATTCGCTCAGTATTATTTGAGTACCATCTACAGGCAGAGCCCTCCTGGGGGATGTGGAGATAAATAACCCAGGATCTCAGCCCTGACACGCAATAGCACTGAGCACAGGATGCTGTGGTAAAAAAGGGGAAAGGATATTTAATAGTCTATGAAGAATGCAAGGAAGACATTGCAGAGCTACTTTTAGACTGACATTGAAGAGTGAGTGTTTTAATAGACAAAGAATCTGGGGCAGGAAAACCGGCGCTGTAGAAACTATAAGCACACTGAAGGGAAGTACAGGAAAAGTCAGGCATAAATAGAGAGTGGGAGTGGCTGGCAGATGACGGGTAGTTGTTGAGTAGTTGAAAGAAGCTTTGAAAGCCCTACTTACAAGAGAGAAATTCCTGAAGTCTTGAACAGTTGCTCGTTCTTCTGTTGACCCGTTGGCTCTTCATTGCATGCTTCCTCTACACTGGGTGCTGGGCGAAGTGTTGGGGTACAATGGAGGCTGAAAAGTACCTGGCTAAAAGCCAGGCATGATGGTTCATGCCTGTAATCTCAGCACTTTGGCAGGCCAAGGCAGACGGATCACCTGAGGTTGGGAGTTCGAGACTAGCCTGACCAACATGGAGAAATCCCGTCTCTGCTAAAAATAGAAAAAAATAAAAATAAAAAAAAAGGCTGGTTGTTGTAGCACATGCCTGTAATCCCAGCAACTCAGGAGGCTGAGACAGGAGAATCACTTGGACCTGGGAGACGGAGGTTGTGGTGAGCCAAGATCACACCGTTGCACTCTGGCCTGCATAAAAAAAGCGAAACTCTGTCTCAAAAAAAAAAAAAAAATTACCGCTAATCCCCAACATCAAGGTGGTCAAAAATTCGGATGGCCACAGTTCAATGGATGCTTGCAAACTGGGATAGTGTTGAGAAGGAAAGACAGATGGTGTGAGAGGCCACAGAACAGGAGGGATTGTTTTAGGGGGAGTGTTGACGGTAAGGAAGGGGTTACTTGAAGAAACTGCATTTAAGCTGAATCTGATCAATGAATAGGAGTAATTACATCAAGTGTGAGTGTGAGTGTGTGTGTGCGTGTACGTGTTTGTGTGTTGAGAGAGTGGCTGGGATAGGGGATAGGGACAGGGAATACTGCCCCAGAAGGGTGCTGTTAACAAAGAGAAGACAGTTGATATAACAAACATTCTAGTAAAATAACAGCGTAGGGTGGCCTGGAAACTGGTGGCACCTTGCCGGGTTCCCTGAATTCAATTATCGAGGCCATGCCTTTGTGTTCATCCCAGGAAACAGCTGCTAAGCCCTGGTCTCAGAGCTTTCACTGACTCCCACTTCTGGATTTTGCTGTGTGACTAGGATGTTTGTTCCTCAGAGTCTTCATCTGTAGAGTGGAATAGAACACACTATGTGCCTTTCAGAATACTGAGTCTAATAAAAAGTGACAAGATACAAGTTGTCTATAGACATTCATTCAACAATTTGGAGTTGATGTTTAGAGTGAGAGAGGAGCTTTGAAGCTTTAATTACACACACACACACACACACACACACACACACACACACAGCCCAGGACTTAATATTGTCAGCCTCTAGTAGACAGATGTGGGTATTCATTTCCATACTCACATATCTCTAAATAAAGAGTTGGGCTTTGAAGAGCTGCAGGGCACTGACACCATCAGTCTGCTCCTTGGGATGCTCCTGAAAAGAGAAAACTGCCTTCATTTTCATTCTCTTTTTTTTTTTCTTTTTTTTTTTTTGGAGACAGAGTCTTGCTCTGCTGCCCCCAGGCTAGAGTGCAGTGGCATGATCTCAGCTTACTGCAACCTCTGCCTCCCTAGTACCAGCGATTCTCCTGCCTCAGCCTCCTGAGTAGCTGGGATTGCAGGCGCCTGCCACCGTGCCTGGCTAATTTTTGTATTTTTAGTAGAGACGGGGTTTCACCATCTTGGCCAGGCTGGTCTCGAACTCCTGACCTTGTGATGGACTCGCCTTGGCCTCCCAAAGTGTTGGGATTTCAGGCGTGAGGCATAGTGCCCAGCCCATTTTTTTTCTTGATTTGTAGCACCCTTTTTCTTCGTGGGGCTACAAAGGGGTTTCAGTTTGGAGCCAAAGTGCATCAGACACAAGCATTAGTGTGTGAACTGAGACTAGGGTCCAGATTTCCACAGCACTGAACTGCCACTTTCTGGGAGCCAAAGCCCTGGCAGTTTTCCTATTTGTTGTACAAGAGCCTAAGAATGCTCAGACTCTGTAACCTTCAGAGACAAATGAGAAAACGTTTCCATGTTATTTGATAAGTTCCTATCCCTGAGAGCTTGACAGCCTGACAGAATGTCACCGTGCTGTAGGAACAAGTGTCCTGAAGTTGGAGCATAGCATTTTGATTTCTAGCTTTGGTTCTGCCATAGGCTGTGTGACCTTGGACATGGTCACATCCACAATCTGAGGCCCTGCTTCCCCATATCTAAAGCAAGGTGGGTGGTACATGATTTTTGAGTCTTTTGTAGCCTTGACATGCTATGCTCCTAGGCCATGAAACTCTCCCAGAAGGACACTGGGTGGCATTTAACCTGGCCTTGGCCTACCAGTTGCCTGTGTTTATCGTCTGGAAGAGCCTTCTCTCTTTCTTGCTGGTGTTCTGTCACCTAAAACCCAACTACAAACAAGTTTTCTCCACAACACTTTCAGTACCAGCATTTCATAGATGATTTCTACATAGTTTCAAGATTTTCTGTTGAGAAAGGCCCAGTGGCTCTAAACTGATGTCAAATTATATTTGATGCATAATACAGGCAGTGTAGTGTTCAATTAGTACAGGCTAAGAGAAAGGTGATGAATAGCATGATCAAAAGTAGCTGGGGTGGAGATGGACAGATGGATTGATTTGGTCCAAACATCCAATCATTAGAGCTTTGTCTTTCTACTATCAAAGAGTATTTCTACCATCCAATACTCTCCTTCCAAGTTTCTAGCTAAGAACAAATTTGCCTGACAGATGAGTTTGCTTGTGAAACTTAATGTTTTTCTTTTGAAGATATTCACCAAGATGTGTGCAAATGTATGTATGCATATAGCTTATATTCAATACTTTTTTTTTTTTTAGATGGAGTCTCTGTCGCCCAGACTGGAGTACAGTGGCACGATCTCGGCTCACTGCAACCTCCATCTCCTGGGTTCAAGCAATTCTCCTGCCCTAGCCTCCTGAGTAGCTAATGATTTGATTTTTTAACATCACCTGATTTTGATTATGTCTATGATTCCTGTGATTGGTCCAGACCAGGGAAGGAAAGTGACAGAAACCTTAATGCTTAAGAAAGCCTTTTATAGAGGGCTTTTCTGATCTCTCCTCTACTGAAGACTTTTAGAAAATAAGAAAGTAGACATCATCCTCCCAACTTAAATCAAGGCAACCCCAATTCATGTCACTTCGTTGGATGCTCATGATAACTCTGTAAGGTAGATAGGCCTGGATGAGGAAACAGACTCCGAAAGTCACCCAGTTAGCAGGTTGCAGCACTAGACTCCAACTGCTACCTTAAAAAAAAAAAGTAGTTGTATAAGTCTCATGAGAGCGTGCGCAGTATTAATACAATTTTGTAGATGAGGAAACAAGTCTCCAAAGCATTCCCTGGTTTGTGCTTTGGCCTGGCTGTGCCGGGGACTTGGACAGATTCCCATCACACGTGGTGCTTCTTTCTGCTCCATTATGAATGTTACCACTCTGGTGAGACAGTTTTACTCACGGCTTACACATCTGTCATTCTCTGTCCCTTTGAAAACCCATTTCATGGTCCAGTAGAGCAGAGTTTCATCCAACAGCACTATTGACGTGGTGGTTTCAAAGTGCAGTGCCCACCCCCTGGCTGGGCTTGGGGCAGTAATGTTTAACAGTCTGGTAGTTACATTAGAAACAATAATAACACAATAGTCAGGTTTGGTTCTAACACACGAATGAGTCCCAACCCTCTAGCTGTAACTGAAATAGGTAGAAGGGGAGGAATGGATTTAGGATTCTTCTGTAGGATTCCTGATCTATTCTTCTGCGGCCAGACAGAGCAAGAAAACCCACGGGACCATGGACCACAACACAACCCCATGATTGGAAAAACTCATGTTTTACAGACCACCTCTCAAGACTCAACGCTGACAGGCTGGAAATAAACTAGAATAATTAATTCTAAAATAGTCACGAAGACAAATCTTCCTTCCAATTCAATGCAAAGATCTGGATTGGCTTAATGTCTGGAGTGTGTGCTATTTGACTATTTCTACTAAACGTTAATTAAATAATCCACCTAGCTCTGGCCCCCAGAGCTCCAGGGTCCCCAGAAGTGGAATGTCCTAACTGGTATCTCTCCCTTTCCAAGTTAGCCCTAGGATGAGTGCCCCACTGAGATGAGGTAGTGGGCTTTCAGCATTCAGTAGCCTCCAATGCTCCAACCAGAGCAACTTGGTTTGCGGTTCACCTCAGGACAATGCAAACTGAGCTATGCATTTACTGTAATTCTAATCAGATGATTCTATAATTGGAAGAGCACCAGTGGCATTCTGTCTTTGGAGTCTTTTCCATTAAGCAACTGAACAAGGGCCAGGGGACCTTTACTTGTCCCAAATGCAGATTATGATAGAGACTCTGAGATCTGGATACTATGTTCCATTCTATAATAGGATCAAGTTCTCAATTTTTTCTTGGTAAGATTATAAAATGTGTATAGCAGTCATTTCACCCATACTTTCAATAAATTCTGACCAACTGTTCTCCTAACAATGAAGAACAAATGAAATGAACAAAGTGCTTATGTGTATTCGCGGTGGGGAGTGTGTGTATGTATGCTTGAAGATAGTGACTGAATATTTTAGGTAAATATTTCCAAGTCTAGATTATAATCATATATGGTAATTGTTGACCAAAGTAATAAGAATAACAACCTGAATTTCTTAATCTCTCTAGATACCTCAATTAGAAACAGAAAGAAATATTATGGACACATGCATTGGGGAACTAATTTGCAGTAGGAACTTTGCAAAGTATTGTGCTGCTTTCAGAAATATAGGAATGCATCAGACCTTGACCTTGACTTTGAAGAGCTCATAATTTAAAGAGGGAGATAAATCATGATCATAAAAATCATAATCTGAGATAGAAAGTGCAGGGCCTGTGGCACTGGGATTTAGAGGAAGGAAAGTTTACTCACTCCCGGGAAGTTCTGGCTTGGCTTTTTGGAGGAGGCAGACTTTAAAGAATGGGAAGGATTTGGTCCAGGGACAAACAAGGGGAAAGAATAATTGCAGGAGCAAAGGCGAGATGTGAAGTGAGAATGTATAACTGGACGGTGCTGCCTTCACAGGCAGTTGGGGTAAATAAAGGACTCTACCAGTGACCAGAGGGATCTTGTTAAAATATAGATTCTGATGCAGTTGCTCTGGGGTGGAGCCTGAAAATTTGCATTTCTAATAAACTCTCAGGTGATGCTGATGCTACTGGTTCTCAGCCCCCTCTAAGCAATAGGGAATCATTACAGGTCTTAAACAGTACAGAGTTCCTGTTATGACCTTCAACCTTGGAAATCCCTTTAAGGAGACATTTTGAGGGTGCGGACACCCACTTGATGACGGATACAACAGCATTTGCTTTTCCTTTTCCAGTTGTACTGATCAACATAAAAACCCAGTTAGGGTGAAAATGGATAAGGGGTGAAAAGGTTAACTAAAGACCTGGATTCTAGATACCAGATAATACACAAACCACAATGTAAATGCTGTTTTGGTTTCAGAAATGGTTTCTCCTCCTAAATTGTTAATTGAAGGGCAAAAGAGGGCTGATGAGTAACTATATATTTGAGAGTGCTTTAGGCCCTCTAGCCTGATTGTTAATATAATTTTATAATAAGATGATAATACTTCAGTAGTGCCATGGGGAAAGAATAGGAATTGGAATCAAAAGATCTGACCTTACATTCTGTAACCTCTCTGGGCCTCAGATAAACTTCCTCATCTATAACACAGGAGAAAAATCTCTTCCCCAGCTACCTCTCAGTTCTTCATAAAAAGCAAATAAGCTAATGGGTATGAAAGTGCTTTGCAGACTGAGAAGTGCCTTGCAGGTGTGATGGCTACCTTTTATCATTACGGATGGAGATATTAGTGTTTTCTCTGTTCCTGGGACTTGCTGGCAGAATGAGTTAGTGCAAACTCTGAGGAGAACCTGTGTCAGCCTCAGGGGCAAGGCCCCAGGTAATATGGCATGAGAGATCCTCCTGTAGAGTTTGTGTCTCCTGTCAAAGCAGGATGCACCTGCTGCCAGTAGATCAGACATACCCTTGCGTCTGGTTGCACAGCTTCCTGTGATCTCTGGGGAAATGTTATCAGCGGCAATATTGCCATGCAGGGCATCCCCTGGGAGTGACTTTAGGGGCAAGACTTCTGTCTCATGTTCTCTGCTACCCACTGAAGGCTATTCTGGCCAAGCCCCCAGAGCAGGTAACAGTGGCAGGTAAGAGTATTTGTTAGGTAAGAGGAAAGTCAAGAGCATGAAGGCTCCAAGGTCTAAGAAAAAAAAGCAAGCCACCAAGAAGCAGTTTTGTTTTTTTTTTTTCTTTTTAGCAGGAAAATAGGTGGCATTCAGAGAGTGAATAGGGGGACAAGAAGATAACTCCTAGAGCCAAACCTACAAAGTCAATACCTGGACCAGAAAGCTCACTTTTCAGGAGAACTCTACTGCAATTTACACTCACTAGAACTGAGTGTCGCTTAAGATAACAGGCATTAGAAATCACCATGGAGGTCAGGTTCAATCCCCTAATTGCCCATGAGGAACCAGGCATTTGGCAAAAAGGGGCTTGACCTGAGTTAATAGAAGATCCCAGGATAAATCCCAGATCTCTTGATTCTCTTTCTCTTGCTGTTTGAGAAGGGCCATCCTTTTTGCCCCTCCTGGCCTAAGTTTCTTCATTTCAAAAATGGTGGGAAAGGTCATTGTTTCCCTTGTGTGCTTTTCCAGCTCCAATATTCCATGGGTCCCAGAGACCCAGGCTTCAATCTAGGCCTAGAGCATCTCCCCGTTCAGGCCGTGTTCATAGGAATCATAGCCTCTCCCTTTATTCTCCCTGGGGAATCTACAGTAATGCTTAATCCCTGCTCCCAGACTCACTTTCGCAAGGGGAAATCAATAGATTCTTTAAGTAGTTGGACCACAGAATGATGCCTGGGTCTATTTTGTCAACCAGGTGGCTCTGGTGAAGGAAGTTGTGTGAGTCATTGTCGGCCAGAAATGTAAATCTGGACTGAGGCTTCCCTTGCAGTGAAATTTAGGTCTTTAGTAACAGTGACCTTCTGTACAGCACGTTACAGTTACAAAACACTTTACATACTTCATTTGTTTATCACAACTATTCAGAGACTTAGTGTCATTGTTATACCCATTTTACAGAGGAGGAAAACAGACACGGGCACTATGGCAATTTGCCCAAGGTGACAGGAAGTGTGAGTGGCAGAGCTGGGACTGACTTAGTGAAGTCTTTGGACCTTATAATCCATGCCCTGTATACCACATCTCTTTGTATCAGGGTTCCTATTGGCTACTCAGCCTCAATGGATAGAAACAAAAGCAAAGGTCAACCTGCTTGGAGTCATTTACATGGACATGCATTTCTGAAGAAGGGATAATTGCAGCATCATTGTTGATATCACAATCATGGAGACAGGCCTGGGAATAGGCAAATCTATGGGACTGACAACCCCTGTCCACTGCTGTCTGCCACCCACTGACTCTTTGACCTTCCATTTCTCAGACTGAAACTTACCCTTCCTGATTTAAAAACCAGGGCTTTTTTTTTTTTCCTATTGTGTAAAATATGAAGCATAATCCAAACATGTAAAAAAGGATGACAAGTACTGTAACAAACACCCACCGTAATGAAGTTTCACTCTGTTAGCTAAATATTTCCAGTTCTTTCCATTTCTGGGAACATGGTAGAATTGCACTCCTGGCCCTTTGAGCAAGGTAAAGCCAGGTGCTAGTCTGGGCCACTTAGCTGTGAAAGGAGACAACGTGTGTCACTTCCAGTCTGGAGCATGTAATTGCTCTCTCTTTCCTTCTGGTGCAGCTGCTAGCAAGGAGGTGGTGACTGCTCTGTCAGCCTTGGTCCCTAAGTGGCAACAACAAGCAGTGCCTTCTGCCAACCTGCAATGTGCAAAATAAAAAAAGAAATCTTTGCTCTTTTAAGCCTTTGGGATTCTGGGTTTTTGTTATTGCAGCAAAACCTAACTTATACTGACCCTTACATTTGTATTCCCACCACCGTGACTTTTGAGAATGTTAACATATCCTTATACCTGGTTCAACTTTTTAAAGAAGCGAAATCCAAAAATAACTGTGTCCTTTGTAGCTTGCCTCCTTCCAGCACTTTTCCTTCCTTCCCAGAATAACTACCATCTCAAAGATGTATTTATCTGTCCTGTCCATGTTTGGTAGATTTACTCCATAAGTATGTGTACAACACAACACGTAGTATTACTTCATGTTACTAAAATTTGCATGAATAATATTGATTTATTCTAAAAATTGCTTTTTTATTCAACATTATTTTAGATGTATCAATATTGGTACATTAATTTCAGTTCATTCACTTTAAATTCTATATAATATCCCTTTGTATGAATGTATCACAATTTATTAAGCCTTTTCCTACTAATGAACTTTTAAATTACTTTTTTCTTTTAAAAACAATTCTCTTAAATACATATTTTTATGTATGTATGCAAGAACTTTTCTTGGTTATATACCAAGAGTGGAATTGCTAAGATATAAGGTATACTAAATCTCAAATTTGATAGATATTGCCAAATTTCTATCCAAAATGGCTTTACTAATTTACACTCCTATCATCAGAGTCCACATGTTTTGTCATTGCTTTATCATGTCAAACATTTCATGTTGTCCAACTTTTAAAATTTTAGCCAATCTGATGGGTCTGAAATGACATCTCCTAATTTTTTTATTTTGCATTTCTTTGAATATTAGTGAAGTTAAGCATCTTTCCATTTCTTTTAGGATTATTTCCTTTTCAGAGTTTTCCATGTTGATATAGTTTGATCATTTATATCTATTTTTTTTTTCTCCCCATGGATGTGTAGAATTTTCTTCCTCCTGTATTCTGGGTACTAATCCAGTTACATAAATTGTAAGTGTATTTTCTGCATCTGTGACTTGCTTTTAATTTTGTTCATTGCCCAGTTATCCTTCTCTCGCAAGTCATTGGCTACCTGCTTGTGCACGCACTTGATTTTTCAGATCATAGCAACTACATGGTGAAAATGGCTTGGAGACGGGTTTTGAAAAACCTAGGTGAATGAATGCTCCTTGACTCTGAATATCTGTAGTAGGATATGGAATGTGTTTTTACAAGAGAATCAGTGAAGGACCTGTTTTGCTTACTCAAGGATCTCATTTGCTAACACAATTGTGTGGTGAAAGCAAAAGAACCAGGTGTAAGTGGAAAAAACCTTAGTCATTAAGGGTTGTTTGGGCTGCTCAATGGTGAATATCAGGGTGACTGGTTTCTCCCTGCCATGATGAATCCTGGCATGATTTGCCTGGCTGTTTTGACATTTTGTAGACCTAGCATATGTGGGAGGGCACTTGAAAGACGTCTCATACTCAAGTGGTCTCTCCTCTTCCCATACACACCTTACGGAGTCTTCACAGGGTGTGATGATGGGAAGCCTAGACATGCTCATCAGAAGGTAGGAAAAAATGGTATCTTGCAAGTGCTTGTAGCTTTCCAATAAGGAGAGTCACTTTAAAGCTTTGTTTATCTTTCTGTGCCTCAGCTAACCCCAGAGGAAAATCTTAGCTCAGGACAGGAAGCTCAGAGCACCCAAAAGGATGACTGCAGCAGTGCAAGACTATTTATGTCTGCCTCTTACATATCCCTCTGTGCTCTCCCCCAGGAGGCCTGGGCTGTGCTGCAGCTCCGAGGAGGCCTGCATATATCATCACTCCCTAGGAAACCAAGGGGTATGGAAGAAACCGAGCTCTGGGATCAATTATGTTGGTAAAACTACAAAGGCAGGGGGTAAGCCAGAAGTGTTGTGGCTTAGGAACAACTTGCTGAAAAAAGACTTGATGTTCCCAAGTAGAACCCTGTGGCCCCAGGGGAGGTGACCTCGGCTGTCTGGTCAACCAGTCAGAGTGCTAGGACTCAGAAGCCAGGACACACCTTCCGTTCCAGTTGACTCACTTGAGTGGCAAATTCTTTTCTCCCTCACAGTCCTCTCATCTTCAAAGGGAATTCATTAAGACCCACCATGCCATCGGCACTTGGCCAGGTGTTATACTGGCCCATTAGGTGGACACAGGCCATAGCCCCAGGGAGCATGCCAAATGAGGTGGAGGGTGGCAGCTGTGACCTAGTGACATCCCATGAGGTGGTTTTGCAGCACCTTCTATAAACTCTCCAGCTGTTTCAAACTATTTGTGTGGGGCTTTCCACACAAGCTGTGTTCTCTCCCGTCCCCTTGCTTTAGTTCACTCTTTTCCTTTTGCTTGAAATGCTCTTCCACTCTGTCAATGCACTTAAATGCCCACTCCTGGGTGGAGAGTTTCCTGGCAACCCCAGGCAGAATTAGCCACTCCCAATTCTGTGTATTCCCATAGCACTCTGTATCATTAATATAGCACATGCCAATCTGTGCTGGAATCGTCTGCTTATATGTCTGTCTCCCTAATGGACTCTGAATTCCTTGAAGATGCATTCTGTGACTTATCCATCTTTGTTTCTCCAGCAAGAATTTGGTTGGTGCTCCATAAATGTGTGTTGAGTTAAACGCAGAAAGGGACACAGCTCATGATTTTATCTGATTTTACCTTGTGGTGTAACTGGAAGCAGGTCACGTCTCTCTGAGTTTTAGTTTCCTTTTCTGTAAAATGGGTGGGGGGAGGATAAATTAGAAAATGGCCTCTAAGAGGTTTTCTGGTTCTGCTGTGTATGATTTTAAAATTCTAGTCTCCTACTGAAAAACCGAGAGTTCATCATAACTCTTTAAAGACCAACATGTTTTCGTTTCCATGTATTAAGGAGCCTGATGTTCCCTTCCCACCTCTAGTCTGCCACCTATAAAAAAAGTTGTGTATTACTTAGCAGTTTGCAAATTTTCTGACTGAAGCTTCAAGAGGTTTGTGGGATTGATTGATTAGAGGAAGTGTGTAAATTTTATCTTCCCCAGGGAATAAAATTGTTGGACTAATTGATTCTTTTAAAGGAGTTTCTGATTGTATTTTCTGGTGACTTTTGTCAGCCTGGGTACATGTGGAAAGGGATCTTGTGTAGCTGCTTATGGCATCCCTGTGTCTCTCTTCTCACCACAATGCAGGCCTCACTGCACGTGCCACACCTAGTAGTCTGTGTCCCGCGAGGCCCTTGCTTTTCCTAGGCTACCTCTCTGCCCCTTGAGTTACGTGTTTGGAAATTCCTGCATGGATAGGACTGAGTATCCCTCACCTTCTGCGAACATATTTACAAGGTGCTAATAACACCTAATTGTGATCTTAGAACCAGTCTACATGGTGAGTCAGACAGGGCTTATTTTCAACCCATTTTTCAGATGGAAGTTAAGACACAGGGAGGTGAAATGACTTGCGTGAGGTCTCATAGCTAAGACAGTCTTCTGGACCTGGCTTAATAAAACCCAATGTTCTTAATCTCATCAACTCCTTTAAAAATGGCTTTGATTGCTGCTTTATTGATTAGCTGCTCTCAGGCCTCTTGGCTGATGAAACCAGAGGCAGGTGAATTCTACCAGAAGGAAAGAAGGGGTTCTAACCCACTATTGATTTTGTGGGACAAAGTGGCTGCAGTCATTAGTGAAGGGGGAAGTCAGATTAGTTAAAACTGTCCATTTGGTGGTTTCTATCATTAGCATCTCACTATGCCAGTAAATGAGCTGTTGAAGCCTGAAGTAGGGGCTCCTCCTGAAAGCTCGAGAGGATTCCAAAGCTGCTGGGCTCCATGGGGGAACATCCAGGAGCACATGGTCTCCATGTTTCCTTTTTTAACTCTACCAAGGCAGCTAAGAGGGAGCACAACTTGTTATTGCATGTCTCTGAGTCTCAGTTTTTCTCTCGGTGAAATGGGGATAATAAATCCTCCTGGGTATATCATTTGCCCTTGTTATTATACTTTTTTTTTTTTTTTTTTTTTGTTTTTGAGATTCACTCTGTTGCCCAGGCTGGAGTGCAATGGCATGATCTCAGCTCACTGCACCATCCACCTCCCGGGTTCGAGGAAATCTCTTGCCTCAACCTCCCAAGTAGCTGGGATTAACAGGCACCCACCACCACACCTAGCTAATTTTTGTAATTTTGGTAGAGAGGGAGTTTCACCATGTTGGCCAGGCTGGTCTTGAACTCCTGACCTCAGGTGATCCGCCCACCTCGGCCTCCCAAACTGCTGGTATTACAGGTGTGAGCTACCGCACCAGGCCTTGTTATTCTACTTTCATAATTGTGAATAATCTTAATAAAGGAAAGTAAGCTCAGCTTGATATATGCTTCCTAAAAGTGGCCCAAAGTAACATTATGTGGGAATATGTGGATCTATGAGGTGTGAATGATGGCAGTTCTTGCCCTAACCTACCCCTCAGAACACTGGAGACAACTCAGTTAGATAATGGATTCAAGGGCATTGTTAAATGATAAAAATTATTGTGATGATGACTTTTTTTTTCTCTAAGGTTAAGAATATCTCTTAATAACCTGAAAGAAATTTACTCAAACCCTCTCTGATGCTATTTTTATCATGACCCTACCTCATCTTGGGAGTAAAGCGTTCCACTTGGCTGAGAAGTAGGAGAGGGACTGGGTCAGAACTCATCTGCTCAGGTTTTGTTCCTCATACCATTCGGGTGCTCTTTTTGAGTCAATGGCTCTAGCTTTTTGTAATGATCTATAAGCTTCTGGCTCCCTTGGCTCTAACTAGTCCCTGAGGATCAATTCCCTTTCCAAAGAGGGTGGGTTTTTTTTTTGTTGTTGTTGTTTTTTAATTTTCTTTTATCTGGGGAAAAAATAGCCACTCTCATAGACTGTAAAAAAAAAAAAAAAAAAAAAAAAAAAAAAGCTTCTTTTTGGGAGCCTTAAAAATATTTGAAATAAATAGGGCTCAACCTTAACTTAATAATGTCAAGTGAAAACATACATACTTTTTGTTACCAGAGAGAAGTAGAGGCAGCTTTTAATATACAGGACTTGCAATGGGATGTTACATCACAAATAAAAAGATACAACTAGAACAATAGCAAGAAAGTCAATGTGTTATGTTGTAAGGCTTGGTGTATTTACTGCAATTAAGCATGAAATATAACTGAGCTTCCCAGCAGGCAGGGCAAAAAAGTAAACATGATGACTTACATAATATTCTTTTTCTGATTGAAGTATGTGTCCTGATTATTTGAGAGACATTTTTTCCTAACATTAATTTTGAAAATGAATTTATCACTGAGTATGTTATCTGAGTACATTCATTAGAAGAGTAATAAATATGTCTTTAGCAAGAGTTTTACATCTAATGAAAAAAAACTTCTTATATTTCCATCTCATTCGTTGTTTTGAACTGCAAACTCATACTAACTACTAAATTTTTTCACTTTGATATTTCAGAGTCATCCCAAATTGAACATATTCCAAACTGCATTCATTAACTTCTTTCTGAAATTGGTTCCTCTCCCTGCGTTTATTATCTTGGTTAAAGCATCACACACACAAGCTGTTCCTGTCAGAAAATCTCAGGTTGTTTAGGCGACTCCACCCCAACCGCCAGCCCACACCTAGTGAATCCTAGAGACGCTATCTCCTTGATTTATTCCAAATCCTTCCTCTCCTCTTCGCCTCCAACACCTCTGCTTCAGTTCTGGTCCCTGTCATCTCTCACCTAGGCAGGTTCAATGACTTCTTAACTTGCTTTCTTATTATTTCAACTTGGTCTCTACACTACCTCTCTACAAACTCATCTATAAAAAATGCAAATCTTATCTTTCTGAAAAGGCTGCCCATTGCTTTCAAGGTGAAATCTAAACTCGTGGCCTGGCAGATGAAGACTTTCACCTGCTTAGTTTTCAGTCTGATCTGCTGCCACACCCCTGACGAATTCTCTGTTTCAGTAACGTGCGCTACTTGCTCCCCTGGTTCACATTGCTGCCCCTGTGGCCGTGTTTTGCACGGGCTAGTACTTCTGTCTAGAACTCCTGCCACCTTTGCAAACCTGGTCCCCTTCTATTCTGGGAAGCTTTCCTGATCCCCTTCCAACAGCCACCATAGTGTGGTTTTCCCTCCTTTGTATGCCCCAATACCTGTGTAAGTCTCAGTTATACTTACCACATGGTGCTGCAACTGTTTGCTTAGTTTCTGAATCCTCCAAGACTAACTTTTCAAAGACAGGAATGGAACCTCATTCATCCTAGATTTCCAGATCTATATACGTGCTTGACATAGTTGGAGCCTGGTAAGTATTTGTGGACTAAATAGGCAGATGAAAGATATAATGTTGTACATGGAGCAATAAGGTTGTCTTTAGGATATGTTAACTCGTGATACAGAATCAATAGGTGTTGTGTTGATCAACAGACCTTTTCCTTTAGGATATATAAAGGACTGGGTGCATAGACAGCGCTTTAGACAAACCTCTCTGAAATCATCTCTCTGTGCTGGCCTTGGGTGGGTGCTGGATGGCAGACAGTGAGTCGCTACGCTGTTCACAGAAGCCTCAGTGGCTGGCATTCTGTGTGCCCAACCTAGGCACAACTGTATATTTTAACCATCATTTGTGTGTTTGGGTAGCTAGGGGCAGTGATACTGCATGAAGGAAAGAAAGAAGCCTGACAAGGAAGTGGATTATAAAGGTGTCTCCCTGCACAGCCAGGATTTCCCTCAAAAAGTATTGCTTTCTATCAAGTACCTGGCAGAGAATCAATGGAGAATCCTTTCCTTGTTCTGCTCCATCAAGTTTCATACCATATAAATTTTTTTTTGACCAAGTCCTGCTTGTAACTGAATTAACTAGGGTGCTTGTTTAAAATGCAGACTCCCCAGGCACCCCCACCAACAGACCCTGGCCTCAAATATGGCCTCAAAGTTGGTTGGGGAAAATTTTTGAGCATAGTCCATTGCCCAGCTCTTCAGGGATAATGGTAAAGCCCTAGAATGACGGTGCCTGGGCTGGATCATGTTTTTAACCTCCACAAGTTACTTGTTGAGAAAGTTTGTGGGCAAAAGCAGTTTTGGATGCACCTAGGCCCAATGCAATAGAGCTACTCCACAGGCCTTAGCGGACATTCACTCTGTGTCACGCAGGCCCTGCCTGAGCCTGACTGAACTGAGCAGAGACATGGTATGGGCTTGTGCTGTAGATAGAGGACTCAAGTTCCTGTGCAGGGCTTGCCTAGCACAGCATGGATTAGTCTAGTAATCAACGTTTAAGCAAGTCATATTAATAATTCAAAGGCAAACAGGATTTTGCTGTCCTCGAAACTCTTGCACTTGCATTTTTTCATTTGATCTCACAGGAGCCCTGGAAGCGGGAAAAACCAGGGCTCTTCCCATTTTGTAGATGAAGAAACTGAGATTGAGAAATGGCAGGTGACTTGTGCAGGATCACACAGATAGGACTGCAACTGCCCGATCTAAGATTCTGACTCCATTTGCATGCTGTGCCAGATTACACTATGCTTGCTGATCCCTCAAGTCATCAGATTTGAAAAGAACATTACTAAGGATGTTAGAACTGTATTTTAGGGCTCAGTGATGTCCATAAAAATAAGAATTTCCATTTCTGAATTATTTGAGCAGACGCTTGTGGCTGAATGGTAAAACTTGAGTCCCGTATGTCAAGAAGGCTTGTGAAGTTCACTACAGCATCCTAAGCCTCTGGAAAAGTTTCCAGTGGTATGTTGACTTGCATAAATGGGAGAGACAGTGGTGGGCATCTTTTCCTCACTCCATGGTTATTGATGTCACATTGATAGCTTGAATGTGCCATGGTGCAAGTATTTATACCACAGAAATCAGCAAAACCTATAATTCAGGGCTTTTCACCACTGTAGAACCAGTTAAACATTTTCCAGCACCCTGCTGCTTATAGCTAATAGTGACTGGCACAAATTGGAGTTTGAAAATTCTCCTCTGTCACCTGCATGGCACAGGCGTTGATTTTGCCTCTAACCACAAGTCACACCCCAGTGCCCATCTTTAAATGGGAGACTCCTTCTATCTGAGCTTGCAAAATCAGATTCATGGTTTCTACTAATAGTCCCTTGCATTTGGGTAGTTTGTAACGTGTTTTCACATCCCTCATCACTTCTGAACTGTGTAGAATCTATGGGGCAGATGTTATCTACCCTTGGTAGGACAGTAGGTCCTGCAGATCTGACAGGTGATGTGACCACTCTCAGTGTCATAGGTCTGTAAGTGGCAGCCAGGGACTTGAACTGGGTCTTCACCTCCTTATTCTGTGCTCCTTTCCCTTGTACTAGCTACCTCCTTCACCTAGGACACTTGCAATATCTGGAGATGAAGCCACTGTCTAGGGCACAGAGAAGAGTTGCCTCACAGCAGTGTAACACTGGAGTATAACTTAGCTATTGACAGAAAAGAACAGACATGCTAGCTTGAGAGTATCTACACTTAGCTGCTTGTCCCACTTTACCGATCCAGTGCAAGGAAAGAAGTCTATGTTCACTTCTCCTCTGTCTTCCATCCTCTCTTTGTTTCTGTTTTTTTTTTTTGGTTTGTTTTTTGTTCTTTTTTTTTTTTTTTTTTTTTTTTTTTAACTTTTATGGGGACTTTGTGTCTTTAGGTCCTGCTGAAGGTTCTGCCCACAACAGAAATTTGAAGTCTCCTGAATGATGTAGCAGTAATGCCCTATTCCGCCTGTTGCATAACTCCCAGCCTCATACTGCCTGGTGATGGAATTATTGATTGTGAAGCATTTCACAACACATTTTCAAAGCATGCTGAAGGTCAAGAATGGATGACTCATAGGCAGTAACAGTTTTTTCTGCCTCAGTCCCTCTACATGATATTGGTGAGGTTGGTAATGAAAATCATTGAAGAAACTGAGGCAAAAGTTAACTCTGTCCAATCCTGGCCAGCAGGATTATTAAGTGACTTAAAAAAAATAATTCCTGATACTCTATTTATTTAGTGGTTGATCCTCTAAATCACTTTGTTTTGTTGTTGTTGTTTGTTTGATTTTTTTTCTTTTTTTTTTTGAGACAGTCTTGCTTTGTCCCCCAGGCTGGAGTACAGTGGCACGATCTCAGCTCACCACAACCTCTGCCTCCCAGTTCAAGTGTTTCTCCTGCCTCAGCCTCCCATGTAGCTGGGATTACAGGTGTATGCCACCACACCCAGAAATGTCTGTATTTTTAGTAGAGATGGAGTTTCACCATGTTGGCCAGGCTGGTCTTGAACTGGCCTCAAGCAATCCACCTGCCTCAGCCTCCCAAAGTGCTGGGATTACAGGCGTGAGCCACCGTGCCTGGCTTCACTTTGTTTTTTAATGCCAACTTTCATGAACAGTATAAAGTGGGAGTTAAGGGATTTCAGTGCTGATTTTGCCACTAACTTGTCCAAAAGCACCGGAGAGTACCACTGAAGTACTCAGCTGAGGAAAAAAGCTTAGATTATATCTAGGGAACTTTACTGCTCTAATAGTCTGTGATTGTACATTAGTACTTTAGACAGCAGAGAGATAAACCCTGATTCCGGTTTACAGTTAATTACTCATCTCTCTGCCTGAGGCCAGGGAAAGCTCTCTGTGGAGCAGTGTGGAAGAATGCCTTAGAGCACAGTAGCAGAGAGAGTTCCAGACCGCGAGGCAAAGGGGATCTGTGTTAACTCTCAACATTGCCACCTGTGATTTGAATCTTCTGACAGTGTGCTGGGCCTGTTAGCATCTCTGTTTTCTCACTTGTAAAATGGAGACAATAACAGTGTGTGAGCTTTTTTTGGTACAAACTTTAATGCATGAAAAGACCTACAACATGTTTCCACATGGGCTAGTTGTAAGTTTTGGAGGAAAAAATATCAAGCTGATAATTTTTAAATTTTTTTTTTTTTTTTTTGAGACAGAGTCTCACTCTGTCACCCACGCTGGAGGACAGTCGCACGATCTCGGCTCACTACAACCTCCGCCTGCTGGGTTCAAGTGAATCTCATGCCTCATCCTTCCCAATAGCTGAGACTACAGGCGCGTTCTACCACGCCTGGCTAATTTTTGTATTTTTAGTAGAGATGGGGTTTCACCATGTTGGCCAGGCTGGTCTTGAACTCCCAACCTTAGGTGATTCACCCCCTTCCTCTCGGCCTCCCAAAGTGCTGGGATTACAGGTGTGAGCCGCCGCACCAAGCTGTAAAATTCTTAATATGTAAGTATTTTCTTCAAAAAGGAATCTAATTTGCATAGCTAAAGTTTCTGAATGCTTTATCTAGAATAATCATGGGACTAGAAGTTCCTTAGTAGTTCTTCTCCAGGTTTTTGTACTTTAAATACCCTGCGTCTTTTCATTCTAATATAACATAATCACAGTAATAAGAAGTGTGACAAAGTTCTAGTAGTTCGTGGTGCCTGTACCTCATTCACTCGCCAACAAAGCCTCCCTCAGCATCCCCTCCCCACATCCATCCCTGTACACGCACCCTCTCCAAGCTGCTGCCAGCCGTGCTGCTCCCCTGCCTCCTGACTGGAGGGCAAGCCAGTAAAAAAGGAAGCAAATTCGGTTATGTAAAGCACATTCTGGGTGAGGAAAGGCAAGCATGTGTTTCTGCTTGACTGAAATTGCTTTTTTTCCCCACCAGTTTGTCCTCTTATTGGGACACATCAGAAATTAGAGAGACCCTGGCAATCATAGCTTCCACCTCCTCATTTTACAAGTGAGCAACTAGGCTCAGAGTACAGAAGTGGCTTTCGCAGGGTCACACAGCCAGCCTGTGACACAGTCAGGATTCAAGCACCATCTCCTGACTTCTCCATTGCACCAGACGTCGATAGAACACAAAGAACCTAAAAGAAGAAAGAAAAAAAAAATAGAGCTTTTGGGAATATATTGGGCTTCTGGTTTTCAAGGACAGTTTTATGATAAGTAGCAGTGATGCCTCAAAAGCTCTGGTAGCTAGCTTGAATGAACTTATGTAATAAACATTTATCACAGAACATGTGTCATCAAACACCTGCCAGTTCTGAGCGTTGGCACCAAAGCTGCTTTCATTGTCAAAGAAAAGAGGGGGAAAGGAACTTGGCTGAACAAAGCTGGCAGACGTTTATACTAGAAAATTTAGAGGTAATTTCTAGAGGAACAGAAACACATTTTCAAAGTCTTATAAAATTTATTTAAATGTGATTGGGTGAATTTAGCAGTTAAAGAAGTGAAGAACACTGAGGTCCAATTGGTGCCTAAGGCTTCTTCCAGGCCCTTATCTTTTCTGTCTGCCTTGGGCACAGATTTCTAGATGCCTGGAGATGGACAGGCCCGGAAGTTGCCCAGAGCGATGTCTGAGGTTACTGATCTCTATCTAGGCTTCCAGAGAAACACATCCCAAAACATTCTTGGTTCTTATTGGAATCTCATCTCATTTGCAGAACATGCCCAGAGTCAAAGAGACACGGACCATGTGTCACTCAGACTGAGTCCCTCCACACAAAGCGAATTCTCTAGCCTGTATTGGAAGTCAATCTACATCAACATGACAGGGCATGTAGCCAAATACATGGCCGCATCCCTTTGGCTACCCACACAGTTTTGAACCACAGGATCTGCTCTTTATCTACTCATTTAATGGTTATTGCTGGGAGAGCACTGGACTATAAATTCTGTTGCACTTGCAGGTGTAATGAGCTCTTTGAACCTCAGTTTCCTCACCCATCAGATACTTTTCATTATCTGCCTTGCGGAAGACACCTAGTTGTTGGGAACATGACATGAATGGCAGGTGGAGGTGCTTTGGAAACGCTAAAGCCTGCCGTGAGCGTGAAGGAATGTTGCTACTCTTCTGTGCCCAACAAGGTGCTAAGCATCAAGGGACTTCAAAAGAAATGTAAGACATGGTCCCTACCCTCCAGGAACTTACAACTCATTGTTGGGAGACCAAGACACATCCCCTAAAAACAGATATATAACACCTCAAACCTGTGAAGTACTTACTATTTAAATGGTGCCCAGAGCTTCTGAACCCCCTAGGAGTACAGAGGAGGGGGAGACCATTAATGGTGTGGAGAAGTTGGAGGAGGTGAGACGATGCCAGGTGATAAAGTAGATACAGAAGATGAAGGTCTTTTTTTTAAGACAGGGTCTCACCCTGTTGCCCAGGCTGGAGTGCGGTGGCATGATCGGCCCACTGCAACCTCCACCTCCTAGGTTCAAGCAATTCTCGTGCCTCGACTTCCTGACATAGCTGGGACTACAGGCATGCGCCATCGCACCCAGCTAATTTTTGTATTTTTAGTAGAGACAGGGTTTCACCATGTTGGCCAGGCTGGTCTCAAACTCCTGACCTCAAGCAATCCACCAGCCTCGGCCTCTCAAAGTTCCAGGATTACAGGTGTGAGCCACTGTGCCCTGGCCTGAAGAAGATCTTTATGGGTGCAGCATGAGTGCATCAATTGCTGGAGAGTTTGGTCACCGCCGCTTAAAGAAGAGCTTCCCAATGTTGGATATGTCTGTAACTTCATAAGTTTTTTAAATTTTGCACTTTTGTGAATTTCCTCAATTGGCTTTCTTATTGACCCCCAGGGTCACACAGAACACTTCAAACTCCTCTTACATATTCTTGATTTCATCATCTAGCTGAAGATGCAGGCCCTGTCTTTCTGAGTTTTCCTTACCATCCTCCTTTTAAATTACCTTTTTCATTGGATAAGAGCCATGAAACTTCATCAATTCTAGTTTTATCTGTCACTTGACCCAAAGATAACAGAGTTGAATCCTGGACCTTAAAGGAAAAGAAAAAAGAAAAAAAAGTTTGTGGGAACCTTATTTACCTCAACTGGGGTAATTTTTTACTCTTGCACAAAAGTCAGGTCCCATGAAACTTGCGAAATAGGTGTTTTTATCTCTTTTCTTTTCCAACTGATCAGATAGATATCTTTCCAGGAATTTGGTGTCAGAAATCAAATCCAATGAGTGGGAAGTTTGTCAAGGTTCAGGATAGTCTTGCCAAATAGCACAGGAGAGGAGGTAAAAGTTAGGTCAGTTCAAGGGGGACTGCAAAAATGAAGTTTATAATACATACACTGTATATTTGTCATGGGAAAGGGTTTCAGTCAATAGCAATTGATATTAATAAAACATAAAACCAAAGAAATAATAATAATCAGGAAAACTTTGAAACAACTTCTTTTTTGTAGGTAACATTAAAGAAAAGGAATCTTTTATTTTATAAAATAAATGCTCTAATATTTGCAAAAAAAAAAAATTTACCTAAAAATGCTGCTACTGAACAAACAGAACTACCACAAAATTAGAGAACAAAAGCATAAAAATTGTTAAAAATAAAAAAATATATTTTTGAAACGTCTTAGATGATACATAAAAAATGCAGAAGATTTGTATAAATACACCATTGCCCTCGGATGACGTCTTACCCTTGTCTAAGCAAGTTGTAGTGCCATGGTGTGTTTCAGATCATGCTATAGAAAATCTTTAGCACTCACCTTAAAAGTTCGAAGTAGAAACAACAACTTTTAACAGGATCATAGAAGATGTTCCATCAGATCAAAACAAACAAGCAAACAAACTGAAGCAGGTCATTTTTCTCTTTTTGGCACTGTGCAGGACCATATGCTTCCAGAGATGGGAATTTAAAAATAGCCTGTCACACAGCTCACATTGTAACGCTGGGACACGATGGGGGTGGGAAAGATCGCCTCACACTTAATAATAGTGACACTTTACATTTACACCAACCTCTTTGCAGAGTAACCAAAAGTATTTCTCAGTTCTTTCTTGCCTTTAAAAAAAAATATATGATCTTCTGGATACCCTGTAAGTGGAAAAGGAGGCAGTACAATTCTTCCCACCTTACAGAGAAGATGATTGAGGCCTCCAAAGGTAAAGTGACTCACTCAGGATTACAGAGTCACCCAGGGATTAGTGCTGTGCTGTTCAAAATACACCGGGCTGCCAACTGCAGCAATATCCTGGGCCTGTGAGAACCATGGGTTCATAGGATGTTGCACAAAAAAGAGAGAAATTTGCTTCCCATTGCCTCTGTTTTGAAATGCACTGCCTTTCATCTTAAGCATTTCATAAGTTTCTAATTTTAAGGCAAATTGCTTATAAGCCATGGTGACCTATATTAGCTGACATTTGAAATCAATCTCACACCAGTAAACGCCTTAGATTTGCATTTGGTAGCCCCTTTCAGAGTCATAATAACAATGTAATTTCTCACATCTCCATAATTCCCTACACTTGAAAATGGTTGTACTTTTACCATCGCATCAGATCTGTATAAGCAGCTGTAATTTAAGCCCAGGCCAGAGTTATGATGAGAGGGAACAGAGGCTCAGGATATGAAAAAAACTTTCTCATTTGGTAAAAGCCACAGAAACTGATGAAACCCAGGTCTTCTCTCTGCGTGTGTAGGGTATTTTCCTGCCAGCCACACAGCCTCTTAGGTCTAAATAATGTGTTGAGACTCCGTTGCAAGTGTGTGTACGCTCAGGAGTGCCTCTTCTACCCAATTTGGTGCCCAACACTCAGTTCCTAATTGGCTGCAAAACCCTGAAGGGGAATTCTAGATGTGGCAGGCACCAGGTGAAGTCAGTAGTGAGCTGCTTTTGTGGAGGGAAGGAAAATTCTCGGCATACTGATGGGTCCAGGCAGACACTTTGGATATGTGTGGAGCCCAGTGATGTTGTGTTACTGGGTAGACTTAACCCTTAGTCCAAACTTAACTCACTCTACTCTGTGCCATAAATGCTGTCCTTCCAATACCCACCATTCCCCTGCTGCCTTCCCCTTTATTGTACCTGGCAAAACTGCAATCCTGGTGAAAAGTATATCTTCTAATTCCTCCATTGCTTGCACCCAAACAAACAGTAGACTGTTGTTCAGAACATTATAAACCATGCTGATCAGTTCACTTTAAATTCTTGATCACAAACCTGAAACAGACCGTGCCAGAGGATCCTATGATGCTTCTAGAAAATGCACTTTTCATTCTCTGGGTCAACTCTTTCAAACCTTTAGCTCCCTACTTGAATATCCACCATGCTCTACATATCCCATGCCCTGGGATTATGACCTTCCTTTTTGCTAGCAGAGGAGAGTTATTGCATTTTTCCTTAACCCACCTGCATCTGTGCCCACATACACTGCCTCCTCTTATTATAGTGGAGGAAGTGGCAGAGTTTCTAAGGCCAACTCTTCCATTTGTCCTCTGGATCCCATCTCCTTTCCTACGCTTCTCCCTTGCAACATCAATTTCTGATGTTCCATTACATCTATCCCATCAGCATACAAATATGCCTTTATAACAACTACTAAAAATAAAATTAAAAAAAACCAACCCAGCTCTCCCTTGGCCCTACATGTCCCTTTAGCGACCACCCCCTTTCTCTGATGCCTTCACAAAAAAGAAAAACTTTAAAAGTAAGATCTACATTTCCTGTCTCCACTTCTTTAGCTCCCATTCTCTCCTCAACTCTGCTCTGATTTTCTTCAGACTCTATATCACTCCACTTAAACAGCCTTTATCAGAGTCACCAATGACCTACATGTTTCCAAGGTCAACGTGTATTCAACTAACTGACGTATTGAGCTGAATTGGACATGGTCAATCCTTCATACTTCTTTAAACACTTTCTTCTCTAGGCTTTGTGATCCCACACTCACCTGGTTTGTCTTTACCTTTCTGTCTCCTTGTCTGGCTGTTTCTCCTCGACATCAGGTTTTGGTGTGCTCTGGGGTTCTTAACTCTATTCTGTCTGTACTCTTCTTAGATGAACTCATTGAGACCCATGGCTTTAAAATACCATTTATATGCAGATAACTTCAAATCCCTGTCTCTAACACTTCTCCCTTGAGCTTCAGACTCCATAACTCTACTTGTATATGTAATAAGCACTTCACGCAAACTGTGACCCAAACCGAGCTATTAATTTAGGAATTCTCCACCCCGAATTCCTCCTCCCCAAGTATTCCCTGTCACAGTAAGTGCTACCTGGCCTCCTAGCTATTTGTTCAACGCAAATAATTGAGTCATTATAATATTCTTTATTTCCCTGAGACCCTATATGTAATCTCTCAGCAAGTCCTATTGACTTTACAAACCTGAAACGGTCAAATTAGACGATTTCTCACCATCTGCACTGCTGACTATCTTATTCCAAGCTATTATCATGTTCTTCCTGCCCACACTTTTTCCCTCTACAGTCAGCTCTTCGTGCAGTAGCCAGACTGATCTCTCTAAAGCCATAAATTATAAGTTTATCTCTTTGCTAAACCCTCTCACCATAAGCTATAAAACCCTACATGATCTGTCCCAACTGCCTGTTCAGCATCTTCTCCCTCCACTCTCAGCCTCATCCACGAAGCTCACCGGCCTTTTTCTCCCTCAAACTTGCTCAATACTTTCAGAGATGAAGAACATTCACTTACTTTTCCTTCTGTTTGGATGTTCTTCTTCTGGATCTACAATGGCTACATCATCTTGTCATTCAGGCCTCAGTTCTAATGTCATTTCTGTAGAGCAAATTCACTTGACTGATGTTGTTAAGGTATCTCTCTTTAGAACCAGGTAAGTATCCTAAACTCACCCGAGAAGTGTTAGTTGAATTTTAGTGAATTATACATTGAACTTGTCTCTTGTGGTTTCTGAGGACATTATTTGCTCTGTCACTTGGTGGCCTTTTCTATAAAGCCCCATAGGAGGAATTCTTTTAGGTCTAAGTGATAGAAAAGCTTTGCTTCCCTTGAGGAATTGATAATGACGCAACTGATTTTGCTTTGTTTTATTTGGCTTTGCCAACACGAAGTTCAGAGCCAAAATTTTGGCTGCTTTATTGCAAATGTGTAAGAATATATGACTTGGTTGTCTATCTAGACAGCACTGTCTAATAGATCTTCCTGCAATCATGGGCAATATTCTGTATCTGAAATGTCCAATAAGTAACCACTGGCCACATGTGGTGACTGAGCACTTAAAATGCAGCTTGTGAATCTGATGAGCTACATTTTAACTATATTTAATTTTAATTAATTTAAATATAAATAGACACATGTGCCTTGTGGCTGCCACTTTGGAAAGCACAATTCTATATATCCTATGGTTTATTTATAAGATATTGTAGTTTATTTTTATGTACTCTTCATTATTCGTTACTGTATTTCCTATAAATTGCCTCAAACCTTTGTGGCTGGAGGTAGAAAAAAAAGGAAAGGAACAAAGCACAATTAAATGAATAATTGACTTCACAGGGCACATCAGCATGTTTATAGGGTTGAAGGAAGTGGCCAGTATACAGCAACAGGGAATCTTAAATCCTGTTTCTCCTTGTGAGATCTATGGAATAGGCACCAGCATCAAGTCGGAGATTCAAGTTCTAGTTTTTGTTTTGCTGTTGGACATGTGTGGCTCTGAGTTAACCAGAAGTTTAGTATGTTCATATGTAAAATGGGACTTCTGTACTGGTGACCTGAAACCTTTGGCATCTGAGATGCAGATATACAACCACTGTACCCATTTCTGTGCCTTCCAAAGCCAAGGAGGCCAGCCCTTGGCTACCGACCTGAAACAGGAGGCAAGCGTTTGATAAATCATCTCATTCAAGCCCATGCTTCAAGGCAGAGTCGCTGGTAAGCTAATTTAAAACAAATAGGAAGAGTCCTACCTTCCAAATGTCTTATGGGGGAAAATAATTCATCCTACATACTTAGGAATTCGGGTGTTTTTTAACACAGAATGAAGTATCATACCCCTTAGTATATAAAGGCACAGGACTGAAATCAGAAGACTTAGGTTCTAGTCCCAGTTCAGCTACTAATTAGCTGTGTGACTTTGATCAAGTCAAAGTTTCTTCTTTGTTTAAATGAGAAGATTGGACCAAATGATCTTTAATTTCCTGACTAGTATTAGCCATAATCATAGCTAATATTTATTAAGGAATGTGCTGAAATGCGTTACCTTATTTTGTCCTATGGCCACTGAGAATATTATTATTCCCATTTTAAAGACAGAAAAAAACTGAGCTTTAGTGTTTCCCAAAGACATAGAGTTGGTAAATGATAGAGTCTCTATCTGAACCCCATGGTCTGGATTCAGGACCCACTTTGTTACCTGTTTTGCCTTCTCTAGTGATTTTTATAGGCCAGAACACTCTTGTTATTCTGGTTAGATGAAGAGTTGTTTTAATCCTTTAAATTGAACTTTCCCAAATCTGGGTCTCAAACAGGCCCACATATTGTCTCTTCAGTCTTTGGAGTGGCCAGGAAGAGCTCAGCACAGCCACAGTTAATGAGTTGGTTGCTACCGGGCAAGAGTGGCCTTGTTCTTTTGCCCAGTTTGCTGTACAAATAATACCATGTTCTAGGTATGCTGCAAAAAAAAAAAAAAAAAAAAAGCGTTGGGAAGCATGTGAATTTAGATGTATATCATGACAAGGGTTTAGCTTGGACTTTTCACAAGTCGTATCATACACATTTCACAAGATCCTATCACAAAGAGATGGTTTATCCCACAAATCTCAGTCATCACTTCTTGAACATGGAGTACTTCAATCGTCCCTGGGTCTCCAACATGTTGATTTCAGAAGCTGACCCTAAGCTCATCTTCAATATGAAAATGATTTTGCTAATTGTTAGAAAAGCACATTGTTAGAACAGCTAATTGTTAAAACAGTTGGTTAGAATCCATGGGAGCTTCAGTAATTTTGAGTCCAATCCCAAGAGGGAAGAGGATTCTCTCAAGGTCAGTGTCAGAGTTTGGACTAAATCCCCAGTCTCTTTCATGCCCAAGAAAGGGCCCTTTTTCCCTTATCTGACTAGTAGTCAGGTCTACTTCCTTGGGAGATGGAACAAATGAAACACAACTGAAATTTCATCTTGCCTCTGCAGATGTCAGGAGCAATGGAGCACCAGTGGTGGAAGAACCTACCTCCCCTGGCTCCATCAAAGGCCACAGGCCCATGAGAATCACCCAGCCTACTCTGAGCGGCACACTCGGAGACCACAGCCGCGCACAGGAAAGCGAGAGGAAGTGGAAACGTGCGAGCAGAGGGCTCAAAGCAACGGGCTCACCACCGGAAAAAAAAAAATAAAAATAAACATGCTCAGAAATAGTGTAACTGATATGCAAAGAAGATCAAAACAAGGGTTTTAAAATATCTTGGCTGCTTTAGAGAAGGTGGGGGTGGTAATTAAAGCGAGGTTGCAAATGCGTGTTAGGGGAGTGGGGCGGTTAGGTGGATGGTTCACTGAAGCCTGCCAGGCCATGGGAGCCTGGGAGCCCAAGGGTATTTCAGATGAAAATGTGGCACTTATAGGTGGAATGTAAAAAATAGATGAACTCATAGAAGCAGAGAATAAAATGGTTATTCTCAGAGGCTGCCAGGTGGTGGGACTGGGGAGATGTTGGTCAAAGGATACAACATTTTAATAAATTCAAGAGATTCATTGCCCATCGTGGTGACTATAGTTAACATCAATAGATTATATATATATATTTAATTATTTTGTTGGGCTTTTTGTTTAAGTTCCAGGGCACATGTGCAGGATTGTTACATAAGTAAATGTGTGCCATGGTGATTTGCTGCACCTATCAACCCATCACCTAGGTATTAAGCCCAGCATGTATTAACTCCTTGAAAACTGCTAAGAGAGTAGATTTTAAGTGTTCTTGTCACACAAAAAAATAAGGTGCTGCATATGTTAATTAGCTTGATTTAGCCGTTCCATAATTTAGATATATATCAAAACATCATCTTGTGTACCATAAATACATATAATTTTGGTGAATTAAATAACAAATAAAGAAAAAAATATGAGAGGAATAAATTACCATGGGTAATTCAGAGGCAGATATGAACTTGACAGCAAGAACCCCAGAGTCCCTCAACCCCAAACTCTGCCCTCCCCAACCCTTTTACTGTTCCCTGAGATTCTGCTCCATTTGGAGTCCTGTACATTTGTCCCAGGGCAGGGCTCAGACAGGCCAGCAGTGGAGGCACCAGGAAGTCCACCCAACTTGGCTGAACTTCAAGGCTCAAGTTCCAGTTTGGAACAAATGTTCCAGGGTTAACGGCTGGGGCTAAGCAAACTCAGGAAAGACAATCTCCCCAATCTTGCGAAGTGAAATTCTCTTTTCTTTCAGTGTGTTGTGAAGAACTACAGAAATGTGCTCTCATACAAAAAACAAACAAACAAACAAAAAAAACAAAAAAAACCAAACTTTTTATTTTGAAACTTGTTCCTGAAATGGGAAACCAAAAGGTTAGTGATGGCTGTGCTGGCCGTTTTTAGCCTCCCTCTACCAGTTTAACCATCCCTAATAATAGTCCAAGGATCACAGGACATTTCCAGCACCAGAAGGCCATCAGTCAACAGCAGAGGTGCAAAAGGGAGCATTTGCTCTTCCACAGATCCCAATGGTCTCATGTATTTTAACAGATGAAATGCTCTGAAGGTGGGGTTGGGGGCGGCCTGGCCTTTGGAAATTAGTCACCGCTCACATAGGTCTAGCATTTACACTTACAAAGCACTTTCACAGCTATTATCCAGTGAGATGGGCTGGGCAGAGAAGATCACCCACATTTTCCAGAAATCTAAAACTTCAATGCGAAATGGCTCAAGGTCATCGCTATTGAACCCATAGCACTGGGTATGTTATTTACGGGGCCTTGAAGAACCACAGATGGGAATCAGGTGCCTTTGCTGTAAACTTGAGCCATCCCTCTCGATGTCTTCCTTTTCCTTCCCACTCTTCCTCCTCCTTCTATGATAGAGTACAATTAATATTTTGATGATAAAATAGAAATTTTGTACCTTTGATCCAATATTTTTTTCTTCTGTTTCTCTTATTTGTCTAATTATGAGAAGGCAAGGCCTACCCTAAACTATTTTTGAACCTGATATTTAATAAATAACCACCAACAGATGCATGTGAGCTGAGGTGGGAGACCCTTTTCTGAGCTGAGGTGGGAGATGACAGGTAAAGGCTAGCCTTAATTTCTGCCTGATGCACATTTGCTCTCTAGGCCCAGAGAGTGTTATGGTTTACACAAGCTATGGAATTTAAGAAGAGAGAGCTCACTGTGTGCTGGGAGAATCCAGAGATATTCTAGCAATGGGTGCCATTATTGAAGAAGCACCTTGAGGATGGATCTGTGGGGTGGCGTGGGGAAGCAACACGATAAGGTCCAGACCAAGTATGGTGGCTCACACCTGTAATTCCAGCACTTCAAGAGGCTGAGGCAGGTGGATCACAAGGTCAGGAGTTCGAAAACAGCCCGGTCAATATGGTGAAAGCCCATCTCTACTAAAAATACAAAAATTAGCTGGGCGTGGTGGCGTGTACCTTAGTCCCAGCTACTTGGGAGGCTGACGCAGAAGAATCACTTGAACCCAGGAGGCGGAGGTTGCAGTGAGCCGAGATCACACCACTGCACTCCAACCTGAGCGACAGAACAAGACTCCATCTCAAAAAAAATAAAAATAAAAATAAGGTCCAGAGGTTTAAAAAGTGCGTAAGACATTGCTGGAAATTCATAAAGCTTCACCAGGCTAACATGGCTGAAATAATGTTAGGGAGATACTTTGGAGTCATGCCTTGGAGGGCCTCAAAAGACAAGCAGAGTGATTGGAATTTCATCCTATGGGCATTTAGGCATCGCTGAGAGTTTGTGAATGGGAGAGCAGTTGAAGAAGAATGGTATTCTAGAAAGCTCTTTTTAGCTGGATATGCAAGATGGAAAATAATGGGAGTAGCTGGCAGAAGAAAAATGATAAGGAGCACTGAACTTGCAGTCAAGAGGCTGACTATATTTCTCACCTTGATTAGGTTAGTCCCAGATATAAGCATAAACATGTACGATTACCTCTTCTCTAATATGCAAACCTGTGTGGCCTACCCTTCAGGGAGGTCCTGAACATCCCCTGAATTGAGGGTGGTTAGAGTGCTTTGTAAACTCTGAAACTACAGAACAAACATGGGAGATAGTGATGCAGCCTGGCAGATTCATTGAAAACATGGGCAGGTTGGTACCTTGGGAATGGGTGGTTGCAGGGAAGGTTGAGTGAATGCCAACTCTCCATTTAGGAAGCATCTTCCCTCTGGAGGAGTATCCCCTTTCCTTCCTGGAACCTTCTGTGTCACCTGGCACAGACTGGGGGCTAGTGGAAGATGGAGGCATGTCAAGCTGGTAGTCAAGAGTCAAAGACAAGAAATCCCTGAGGTCTCTAGTAACTTCCTCAAGGGGAATAAAAAAAAATGACAAAGCTAGCCCTTTAACCCCAAGCTTGAAATCAAAATAAACAGTTGGGTTACTGTTTTGCAGAGTTGCTGAGTAATTGTAAAGGGCAAGGAAGAGTCAGTTTTCACAAGAAGATTGCTCAATGGAAAGGTTTTGCCAGTGGAGGTGTCTGGGAAGGTGCAAGCAGAAGCCAGCGTAGTTATTATAGGGAGCTGCTCATTGGAAGACAAGCCTTGGCCTCATGGAGAAAAAGGGTTAACATGAAACAGTGGGAAGCAAACTGCTGAACTGGGACTAGGTTAGGAGGGTTAAGAGAGAAGCATCTGGGCTTTCAGCCACCCTTGGGCTTCTAGTAGAAGCATTTCACAATCTCCTTTCTTCACGGGTTATGTCCTTAAATTGAACAGCCAATGGGGGCATCTTGGGGTAGTGGAAAGTGTGTTGCAGGCCTGGCTTCAGCACTGCCTGGTGGTGTGACCCTTCCTCTCTGGGCCAGGGTTAGACTAGATGGGATGATCCCTGGGGCTCCTTTCAGATCTAGACCCCTAGGAGGTGTGGGGCAGGAACAGCCTGTTTTATAAGATTTAAATTCAGAAAGGACAGCTACTGTAAATGACCAGGCTTTAGTGCTGGCAGTGACAGCTACATAAGGAATTTCAATGAGGTCATCTTAAAGCAAAAGCAACTGTGTGCCTGCTGACCAAGGCTTGTGGATCAGATGAATCAGAAAGCTGGGACTCTTCTGAGTTCATGCTTACCAAGCTGTGGGGTTCTGTGTAACTAGATGATACTTTCCCTAATCAACATCATGTATGGGGCAGCAAGTTCCCTTTGAGTTTTAGAGAACATAAGCCACAGATATTTCCCTCCCACTTCCATTTTCCCTTCTCAAGTCTTAGAAAATAAGATCTCTTCCCTTCCCCTTTCCCCCATTTCCCAAGCAGGTTCTCAGTGATAAATGTACCACTTTCTCTCTTGCACTCACTTGCCCTTGTCCTTTCTGGTGAAAAGAACATTACCGGTCCAGGCTTTGGGAAGTAGGGTGTTGGGGCATGAGGACAAAGGTCACAAAGCTCAACCAGCTGGTTCCTCTGGTGGCCCAGGCTGGGTTGTGTTGTGTTGTGTGTCCACACAGGCAGAGAGGTACCACAGTGAGGTACTGTTTTATTTCTGAAGAGAAACCCTATTCTTCCAGAACAGTTCACGATCACCATTGACTTTTTCAGGCCCTGCCTGCAGGATCCAGAGAAACATCCGCATGAAATAAAGCTGTACCAAGTGCTGGGATTCATTTTTAGATGAGGCAAAGGACCCAGAGGCAGATAAAGAAGGAGACAGGATAAGTGGAGAAGTCACTGTGATACCCTGTCATATGGGGATGGCTCTACAAGTAGAGGGCGACTTCAAAAGAAGGAGAAATAGCACTCAGATTGGAGATCAGCTAAGGCTTCGTGGAAGAGATGACATGAGCTAGAACAATTATCAATGACAAATATCAACGTCATGTTATTTTGATGATTATGATTAAAGCTAACTTCTGTTGCTCTCTCACTATGTTTGAGGTACTGTGCTATGCCCTTGTATATTATCTCAATTCCTCTTCATGGAAATCCTCCCTTATTAGACAGCATCATTTTGTAGATGAAGAAATTGGGGCTCAGACATGATAAATTACTTTTCCAAGGCCACCCAGAGAGTAAATGATTAGTGCTTGTGATTTCCGTGGAGGTATGGATGTGAGCTATTCTTAGTGGAGGGTAAGAATGACTGATTACAGTGGGTACATCATAATTTTGATTAGGTAGAGAATCTGTGGGAGTGAAGGCCAGTGGGACTTGAAGACCAGTGAGAAGTTCCACTTTGTCTGCAGGCTACAAGGAGGCTGGCAGCTTTTGAGCAGGACAGTGGCATAATGAGAAGATAGCTCTTGAGATGAACCTTCCAGCCAACTGGGTTGTAAAAGCAGTGCTTAATCTAAGCAAAGAAAACTGAGATGGGGAAGTAACTGTGAAGATTTGGGCTACAGAGGTAGAGTGATTCAGCAAGATAAGGATGAGAGGAAACACTTGGCCCAAAGTGTTGACCACGTGGTGGGCCAAAAGCTTCAGTTTCCTTAGCAATATAGCCTCGAGTGCAAGTGGACTCCAGGGAGGACTGATGGTGAGGGGATGGACTCGGAACTGGAGTCCAATCTTCTGAGAGGTGATGAGGGCTTGAGCTAATGGTGCCAGGCAGGAAGGAGAGTTAGAGGATCCACCTTAGTCTGAGCAGTTGTCCATCCGTGTCCTTGCTTCCAGCACCAAAGGCACAGCAAGTAGAAAAGAAAGTAAACAAAGACAGTCTGCATGCTGGTGAGGTTCCACAGGTTTCTGGGGAGCTTGCCTGTCACTCATGTCTGATGTCAGGCACTGGTAAGGTGACTGCCAGTCTTTCCTCACCTTCAGGTACAGGGCAATGCACCCTCTGAGTTAGACCACTTTACCAGTCCGATTTGTACGTTTTCTCCATCATTCTTGTCACCCCACTCCCAAAACCCCAAAGAAGTGGAATCAAATGAATCATAGAGGTGTTTTCTTTTTGTTTTTAAAACGGAATCAAGGTCTGAAGGAGAATACCTGGGCGGAACCAAAGATGGGATGCTCTGAGTCATTAGTCACCTTCAGGGCATCAAACAAGAGGTGAATCAGAGAGACAGAGAGAAGGGCAAGAAGTAATGAGCTCCTGGCGCACTTGTGAATTTCAGAGGCCTCACGTAGACCGCTAGTGGGCAGATTCTCTACTTCCAAGCATCTGAGGTTCCTCCTGCAACGAATGTGGCTAAGGCCAAGGAAACAATAAAAGCTGCAATGGTTTTTGACTCAGCCAGGAGAGTTTAGCCACATGTAGTTGTACTCTTCCTTGGTGCTTCCAAAGAGCTGCTTTGACATCTCAGAGAGTAGTACAGAGTAGCATTTCTAGGCTTGCCATCACAGGACAGTGAAAGAAAGGGGCCCTAAAGACTATTTAATCCAATATGTGAATGCCTAGGGTAGGCATGTAACTGAGACTCAATCTCCTGCCTTCTTAGTTTATTGATTTTACAAACACATAGTGCTCGCTATGTGCCAGGCATGTTCTATGCACTTTATAAGTTACTAATTCATTTAATTCTCATAATAATCCTATAAGTCAAGTGCCTTTGCCCTATTTACAGTTGGGAAAATTGAGGCACATGGACATAAAGTCACTTGGCCTAGACCTCACAGTACTTGGTAGAACCAAGATGTGAATCCAAGCAGTTTGGTTACAGAATCCAAACCCTCAACCCTTGTACTCTGTTACTCTTTATTCTAATTTCTACTCTTAAGACTGGCATCCCTACAAAAAAGGGAGACTAGATCCATTCATTCTAAAGGTGAACCACTTTAGAATCTGTAACACATTGTCATTCAATGGAATCAGTAAGTGTTAGGACTTAGGCTGTGCAGTTATCAACAGGCTGTTAAATATGCTTTGGTGGACACAAATACCGGTATCTGTTAATTCCTAGCATTGGCTTGCCACCACCCTGATGGTGATTTGGGTGAGTCTTCTGACCAATCACAGGGCCCAAGGCCTTTACTATAGATTCTACATTAGTTTTCAACCTTCCAGGCAACTGGGTTGTAAAAATAGTGCTTAATCTAAGCAAAGAAAACTGAGATGGGGAAGTAACTATAAAGATTTGGGCTGCAGAGGTAGAGTGATTCAGCAAGAAAAGGATGAGAGGAAACACTTGGCCCGAAGTGTTGACCACGTGATGGGCCAAAAGCTTCAGTTTCCTTAGCAAGGAGGGTGAGGCAGATAATTAGTCAGTAGAAATGGGGTTACTTGAGTGGAAGAAATATAACCTTTCTAGTAGTCCAAATGAGAACGGTTCTGTATGGTAATACAATCTCAAATTTCCTTGTTAGTTTAAACATTCAATGGGATAAGGCTGAATTCACATTGTAGATTCCCTGGTAGGAAGGTAGCAGGTATAGTGGAAAGAACACTGGCCTAGTATTGGGGCATCTGAGTTAGAAATTTGGATCTGCTTCTAACTAGGCGAGTGGCATTGGATGAGTCACATCTCTTTTTGGGCTTAGTTTAGCTATAATGACAGTGACCTTTCATTGAGTAATTGCCAGTCCAGCCCTTGCCCTCAGACTTGACATGTATTGCCTTATCTAATGCTCATAGCAGTTCTGTAGGCACTATGATTACTGCTGTGACCCAGGGGAAGAAAATAGAGCTCAGACAGCACGAAAGACAAGTTCAGTAACTACCCAAGGTAACACAGTAAGTAATGGAGCTGGAAATTTTTTTTCTAGGAAGTCTACCTACCTCCCATGCTCATAAATACAACACTGAACTGCCCTTGTCTTCATAGAGAGAAGGTGGTACTCTGGATGTACTATGCGCAATGGGTTTTCTCTGTCCTTCTCTTCTCTTCTATTTCTCTTCTATTTAGGATATTTGTGCTAAAGATGACCTTTCCAGGAAGTGCAAGTGGCTTTGCTCAGCACTGGGCTCTGGATTGAGCCAATGCTTTGCTCATGTGATTGTTGCAGTGAAATTTGGCAGCTTCCGTCAACCTCCTCTGGATGGTCAGTTCTGTGAGGGTAGGGCTGCCTTATCTTCCCTATGACCCTCTTGGGAAGATCAAATGAGGCAATGCAGGAGAAAGCGCTTGGTAAATGCTGAAGGATTAGATGTTACTGTTGTTGTTTTTATCATACATGGCATTCGGACAAAATTCTCATGGTATTCCTAGTTATAAGCACTACAGGTCCTCAGTGAATATTTGTTGAGTGAATGTATGGATGAATGATGGAAGCCAGTGGAGCAGAGGAGCCACTGAAGTGATACAGAGAAGCAGAACAGAATGAACTCAGTGGAGTGTGACCAGGGCCCTGATCTAGACAGTTTGAAAGCTGGAGATCTTCACCAAGAGTCAAGATTTTGGCTTTTGATTTAAAAACTACAATGTGGTATATGATCTCCTTGTAACAAATAAGGCACATTCTAGTTTCTTCATTGAGGAGTCCACATGTGGAAGTAGGTGCCAAAGGCTGAACCATAGAGTCTGGCTGTTAAAGATGAGTTTTGAGAGCCCAATACCACCAACTCTCAAGGAGGCTCCAGGAAGCCCATGAGCCTTTCCAGGCTGGGGTTTCCTCCTCTATCCAACTGGGGTTTGGACCAAGCCCCCAACCTGTTATGTCTCTATCTGAAATTTCCTTCGTACATGCAGATCTTACGAGTCCTGTCTTTCCTGCCACCTGCTGACAATCAAAACTCACCTGTCTCAAGCCCATATCCCAGAATCTCGTTCTCAGCCAAGTGGTATTTATCACCAGCTATTCTGATGCCCTCACCTGCTGTGTGCTCTCGGGTTCTCATGTCCTTTGCCCTGGTAAAATAGTCATATTTTATCACATCCTTGAAGACATAGCTAATGATGATAATTTTCGTGTCTGGTCTAGGTTTGTAGGGGAAGGATTGTTATTGTTAATGACAATGATAGCAACCACCTTTACAATTGACAAAACACTACTGCATCCTTTACGTCATTTGATCCTCACATGGATAGGTCTTGTCACTTTCATGGGCAGGTGGGAGGGGCAGCATGGGACTGTGAAGGAGGGAGACTGGTGGCCCAGCTCTGCCCCCATCTGTGAACCTCTCTCTCACACTCTTCTTTTTATACGAGAGTAGTTGGTCAGATGATTCTAGGGCTTCTCTGGCTTTGAACTTTTTCAAATCTAGGTATTATTCTTCTGAAGATCAAATGAGACTTAGGTGGTCCTGACTGTTTGGGACCCATGCTATTCTTATGTGGCCTTCTTCTGTGGAATTCTTATGTGGCATTTCCAGTGTGTGAAGTGCCAGCCTGTCCTGAGATGGGCAGCCAAGGGATTGTTATTATACTCATTCCACAGACAAAGACTCAGAGATTCAGAGCGATTACATGAATTGTCCAGAGTCACAACCTGGAATTAGGCAGAATGGTGGAACTGGGATCTAAACCCAGGCCACAGGATGGCCAACCCTGCTTGTGGGGTTATTGAATCTCTTGGGAGCTGTGATCTGGTTTTTCTTGGATTCCCCTGGGGCCCAGGGCCAGATTGGCTCCCAGAGAGCTAACTGCAGGTGGGTTTTGAAATAATTCCACTTTGAGAGAACAAGGAATCCCCACCTTGTGAATCCCAGCCCCTCTGACTCTGTGCCATCTCCTCTCTCCTGAGTCCTAGGCTATCACAGTGAGTACAGCTGCACGCTGGGTGTTTCCTGTTTGACCCTACAAATCTATTTTTCATCCTTGTCTTGCAGCCACTCCAGGAGGCTGGCCTTTATGGATATCTTTAGGTTCTCTATTCCTTTGACTTCCGGTTGGAATCAGCCCAGCGCTGACCAGGTGGTTGGAAGGTGGGAGAGGGGAGAGGTGAGGCCACTTTTTCCCCTAGCACCCTCACTGACAGCTGCAGGTTGGTGATGCCAAAGGCCACAGCCCTCTCCTGCAGCTTACCAGGACTTCCCAGACTCTGGTAACTGCCTCTTTCTTTGCTCTTTCAGGCCAAGAGCTGGTACCAGCTCCCAGTTTTTGCGAGCCTCAGGGCACACTGCTATCTCTTGGTTTTCCTTAACCCTGCCTGTATCTTTGCAAATTATCATGAATCTCTTTTTGCCCACCTTCTTTAAGCAAGTCCTCTGCTTCCTGCCGGGACCTATGACTGATACAAGCTGCCTCATTCTTCCTTGTTTTGAATTTCCCATTTCTTAAAGGCATTTATGCAGATATTGAATCTTGTAATATTTCGCAAAGCAAAATAAAACCAAGCTAGGAGAGAAGCAAAAAGGTAGAATTGTATGGGGTATGGTAAGTGCACTGAGCTTGGATGGAGGGACTGAAGGCTCAAGTTTATCACTTACTAGCAGTGTTATCTTGCCAACTCACCTGGTCCTGCTATTAAATAGAAATAAGAACAATTTTTGCCTTATCTTCCCCATGACCCTCTCAGGAAGATCAAATGAGGCAATGTGGGAGAAAGCACTCGGTAAATGCTGAAGCATTTTCTGAGCATTAGGTGTTACTGTTGTTGTTTTTATCATACATGGCATTCAGACAAAATCCTCAAAAGGCCATGCACTGCAATTTCCAAGACACTCAGATTTCCCTGTCACCTCCATGCCTCCTGGATCAGGAGACCTGGCATTTGTGGAATCCAAGATTAATGTCCAGGGAGAGTTGGCTAAGCATGGGCCCACATGGCATAGCTAAAAATACTTTTGACCTCAGTGGGAGCATCTCAGTCCCCAAAAGGGGGTGGACCTGAGGGATAGAGGGTGTGTGAGGGAAATGACCTCCATCAGCTGGGGTTAGGAGAGGGCAGGCAGAGGGTTGTTGTCACCCTTCTTTTTAAGTGCCAAGGGGAGCACTAGCTTGATTTCTCTCTCTCTCTCTCTCTCTCTCTTTCTCTCTCTCTCACTGTCTCTCTCATTCTGTGTGTGTTGCAGTGGCAGATGGGGATGGAGACAAGGATTGATCTGAACCTTTTGTACTTTTCTGTTAGAGTAAAGCCCATACCTTAAAGCTCTTTCTCATGGCCAAGCCTCTTAGGAATTTTCCCAGACTGCCATTGGAGATGATAGACACCTAGAGCCAGAAGGAGGCAATTCTAGGATCTTGATTTACAGTTGATTATAGAAGCTGACTTCAGTCTAGGCAGAATCTAATCCAGGAAACTTGGCTTAATATCCCCAGGGATGGGGAGTGGGGAGGCTCGTTGTCTGTATAACCTAAAGATCAGTGGTTTCCAAACTGTAATTCTTAGAGCTCTAGACCCTTGCTTCTTAAAGTTTGGTCCATGGATCAGTGGCATTGACATAAACTGGAAAGTTATTAGAAATGCAGGATTTCAGATCCCACCATGGTCCTCTAAATCGGAACTTGCATTTTAACCATACCACCTATAGATTCGTGTACACATCAAAGTTTGAGAAACACTGTTTTAGAATCCCTTTGGGGTACCTGAGAGAGTCACCAGTGTGTGAACTCAAGTTGTATATGTGGGGTCCCATAAGAGATGATGTTTGTAAAGGGAGTGCCGTTTGCATTCCTTTTTTAAAGATTAAAAAGTTGAAACCAATGTGGTCCTTTCCTTCCTTTGTTAAAAAATAAAATTCTGTGGATGTTAGGACCCTGCTCCCGGTGTCTCCTTCTGGGCCACGCCCCTGACTGCCCTGCCTTGCGCATTACCTCCTTGGATGCCTGAGTGCTTTGTTGCCAACACAAGCTTGGCAGAAGGATAAGGCGCCTCCAGAATTTAAGGGCTGCCTTAGGAGACTAACGGGACATTTGCTTGTTTCCCAGGCCACGCCATTCCCAGCTCCAAAGGTCTACCCTTGATAGTGCTACCTGGTGAGGCAATGATGACACAAAATGAGAACTTGTCACGACCTGGGAGTTTAGAACTTAGCTTGGCTTTCTAAAAGGGGAGGGCAGAAGGGTGCAGAGCTTCCTCCTCTGTAGGTGGAACTATGCAGGGAGATTAGTGTTTGTTTTGTGAGGAACATCCTGGCAGGATCGGAAGAAGCACCGGGAGCTGAGAAGAGATAAGCCTGCTTCCAGCTGGGATCTGGGCACAGCCCTGCAGTAGCAGGCTTTCAGGATTTCCAGAGGGAGTGCTTGGCGGCCTGCAGCAACGTCTTCTCAGCATCTCAGTTTGCTGCCATTATAAATAACTGTGATTTGCATTCCCTTCGCATCGTATTCTGGAGGAGCTCAAAGCATTGTGCTACCGCTTTCCCCTGGCCCACCCTCACACAGGTCCCTTAGAGGGAACATTCATGTCTTCCATTTTACAGAAGGGGAAACTGAGGCTCTAAGAAGTCATGCAAGGGTACCACCCATGTGTGGGCACATCTAGGACTGGCAAACTCTGGGAAGAAACAAGCACCTTAGCACAGCCTCAGAGCCCTCGAGACATCAGCCCCAGACTCTTTCTGGCCTGAACTCCAGCTTCTTTCCTCCTTCATCCTACCCTCTGCCCAGACCACTCAGCCCTTCCTGCCTCCCTAAACACACTAGACCCTCTAGTTATGCAGACACATTCTCTTCTCTCCTCTCCTATCTCTATATCTCACATACACATTTTCACCTCTCTTGTGACACAATTGTCTTCTCCTGATTGGAGTTGTCTGACAACGTGCTCCCTGGGCAACTACCAAACTTCAAAACCCTGCAGGCAGGGGTATGGTTCAGCCCTTCACCTCACAGCACAATGCTGTCCTCCAAAAATGCTTGTGCAATGATGAATTCGTCAGAAGACAGAGACATACAAGCTAGTGGATGAAACAGAGAGTCTGTATTTATAGAATCTCATGGGTAAAACAGGCATGTCGTTCAACAGATCTGATACTATGGAAGAGCTCATTCTAAAAGCGTTTGAAGTAGTGGCTGTTGTTTCCTATTAAAATAAAAACCTTGCTGTACTTTGGGGAGGTCTTGAGAGACACAACCTGGCACTGGCCTGTGACTGAAGACACTTGAGTTCTATGAGTCTCAGGGTGTGTGTATGTGTGTGTGTGTGTGTGTTTAACTGAGAGTACTGAGATGATTTACTACCTAGGGTTGTCATGAAGATGAAACAAGGTAAGGTACTTATACATGTTTGTTGCGGGATTGCCACTCTCTACGCCTTTGATATTTAACAGCTACTAGCTCGTCAGAGGAATCATCCCTTTTTCTCCTATTACAGAGACCAAATAATTCATGGGGACAGAGGAGAAAAGGGCAATAGGAAACTTGAAACTGAGTCTTTCTTTTCAGGACATGAATGCTCTGGATCTTAGGAAATGGTTATCCAGGATTCTAAACCTAATGATTTAAAGAAATGGTGTCTGATATCCAGCCCCATGCTAAGCTCTTCCTTAGTTTCAATTGTGTGACTACTCACCAGTAACTCAGGAATCAAGCACGCCTGGACTCTGGACCTGTGGTCTCCATCCTAGAGACCTTCACATTGGACAACCAGAGGTGTGGGGTGGAGAAAGGACTGGCATGGCATCCGTGGGACCAGGGTTTGTCCTTTGAATCATCTCGTGACCATGGAACATTCATTTCCCCTCTTCGGGCCTCAGCTTCCTTGTCAAATGAGAACCTGGACTAGCTGCTCCACAAGGCCAATCACCACAGTTCTATTATGCAAAATTGAGATGCACACAGCCTCTGCTCCCCGACATCTGCATTCTTCTTCCTTCTTTTCATGTCTACCCATCCTAATGAGTAGGGTCAGTTGAGTGAGAAAAAGCCTGTAATATAGTGCTTTACATGTTTCAAGTGCTTTCATACTCACCTTATTCTACCTTTACGAACAGGTCAACAGGACACACAGGTGGATGTCATAATCCCCATTTTATAGAAGATAAGACTGAGGCTTAGAGACAGGGAGAGGTGCTCAGCAGAGGCAAAGCAGCGCCTTTGGATTCCCTGTTCTGATTTGTTCTGCCAGTGACTCCCAGGACTGGTGCCAGTTATAGTGCTGGATTGGTTCCCTGGACCAAAACAAAGCCCCTTCTGCCTTCTCATGATCTTTCTCCCACTGCCCATTCTCCCACTGCCCAGGTCCCAGTCACTTTAGTCCTTCTTCCTTGGCCTCCCAGTAAAAGTAGGATGTGGTGGAGCTGAGTCCGGGGCATAGCTGCTTGGTGAAGTCTGATGGGGGTTGGTTTTACCCCTCTGCCACTTCCTCCTTCATCCTGTGCTAAAGTATTTTTTCGGGTTTCGTCTTCTGACCAAGCCTCCACACGAGGGTCTGGGAAACTTAGACCTATTGTTCTGTGGGTATGCAGAGGCAGAATACTGAGAACAGAGACAGTGCACGGGGGCAACCTAGGCCAAGTGTGACAGTGAGACTTCTGAGCTGCATGCTTGACTTGCTCTGATGGGTTGAAAACAAGTAATTGGGCAGAAAGTCATGCACCTGGAAGACAAAAAGATAAGCTTCCGAAGTGGGGGCAGGGAGAGGTAGCACAACGCTTGCAATGAAAACAGGTGTATGAGTTATTGAGGAGAATTAGTCAAGGTGAGTTGGAAGAATTTAGGCATCTCTGTTGAAACGTTTTTCACACCCATCCTACTTTTTCTAACTACTGCCACCCTCTCACTTCTCATTCAGGAGGTTGCAAAAGCCTCCCAACTGGTCTCCCTGTGCCAGTCCCTTCCGGCTCCTTTCCACCTTGCAACATGGATCTCAACCTACCTGTTCAGCCGTATTCCGCAGTGCTCCCGTCTGAGCATGCAGTGCTGCAACCCGGGCAAACCACTCACTCTTCCTCGTACTGTACTTTTCCATCTCCAGCCTTTGCTAGTGTGTTTTTCCCTCTGCTTAATTCTCCTACCCCTGCAAGTACAAATCCAACCTCACTCGTTCAGGCCCACTTCAAATGCCACCTCCCCTGTGCAGTCTTTCCTAATCCTGTCCTCTTCTTTCCTTCCCAGAGGAATGACCCCTCCACCCTCGGGAGTGTATATAACACTCGAGTATTTGACCTGCCCTTTAAGGGTTCCTATTGCCATCTACCAGGTATTTTAACTATTTCTGTGCATGTCCTGTCTCCCCTACCAGATGGGGATCACCTTGCAGTCAGGAAAGGGATCACTTTCGAATTTGTATCCCTCAGAGTCTTGGCTGCTGTTCAGTTATTTGAAGAATTAATAAAGACATGAATGAAGAGTACTTGTTGGGACAGGAAAGAGAAAAGCTCTAGAATCTTAGCTTAAAACCCAAATTAAACTGGTAATGCAACTGGAGACACGTGTTGAGTGAAACACAAATAAATACGTTCAAAGAAAGCTGGATCAGAAAGAAAAGAGCCTGGCAAAGGAGTGCAACCCAGGGGACCAAGAAAATAGGTATGAGGGAGAGGGAGACGGTAGTGTTTGTTTTATGCTTGGTAACAGCAGAAGTCAACAGAAGCTGGAAGAAGCATTTTAGGGTGGGACTGAATGAATCACAGAGCTTCTATTTAACCCTTATATAGCTCCATACGTCTTCCCCCGTGTAGAAGCCATAGGAAAGAAAAGTGTCTGCAGTATTAGTGGGCATCAAGAGTTATGATTACCTTTAGTCAGGCCAGTGAGGAATTTTAACATGAGCAGGGTATGATCCATGCCACCAAATGTTCACAGCCTACTTGGAAAAGATGACGTGGTTCCAAGCAACCATGACAAAGTATATAGTCAAATGCGCCTTCAGAATGTATAGAACACTTGCTATGGCACAGTGGAAGAGCCCATAAGTAATTTCAAATAGGAGAAGGTGGAAGCAAGCACAGATGAGGGAGACCTTATGGAAAACATGATGTAGAAGCACAGGCTTCAAGAATGGGCCAACTGTCACCAGTCTCCAGGAGTGGTCCGTGAGAAGGAGTCATGGTACGAGTCAAGCTAGAAAGGTTGCCAAGGAAGGCAAGCCTGATGGGCAGGGACAGAAGGGACCATAATGCCCAGTTGGGCAGCAATGCCAGCTCACCTTTTGGAACACATGTGGGTATTGACTGACCAGTGTTTATGCACTAGAATGAGAAAGCTCACACTGTTTTGTGTGTGTGGTGAGTAGGAGAGGTAAGCAAAACTAGAAATTTAAAAAAGCCTGCTGAACAATGGAAAGCAATTCTCCCGCATCCGAACTGAGTTCTACCTGTGCAGGTGGAATGCAGACGGTGAGTCCCTAAGGCAGGCCAGAGTTGGAAAGGGAGGCTCATCTTGGTCACTCATTGTCCCTTGGCTTAGGGAAAGCGAAGGCTAAAAGTAATGTGAGGAATGAGGGACTTTTCACTTTCAGCAGCTCTTGTATATTTATTGCCTCATCTGCGTAGGTAAATCAGAGTGGTCAGCAGTGCAGGGTGAGGCAGCTGTTAGCTGTGCAGCTGCAGGAGGAGACTCCAGCAGTGGCAGGGTGGGGAGTCCCCAAAGCCGCTTTTGGGCCCCAGTGCCTGCACTGTCTAGAGCTAGGTGGAAGAGAAGAGTGAAGGACAGAGGAAAGGGAAAGAGAGGCTGTGGCAGAGAGGAAAGGGCTCCTAAGTGTCATTTAGGACAATCCCTCTATTTTATACTTGGGAAAGCTGAAGTCAAGAGGCCCTTGTCCACAGTTACAGGGTCCTCAAGAATTAGTGTACATCCCATCCCTTTGCACAACTGTGGTGGAGGAGAGGGATGGGAAAAGTAGACAATTAAAAGTGAAGAGTCCGTGGGTCCTCCACGAGACATGCTGGCACGCCCTCCTAACCCACTGTTCCCTGACGGTCAGCTTCTGTCTCTTACTTACTTACATTTCGAACCCGTGTTCTCCAGGGCCACAGGACCTTTGGGGGAAATATGTCTTCCATCAGAAAGACATTCCTGATTTCCATGAAATTTGCCAGCTTTCTTTGTGGCTACTATTGTTTGTTTCTGTTTTCCAGTTGAATGGAATCCTTTTGAATCTCTTTAATATTGCTTTTGTGGGAAAATAATTCATGGTCACTTATGATTTCTGAACGCTTTGAATGGCTAAAAAAAAGATGAGCATTAAGAAATGTATGCTTGCTCCACAAATTTTACTTTATGTTTTTGAAAGGATTAAACCGGATTTTATTTTCGGTTTTTAAGGTGGTTAAGCTGAGAGGCGGCTACGCTGTGTTGGGAAGAGCACTGACCTTGACATCAGAAAATCTGTGCTCAAATGCTAGCTCTGCTATTACTGTTTGTTTTCTTTGGTCAAGTCCATTGATCTCTCTGAGCCTTAATTTCCTAATCTTTAAAATGGGGGTATTAACATCTACTTCACTAATTTGCTTATTTAAATTTATTTAACAGATATTTGTTGAACTTCTCTTAAGTGTCAGGTGATGTTCTTGAGACTGAGATAAAATTATAAACAAGACAGCTGAAATCCCTGCTTTCCCAGAGATTATAACAGAGATTAAAGGGGATAAGATGTATTGAAGAGTTTAGCACAGTACCTGGCACGGAGTAGCTGCTTAATACATTCTAACGGGGGAACTCTAGGAACAGAGTCCCAAGACCGTTGTTTCAGTCTTAGCCATGACATTGACCAGCTGGGAGACCCTTGGAATCTCTAGACACCTAAGTGCTTTCCAGTGCTTCCCCTGGGCTAGTGCGGCCTTCTTCCACACAAATGCTGGGGATCATTATTCATATAGGGTTTCCACAGGCAGAAAACTCCTTGCTCAGGTGAGTCCCATTTATGTAGGGAGAAGACCAGAGTCACTGGCCCTAAATATGTCTGTGGAAGGGTCCTATCCCATGCATGGGTCAATTTTAAGATCTGGAACGAAATTTCGGTCTGTTCGTTTGTTGCTTCCTTTCTCCTTATCAACCCTTCTCTGGCTACTAGTAAGCAGCTTAGCTCAGAACAAATGAAAATCTGATGAAATCTGCTCTATCCCGAGATGAACTTGCTTTCACAGGAAATGGAGGTGGAACAGTTAGTGACCAGTAACCATGGTCAGTAAAATTGCCACCCAGCTGGGTTGGTCCATCTTAAGGGATTGGTACAACTCTTTTCCAGTGACGGTATATTAAAGGGGATTTCAAAATGAAGTAGGTTTGGATCTCAGAACCACCACTGGTTAACTGAGTCCAAGTCAGTGACAGAGGGAGAATAAACACTATTTTGCTCAACCCTTTTATCTTACAATTAAGACAATTGTGGTCCAGAAATGTGAGGTCCCTGCCCTGGAAGATCCATCTGCTAATTAGTGGCAGATACAGTGACATGAATTTTCATATAAATAGTCAGAGGACCCAGTTAGAAGGTAGGTCTCCTGATTCCCATTCCAATGCTTATTCCTTTGGTCCTTTCCAAGTTGGAAGTGCCACATAATACTCTTCTTTTAGAATTTGAATATCCCCCTAAACAATTTCTGAGTAAATTTGATTTCTGTTTATGACATTGACTTCAACAACCACAATTAACAGCTGAATTTAAACACCTGCAGGGATGTAAAAATGAAGCATTCGGATTTATTGAGTGGAATCTCAAATACAGAAATAGTCAAAATGAATATAATAAATGGAGGTAGGTTTTGTTTAAACCTAAGAAAGAACTTGTTTTTAGACAGGGACTTTCTATGATGTCCAGGAGGGAAGGCAGTGGTTATTCCCAGGCACTACAGCCTAGAATGCCCTGGGTTCCAAGGATCCTCCTGCTTCAGCCCCTCAAGTAGCTGGGACTACAGGTGTGTGCCACAGCACCCAACTTAGAAAGAACTTTTTGACATGCAGAGCTGTCAAGGCTGAAATGTTCTGCCTTGGAAAAGAGTGAGCTCTTGGCCACTGGAGGTGACCAAGTAGATGCCAGATATTCATGAGGTAGTAGTTTAGGTTGGGTGATGTTTAAGGTCCCCCATATCTTTAATACACCCATGTGGATTTTATGAGGTCCTGGTATTTAAATAATCCCTTTTTGAACCCATTTATGTATCTGTGCTACCAGCTAGTCTCTACCTGTCTTGCTCATTAAATTTACTATGTACTATGTAAAGTAGTACTTTCTTTTATTTGCTCTAAAATTAACTCTTGCAAACTTTGGGGTAAGGGGAGGTTGGGATAGTTCTGTTTTTCTGAGATTTGCTGATTAAGTGCATAGTTCCATTCTATCAAGTATTGTTATATGCCTTCTCAGTCTGCTCATTTTTTGATTGAGAAAAATCTAATTTTGTTAAATCTATATTTATACCAACAAGCCTCCGTCATATTGGTGATTTGAATAGTTCTTTTCTGTCCTTCTCCCACCTCCCCAGCTCTACTAAATTTTTCTTGAAGGTCCATGAATAGAACTGCCACATTTTTTCTGAGCCCACACACTGCTTTCATGTGAATATGGGATAATGCCTTTTCTGTCTGGCTTCCATACGCTTTCTGATGAGACCCAACGTTCCTCTGGGCATCTCAGCTTACACAGCCACTGGAGCTCAATTTTATCAGAGCTGATCACAATTTCTGGCGTTATTAGCTTGTAACACTGTACAAGTCACTAATAATGAGGAAAGCAATACTATAAAAAACTTAAGAGACTCAAAGAAAAAAAGAAAAAAGATGATCCATACAAGAGTCCTATGTGACACCTGGTACAGAAGTTGTACTTAATACGTATTTGTGAAAGTGAAATGAAATAGACTTCAATGTGCTTCCTGAGCTATGATGCGTTAGAGTCCATCATTTTATAAATAGAGATTGGGGTATATTTCACCTAAGAGGACTACTTTATATTTGCCAAAACTGAAGCTCAATTGTTACATTTTTTTCCTCATTCTTCTGAGATCTTTATGTCCTGTGAGGACGCCAGTTTGAATCCTTTCTCTATGATTTATTAGCTCTAAGATCGTGGCTCATTAACATCTCTAAGTCAATTTCCTCAGCTGTAACATTGAGATAATAGAAATACTTGACCTGGAAACAAGGGATTTGAACCTGAATCGACTCAGAATTCAAACCCTAGCTCTATCAATTTCTAGCTCTGTGACCGTGGACAGGTTGCTTAACCTTTCTCAATTTCCTATTACGCAAAAAGAAAAAAAGAACACCCCTCCTCACAGAGTCCTTGTCATAATTCAGTGAGATACTTATGTATAGCATTGAATATAGATAGCTCCAGCTTACATATAGTGGGTTCTCAGCAACAATTAGTTGTATTTCTCCCCATGTCACGGAATTGTCCAGATGTTCTGTAACTTCCAAAGAGGTGTGCAGACTGGGTGCAGTGACTCACATCTATAATCCTAGCCCTTTGGGAGGCTGAGGCTGGAGGATCACTTGAGCCCAGGGTTCAAGACCAGCCTGGGCAACATAGTGAGACTCCCCCCACCATTTCTACAAAAAAAAAAAAAAAAGATACAAAGAGGTGTGTGGATATTAGCAGTTATTGTGTGTCGTAGCATTTCTTTACCCAGAAGCAACATTGTGTAGTTGAAAGAGTGTGGATTTGAAGTAGTCCAACTGTGACTGAAGGGCTATAAACTTTGAAAAGACATTGCTTCCTGAGGCTTGGGTCTCTTGTCTCAAATTTAGATGACAGATTTCTTTCTACTTACCTTGCAGGGGTGCCTTAAACATCAATAAAATACTGATGGTGAAACCTTTAATGTAATCTGAAAATGAGGCACTGTGATGACTAGAAATGTTCAGTGCCATTTGCAAAAGTGAATGTTTCACGACTTTGTACTTTTCCATGTATTTCATTAAAATATGAAGTAAGATCCAAGTCAGTGTCTTATTGACTGGATTTCTGATTTCTGGTGATCTTTATGTTAATATCTTCTATTCAAAGGAGTTGCAATCAAATATTACTATATTGTTTCCATGATCCTTGTCAAAGATGACATGTACTATACCAAATAGTTCTGCAATCAAGCTGTTCCTTGATGTAAAAATCTAATCACAGTAATCTTGAATCTCTGAAAATTTAAATATTTGAGTTTCAATAGTTCCCTACTTATCCCTAGTCCTAGACTCTTAAAGAACATTGGTTTGTTAAAATCCTTCTGTTGTTTTTTCCATAACAAGTTGTTTGTTACATTTCCATGATCCCACTCTTTGTTAGGAATTCCAGACATGGCAATGAGATTTACTAGCTTGTAATTCCCAGGTAGCTCTTCATATGGGTGGAAATCCTACTGACAGTGTGACGCTCCCTCTGGTTCAGTGACCATTTATAATGACAGGCAGCACATTCTGGACAATGGCTCCCCAGTTTCATCCATGACTTATTCCAGAATTCTGGAGTAAATGTCATCAGTCCAGGTGATTTGTTTACTTAGTTTGTTCATTCCATTTAGTGTGTGTGTGGAGGTGGGGTGGCAGTACACAGCATGGAGCCCTGACCTGATAGGCCAGCAATTTGAACACTTGCCCCAAATCTGCATCTAACTTGTTGGATGAACTTGAGCAAGTCATTTCCCTCTGTAGCTCATCATCTCCATCTGAGACTTGAAGGGGTTGGATAAAATGATCTCTATGGTTCCTTCCAGTTTTGTCATTTTGTGATTCTAAAATGTGCTGTCATTCATAGTTCTTCCTGGCAAGATCTCTGGTGCGCAAAGCTAGGGCCAGTTGTAACATCTGACAACACATCTTTCTTTTCTCTTTTCTTTCTTTCTTCCTTTTTTTTTTTTTTTTTTTTGATGGAGTTTTGCTCTTGTTGCCCAGGCTGGGTGCAATGGCACAATCTCGGCTAACCACAACCTCCGCCTCCCAGGTTCAAGTGATTCTCCTGCTTCAGCCTTCCTAGTAGCTGGGGTTACAGGCATAGACCACCACGCCCGGCCAAGTTTGTATATTTAGTAGAGACGAGGTTTCTCCATGTTGGTCAGGCTGGTCTCGAACTCCTGACCTCAGGTGATAGGCCAGCCTCTGTCTCCCTAAGTGCTGGGATTACAGGCATGAGCCACCACACCCGGCACATCTTTCTTTTCTTGCCAGCACTCAGAAACTTCACTTCAAATAAACTATCAGGAAAGTATACCTGATCAAGTACAGTGGACTATGGAATTCAGCCACTAGCATGGCAACCTAGACAGACAAGCACTCAAAAGCGGTGTTGTGAAATCGTTTGTATTGATTTTCTGTTAGTTGAATAAATTGAAAACATACCCATAGATGAAGTTTAGAGTAAAAACAAAAAGGGAGAAGAGATTTCTTTGCTTGTTTCGTAGTGCTGGCATTGGAACTACATCTTTATTAAGGCCTCATGCAGAGGAAAGGGACTCAAACTAAACAGACTGCTGACTTCCATTTTGGTGGCATTCTTTTGCTGATGACCTTGCGCTTGTCTATTTTCCTCTTTGGGCCCTTATTTCTTCCACCTGTTAATAAGCATCTTGGGATAAGACAGTGCCTCTCAAAGTGTAATGTCCACGTGAATCATCTGGAGATCTTGTTAAAATGCAGATTCTGATTCAGCAGGTCTGAAGTAGGGCCTTGGAATCCGCACTTCTAACAAGGTCTTTGCTTCTCCTTCGGTCATTGAGAAGCAGCGGCTAGACAGTTTTTAAGTCCTTTTCAGCTGTGAACACTCCATGTTTCAAATAATCTCCCAACACTAGAGTGAGAAGCAGAATAGGAAGGCCTCTCTAGATGGACCATCATCTATATTAAAATGTCTTGTTGTTGTAGACAGGTAAGAATGGAATTTCTAAACCTGGGCTTAAGCAAGAGGAAAGGAAAGCACTGAAGGGGACATTTGCTGTGAGGTCTGAGGTGGTTCCAAAAGTATGAATGCTTGGAAGGAAGGAAGAGAAACCAGGCAGAAAGTTGGCTTGAGGCAGGTATAAAAGTCAGGAAACAACAATCCACAAAAACCACAGGCGATGGTGTTGGAAGTGGTCATAGAAAAGTAATAAAGAGTTTTAATGCTGATTCTCCAGTGATTGGCTTTGTGTTTTGTAGATATTGTCCCATAGTCCCTTATGGCATTCCTGCAAAGCTGCAGGGGTGCAGCAATGCTCTCTCCACCATAAGGCAGAACTAAGTGGAAAGAAAGGAGGAACAATAATATGGAGAGGGAGGGGAGCCTCTGGACCCTACAGAACCTTAGCTCTGACACCCCAGTAAGGGGCTGGAGCCTGGTTTGCATCGCTGAGGCTCTCCCTGGGTCACCCACCGGAGCCGCCGTGGGCAGTGGTATGGGGGAAGGAAAGTGTCTCAGCACAACTTTGGTTTCACTTCCTGCCTCAAACACAGTCATTATATAAATATCAACCTCAGCAGCTGCTGCCCTCATCCCTCTTCTCACTATTACTCCCGAAGCTCAGCTCACAGCCGGGGCGCCTGCAGCCTCTCACTTTCCCCTGATCCCACGGCACTTGCACCAGGCCCGCCAGGTGGGTGCCTGGGGCAGAAATGAATCACAACTGCTCTCTGGTCCTCCAGCCAGCCATATCCAGCAGCCCTCGCCTCGCTGAGCAGGGAGGTCGTCCTGACTGGTAGCCCAAGTTAATCAACTTAAACCTTGTTCACAGACGTGACAGGCAGTCAGCCCATCCGTGGAGGCCGCAGATTGCACCGTCAGCACTCATTGCTGATAGAGGTGGGGCAGGAAAGAACGCAGCATGTTTATATGTATATATCAAAAAATGTTACATGAAATTAGCTAAAATCACCAAAACTTTCAAAGGTGTTTTAAGTCAGGAAGCAGTGTGGTGGCTATAAAGAGTGGTCTGGAATGAAAGATCAAGAATGAGTTAGTCTCTCTAGTATGAACGAGTAAAATTTTTTTCTAATCTTCGATCATAAGAACTCCTCTTTGAACTTTGGTTCATTTTTCTTTATTTTGTGTCTAAAGATGTTATTTACAAATGAACAAAGAAGCGAAAATCCAAAAGGCCGGACTGTCACATGATCTCCCTGATCCTCAAGTTTTTCATCTTTAAAACAATGACATGAACCTGCTTCTCTTCCAGGGTTGTGCAAGGAACATGAGATATGTGAGGTTTCCTTCTCTGCCTATTGATCACAATGGTTGACATGTTACTCTGTGTGTGTGTGTGTGTCATAAAAGAGGTTAGCAAAATGTAAGCTGTTATTCTAAGCTATTATAATTACTCATACCTTAACCATGTTGTAGCCATGGTCCTCTTAGAAGCAGAAGAGCCCAGGCAAGGACTGGTAATATGGCTTCTCTGGGTCCTTAAACCATCAATGGAAAGCAATGTTTGGCAATCTCATCATCTGTGTGTTACTCAACTGATCAAACGTTGTCAAAATATTATGCTCATTCTCCCACTTGATCAACTTGCGACCTAATTAGATATTTGTGATTTATTATTAAATGACAAAAACAAATTTTTATCATGCACTGATTTTCAGTATAAATCCATTAAAAAGTTATTTATAAGCTTTGGAAAAGAGATTTTAAAAAGATGATGGATATTCACCAAAATGTTAACAACTGACAATCTCCGGGTGGGGGAATTTGCATGGCTTAAATGTCTGTCTTTGTACTTTTTAAAAATCACCCAAATTGGACAGGATTAACATCAGAAAAACTGACCCCTCAAAGAACACAGAGGTTGAGCGTTGTTAGCTTTTCTTTTTCCCTAAACACACATGTTGGTGTCAAATGAAGGGAAATGAAAGGTGAGAGAGCTAAAGCAGGCCACCAGGGGTCCAAGCAAGGACTTTTTACTGAATGAGGGTCTAGATTATTCATTTTTTATAATCTGTTTTTCAGGAGAGAGTGATTGATTTCTGTTTGTCAGTCTTTCAACCATTCATCCCATAATCATTTATTCACTTGGTAATCAAAGTTATTGGGTGGGTTATGTAGGACAGAGAAAGGGCATGAATTAGCTGTCCAATCATCCGGGTTCAAGTTCTGCTACCATTTTTCTGAGGCCATGAGCCCTTTGACCATTTGAGCAACATGAGGCTCACTCATATGTAATGTGGGGCTCATGGTGAACATGAAAGCTGTGAGAACTCCACAGAGCTGGGTAGAGAAGGAGTTTCTGTGACATGCAAGTCACTGAGCTAGACATCTGAGAGAAAGATAAACCATTGATACAGCCTGTGCTCTCAAGAAGCTTACACTTGACTGGTCTACTGGCTTCATGCTGAATCCAGCAGTATGGGGCACAGAAAGAAACTCTTAGCTGGAATCTAGGAATCCTGGGTTTGGGGTCAGTCTGAGTCACTGACAGGTTGTGTGACCATGAAACACTCAATTTCCCCCTCTGACTCTCAGATTTCTATCTGTCTTATAAAAGAATTATTAAGCCTGATGATCTCCAAGGCATTTTCTAGCTTAGACATTCTATGAAATGAGTGAAAATCAGGCAAAATTTGAAACATGTTAAGATATCCATCATGAGCCCATATGTGTCATATGCTGGTTCCTATTTGAAGAGCAAGGACATGGGAACATTTTAGGCAGTACTGGCATTCCAAGAGGCAGTTCCTGGCTCTGTCAGTGCTGTTCTTCGGCTGGAAGCCCTGTTTCTCTGTTTAGCTTCTGTCACATCATGATATAGACAGAGAGTCTTATAGAAGAAGACTGGGAATACACTTGTGAATTGTGAATAAATATGACGGGTATTGAATATTTGCATGCATTTTTGTCATGTTTATTGGCTGTTACTCGAACCTTACTATGAGTCTGAATGGGGGAGGCAGAGAGTAGGAGCAGTGGGAGCCCAGCACAGAAATCTTAAGTTCAAGGTTTGGCACTGGCTCAGCAGGTGACATTCACTAATTCATTCACTTATTCGCTTAATCAGGAACCATCTATGGAGCACCTACTATGTGTGTTAGGCCCTGGGTTAGACACTTGAGATGTTAAGATGAGTAGGATGTAGTTTACTGGACAGTGTGCTTTTTGAAAGCAAGTGTCTGATCCCTATTTCTTCATTGCTTGAACATGGCCCTGCCCTGAGGAGCATACAAACTAGCAAAGTCTTTGGGCAAGTAGTTTATTTTCCTAGAACTCAGTGTTCATTCCTCCTTAAGATGGTTTTGAAGAATTGGACTTAATGATCTCCAAAATGCCTTCTAACTTGGATGTTCTGTTCCGCAGTTACCTAATATCTCGCAGTGAGAAAGGTTTGCGTCCGGCGATGGAGGAAAGGTCACAGAACAATCTGCAGCAGGTGAAATGAAACCGCAAAGCCTCCAGAGAGCGCATGAACCAGTAAGTCCCTCCTCACCTGAAGAGGCAATAAGACTAAGCCTGGTCTGGAAATGCAAATAACATGCTTGGGCACAGCAGGAACAACAGCACTGGCTTTGGGTTTTGGTGCAACCATAAAGGACCCTTAAGGCAGGAATGAGGCTTACCTGGTGACATGCTGAAAGTGCTGTACCATCCCACTGGTTCAGAATGGAGGAAAAACATTGAAGCTGCTCATACTCTGCATAGAAAACCAGTCTCTGGGCTCCCGTCCCTCCGCCCTCCCCCTGCTTTACCTGTGTCACCAAAACTCTCCGGGGACAGCAACACCTACCTCCCATACCACCGTGATGATTAAATGTGAAAACACATATGAAAGGTCTTCGTAAACTCTAAAGTGCTTTATACATGGAAAATAGAATTAATATCTGTGGAGGAGGGAGAAATAGAGGGGCACCTTGAAGAATGAATAGGTACTACGTAAGGGGAGAGCTCTGTGCCTGCCTGTCAAGGAAGTAAGCACTTTATAAAAATCAACTCGTAACGTCAGGCAGGGACTATTATTATTCCCATTCTACAGATGAGGAAATTGAGTTCCAAGAAGTTTAAGTAACTTGATCAAAGTCACCTTGTTAGTAAATAGTAAAGTTTGGACTCACACTGAGGAAGTCTGGCTACAAAAATTGTGCTCTTAACCAATATGCTCTTTTGCCTCCCTCCATGGAAAAAAAAAATGTTTGTAATTCCATTTAATTCCAACCCATACATGGCCTGAGTGCCAGACTGGGCACTGGCTGTGTATTGATGAAGACACAGTCCATGCTGTCCAGAAGCATAAGCAAATAAGAAAATACTCCAAAGAATAAACAAGATACTATAAATATGATTGGTACTGGAATAATGTAAAGAAGAATGTGGAGATGGAAAAGAGGAGGGGTGTTCCCGTGGCTGTGCATTTAACAGAGTAGAGAATCAAGGGGGTGGATAAAGAGCAGTTCAAGGTGAGGCTGAAAAGGTGATGTTCTGGAGCCTGATGGTGGAGGGCCCAGAGTGCCAGGCTAAAGTGACAGGGTGTTAGCTGGGAGTAGGTGGGCAACTGTGAAGGATTTTGGAGCAGGTAAATAGTGTGTCAAAAATAGAATTTGAAGAGACTTGAACTAATGAAATAGGAGAAGGACGTTTACCTGGGATCAGCACAATTACTCTAGTCTGTGGATTGGTAAAGATAAATTAAATAAAAGTTAATTTTTCAACTTAGACTTATCTGGGAAAAAAGGGAAAGAAATTTCTGGGATTTGGTGCATCACTCATTCTCAGAATGATGAAGAATGGAGACATGGCCATAGAAGATGAAGTTGACGGGAACCTCAGGAGTGACCCTCCTCCGTCCCACACTTGACTCCTTTGCTTCATTAGGGTGGTGGCCTGGCTTCTGGGAAACTCCTCCAGCCATAGGGAATTCCTTGCCCAGTGAAGCAGCCTGCTTTTCTTGGATAGCTTTTATCACTACAATGAGGTTTTTTTCTTTTCTTTCTTATTTAACTACAAGTGCTTAGTCCTTGCATTATTCAAATCTAGGAATTTCACTGCCTCAGTGTCACCATATTGGCAACCTCCAAAGTCCTCAAACCTTTCCTTGCTGTCAGTGAGAAAACTCTGTGGGGATCACCAGGGGTTGGACGAGGGAGGCTCAGGACTGGGAGATGAGACAAGCACCCTCAGGAGGGGTAGACTGAGCTAGATTAGGTAAATGGGGCCCAGCCAGGCAGATGGCACAAGGTGTTAGAGGTGGAAGATATGAAGGAGTTACTGCATCTGTGGCCTCCTCAGTGGAGCCCAAGAACAAGGCTTCAGTAGTAAACATGTTAATAAAGAAATAGGTGAAGTCACCAAAATCACTTGTAATTCTTATTAAGCATCCTGTGTTCTTTTCAATGAATGACTGAGGAAACCTTACAGATCATTTTTCAACCAATACCCACTTGGTGCCAAGCAACAAGATTCACAAATGGAGTAAATACAGCTCTTGCTGTTATGGGCTTGCATGGTAGGGGGCAGATAAAGGGGTAAGCTATATATATACATATATATACACACACACACACGCATATATAATTGCTATATATTATACATATATGTAGAGAGGTATGATCTGCAATGTACACACAGGAGGCCACCAGTCTGTCTACGCTCCATGAGGTCAGGACTGTATCTCTTTTTATTCACAACACTATATTCTCAGTGCTTAGACTGAGGCCTGACAGACTCTCATTGAACATTTATTGAAAGAATAAATGTGTGAGTAAATGAGTAAGTAACATTATTTAAAACCGGAGCCAGATTCTTCTGACCTTCAGCCTAATACTTTACTCACTATAGCCTGGAGATTCCCATTTTGTAATGTCCCCTGTATGAGGCTTGTCTTAACAGGTAGATATGAACGAATTGAAGCCACCCACAATGCCATCTATTGTTTTCTATGGCAACATTGCCCATCTCAGCGCTGGTTCCTGGGGCACATGACAAGAGTATCTGGTTGAATCCGCAGGAGGCAGACCTCATGGGAAGATGACCTGGTCATGAAGTCTGCTCATCTCCTGTACTGTCCAGTGAACTTGGGTAAAGTCACTTTACCTCTTTGGACTTTAATTTCTTGTTTATTAAAAAAGTGAATATCTCATCTGTTTCACATAGTTATTAAATAATTTCATTCTGGGAAAGAACTTGGTCTTGTTGAATAAAGATCCAAATTGAATCATCAGGCCTCTTTCCTGGAGCAACTCAATCTTTTCAGAGCATTCAGACTCAAGGGTTAGCCTTAGGGAGCAACTGACCTCAGAGGGGTATTTGAACCTATGAACTTTTGGCTTAAAAGTAAGAGTTCAACTCTCCCCCCATTCTCTCGGGTGTTTCGATGTTGGCCAAGGGTGGCTGCTGCACCCTGTGTACAAACGGAAACCCCAAATTGTGTTTGCATCGATCTGGCCAAGGTACCTTCCCCAGCTCCACCTCCAGATGTTCCATGGGGGTTTGAAGTGGGAAGGAGGAGTTAATGCAGCCTAGTGTCTCTCTGATAGGGGCGACTGTGTGCACCCACATGTATGAGACATCTGGGGCTGGGAGTGTCCCAGCCTGCTTCTGTGCATGTGGGCTGACAGTGACATGTTGCTTTAGCCAGAAGGAAAGTGCTTCTGTAATCACAAGAGAGAGGTTTCCCTGTCTTCTCTCAAAGAGAGTTTGGAGGCCATTACTTTTTCACCAAACTGCCAAGCTTTCCCCATAACAGTAATATTTCAATGATGTTTACAAACTTGCCCGTCTGCTCCTTAATACGCAGGGCTATGCATTGACAGTACATGTGCAAGGTCTGACCTTTTCATAGGAAAAAACATTCATAACCAAAGCCTATATATAGCAGCTTCAGACTGGAGCAGATGAAGATGTAGGTCATCTGACTTTTTTGTGTGTGAAGCATAATGCAAGAGGGATGTGGCAGACAATTCAAAACTCATGAAATACTGCCACTGGCCTGAGCCTTGCTAATATTTATCAGAGCATTTAAACAATGACATCGTTTTCAACTGCGAATTATAATGCCACCTACTAATCCTGAGCATAAGATTTTTTCCACAGGGAAAATTTACTTAGTTTAAAACTGTATTTCATTATGTAGTTAACTCTTAACTGTTTCTTTTAAAGGGGAAAAGAACAGTTACCATCAAAATGTATTCAGTGAACAAGTATAATATTGAAAATAATACGATAGGTAATTGAAAAACATGATTTGTGTCACTTCTCAGGCTCATCGTTACCTACATAAACATAAACCAGATTCCTCAGCATTCAAGGTGAACGTGACTTGGAGGTTGCCTGCTTCTCCATTAGTCTCCTCAGGATCCCTTTTCATACTCTGTTCCACCGAACCTTGTACCATTTGTTCCTCCCTGTGCCTTTATCTCTGCCTTTGCTTCCCTTACTCTCTGTTCTTGGAAAATCTTTTGCTGGGCATCCCTGTATATCCAGTCTATTCTGTAATATATGAATCAAATGCAATCACCTCCATAAATCTTCCCTTTTCTTCATTTTCCAGGCTCTTTGTTTTTAATGAGCTGACCACACCTTGTTCTGTATTATAAACTTACTGGTGTCCATGTCTTATATTCCATTCTGATAGACTATGAACCTTTTAAGGGCAGGTCAAGGTCATGTCTGAGGCACTTTGTACCCCTTAGTGCCTACTACTGCAGACAATGTACAATACAAAGCACCTGTAAAGTGCATCCCTGCAAAATGTTTATTAAGTAAATGAATTTGACTTTGGATTATACTAGTACAGACATAGAATATTTATCATGTATAGTTACTATGCTAAGCACTATCTCGTTTAATGACCAATAAATCCATGAAATTATTATTATTGTCATCACTTTTAATAACAGAAAGAACTAAAGCTCAAAGAAGTTCAAAACCTCACCAATGTCACATAGCTAGCAGAACAACAGACCAGGATTCAAACCCAGGTCTATCTGGCCTAGTGGTGTGCTGCGAGCTGGCTTGTTCCAGTTTATAAGCGCTAATTGTTAAATTATCAGGAATTTTGGGAACTGCTGGAAAAGCACAGTCATTATTAAAAAGTAAATCATAAAACATAAATCATATACAAATAACGGTAATAAATACTAAAAACTCACCACTTCCTATTTATTTTAGGACATTTCATCATTAAATATGCTCTTGAGGTTATTTGTATTTCTTGCATTTGTATGTTAGAAATATTGTATAATGGTGTGCTGCTGTGTATCTCTTCCAAATACCACATTCAGTGATGTTGCATTGGTGGCCTGAATTCAGCCATGATGAGAATATTTACACCAAGGATATTGGCAAACACAACAAATGAGGGCTTCCTCCCAGAAAGGCAGTTGTTAAACATTAACAAGCATGCCACAGTCCAGCCCCCAAACTGGACTATACTTCAGAAAGTAACAGGCTTTGGCCCAAACACACATAAGCATCTCCATTTCCAACCTTACTTGGTAGGACCTAACTTTGGACCATCACAGATAAGTTGCTTTCTCAGAATAGAAAACTGACTTTCTTTCACAAGGCTCCTTTGAGCCTCAGGATTGGAATGAAAGTAATTCTTAGTGGTTATTTTGTGCTTATAAAATATATCCTAAACCTCTACCACAAATTTAATTATGCTCTTGATCATATCACACACCCAGGAATATATAATGTAGCTCTTGTAACATTGAAATTCCAAAATATGGATATAAATGTATTTCCCCAAATTTATATTAATATCAAAATCTACTGTTTTTAAGCTATATATTCTTAGAACCTGGATTTCATATACATAGTTTCTACATCGTATACCTTCTATGTCTCATGAAATGATATCTGAGCTTTGAATCAGAGGTTGTGAATTTCAGTGCTGTTCTTTAACTCAAAAGCAAGTCAGTTAACGTTGTTAGCCATATCTTAACTAGCATGTTCCATTGCTAGTTAACAGTTTTCTCATCTTTCCAGTGAGGAGTTTGGCCCGGATGTCATCCTTTGAATATCATGCTGGTTCTATTTCTAAATGATACTGCATGTTGCTTCTCTTCCCTAGGGCTCAGTTTCTGTATCTGTAAACAACAGGGGGTTGTTGTTTACAGGTAGCTCCTAAAGTCCGTCTCAGCTCCATAAACTTGTGAATTCTACCTAATGTGTTATTAGGTAGAAAAGCTGTCTTCTACCTAATGTGTTATTCCTATCAGATAGCATTATGCTTTACCACTGGAAAAATGCCAGCTAACCTGCTGAGCACCCAGGACTCCCATGCTAGGAGAAGACCTGGAGGTCAATCAGCTTCTCTGGCCAGGGACTCTAACTGCCACAAGCCAGGGTGCTGCAGCACTCGAAACAAAGGGAAGTGTGTGGGTGGAGGGAGCACCTCTGCTGTTTTAGATAGCGCAGAAGACTAAATAAGTGAGGGTGAAATATCTGTACAGGAGTTTTGATTTGACACCCCAGCTGGGTCTACAGTGATAGGGGTAGGGGAAAGGAAAGCACAAGACATAAGACAGGTGATACTTCCTCTTAAATTGGGAGAAGAGAGGAGTGATGGTTGTAACCAAAGGAAGAGTTAATGCAGAAACCTCTGGTGTAATTCTCACGGTGGGCAGAGCACAGGAGTACAGATGGAACATCTCCCTCCCTACCCTTGACTTACCTATTGACCCTGAACCTATAGCTCATTTGTATCTTTATGGAAAACCAGAACACGTCCTTAATTCCTCATCTACATCTCCACCTTCAAACTCATCATCATCTATTCAATCCCTTATGGTTGTCAGGTTACAAAGCACTTTGGCCTCCATAGTCTCATTTGATCCATAAGATAATTCTGTGAAATAGGTATTATTGCCTTAATTTTTTAGAGGAAGAATTGGAGAGGTTTAAAAGGGGAATTGAGCTTGCATCTTTTTTTCCTTTTAAGGCAGGGTCTTGCTCTGTCACCCAGGCTAGAGTGCAATGGAGCGATCTCAGCTCACTGCAACCTCCACCTTCAAGGTTCAAGCGATTCTTATGCCTTAGCCTCCTGATTAGCTGGGACTACAGGCCCACACCACCGCACCAGGTTAGTTTTTGTATTTTCTATAGAGACAGAGTTTCGCCATGTTGCCCAGGCTGGTCTCAAACTCTTGGGTTCAAGTGATTCACCCACCTCAGCTCTCAAAGTGCTGGGATTACAGGCATGAGCCACAGCATGTGGCCTGAGCTCGCTCTTTTGGCTAGAAGATTGGTACCCCAAAATGGCTTTTTCCTAATAATGTCAAGACTGTTAGCTGAGATGAGAAGTTTCTGAGCTTCTGCTCACCTGAGGACTCACAGAGCCACACTAGAGAAAAAAGGGACTGATAAATTCTGGAAGACACCCTACACATAACCCACCCCACTCCTGTCAATTTTCAGAAGGGGAAAATGGAGCTCACAGAGACACGTGTCATGTCCAAAGTCACCCAAAAGCCAGGGTCAACGTTAAGACTCAAGCATGTGTCTCCTGCTTTCATCTGCTTGTCATTGTTCACTTTTGCCCTCTTTTCAGCCACCAGCAACATTAAGTGATGATAACTACTTAAAAACCCTTGACCATCATTGTAAGGACGATGTAACATTTTCCACCAGCCTGGGCATAGACTGAAGAACCCTGGATGGAATGAGGCCAGCATGCTCCAATCTTAGCTGTCATTTTTCATTTAATCTTTTCCATGCCAGCAATTGAATTTATTGCTGGTGAGAATGGTGACTCATGTTCTCCTGATGCCAACCAACTAATTTATCCTGCCATAGCTTTGTAGGCACAAACGTTTAGTGTGTGATCAAAAATAGAGAACCTCCCCCCATCATTCAGTAACTTATGATTAGTATTGTTGAAGTCTGAGGACTTATTCTAACTTAAATTAAGTTTTTACCTCAAACGTAAACAAATAGGCTTTATTTTAGGAATCGTTGATTTATAACCCAGGCATGAAGTCTATCAAAATGTAATAGGGAAAGGAGTCTCATTTGGAAGTTATCTTCCTTGGGTCTATTCTCACTTATTTTATTAGATTGATCTGTCACCTTTGGCAACTCATTTCCACTCTCTGAGCCACATTATCCCCGTCTGCCAAATAAGACGGTTAAAGTCAATGACCTTTGAGGGGTTGTCTATTTTGATGATTTCCTTATAAGATTATATCTTTATGAGAGGCATCTTGCTATATCTCAAGTTTCTATAGGGTTTGTTACTCTTTGGGGATGAGGTTAGGCCTGTGTTCTCTTAGAGTTCTGCTCTGTTTCTAAAGGATGAAGAACTCCATGAGAGCAAAGATGAACTATATTGGTTTAACCTATGTGAAGTTCACTTTAGGATCAGGAGTGGGGTGTGCAACAAACTTCAGAATCCAATATCTCTTTTGAAACCTATTTTCCAGGCCAGATAAAAAGACCACATACCATAACCATCCAGGTGGTGAAGATGAATTCAGGGGAAAACCCACAGGGCTAAAAGCAAGCAGAACATTGTATTTTAAAAGTCTCAAACAGTTATCTCAAGATTCAGCTAGCAGAGAACTTGGGTCTGAAACTTGAGTATCTTCATACATTTACTCAACTGATATTTCCTAGGTGCCTACCCAGTGCCAGGTGCTTCGTTGTGCTGTGGGAAAATAGGAATAAATTTAAAACCACCTTGATCATAGGAGCTTAGAGTCTTGCAGAAATGATTTGGCATGTGCACAGATTACTGTAAGTTATGGCAGAGACTTCAGTGCCATGAAAAAGCTCAGAGCAAATTGAGATGCCATCTTACTAAAAGTGCTTCCTGGAGAAAGTGGTACCTTGAGTCTTCACAGTGGTCAGGCAGGATTTTAATTCAGTGTTAACGATCAAGGGATTGGGGACCTTCTTTTTTAATTTTATTTTTCCATAAGTTATTGGGGTACAGGTGGTATTTGGTTACATGAGTAAGTTCTTTAGTGGAGATTTGTGCGAACCTGGTGCACCCATCACCTGAACAGTATACACTGCACCATATTTGTTGTCTTTTATCTCTTGCCCCCCTCCACTCTTCCCCCAAGTTCCCAAGTCCATTGTATCATTCTTATGCCTTTGCGCCCTCATAGCTTAGCTTCCACATATGAGTGACAACATACAATATTTGGCTTCCCATTCCTGAGTTACTTCATTTAGAATAATAGCCTCTAATTGCATCCAGGTCATTCTTTGTGTTTTCATCTGTAAAATGGGATAATAATATTATTAACCTCACAGACTTTTTGTGAATAATATATGCATCATTATGTCCTAAGCTCTTAGAAAAGTTCCTGGATAATAGTAAGTGCTCCAAAATGTTGATCATGACTTTTATTCTTAGCATTTGCATAAAATTACCCTAAAGTTTCTTGCATTCTCAAAAGAGAAATTCATGATTCATGCAAGAAGACCCATGCTCATTGAATTCTTATGTACATTACCATAGAACCTACTCCAGTCTTTGCAGGTGCCCATGCTGTGTAGTTCACAAGTGTGCTCTGGTTTTCTCTCTCCCTACCCCAAAACTTGCCTTTCTCTGTCTCTCAAGCACACACACACACACACACACATACACACAGAGCTGGACTGTTTATCAAAACCCTGGGTGTAGGAGTGTCTCAAATGATTTCTGGAAACTGAAATGATTTCAGAGATACCAGGCATCAAGAATGTGGGTGTATAATACAAACAATAAGCAAGTTCATATCGAAATCTTTACATTTAGGAGAGGTGGGTTTTCCTTTCTGTTGGTTTCTTTTTTTCCAAAAGCATCATCATTTATGAGGTTTGAAAATGATCTTTCCTCTGGAAATTAGACATCGCAACACAGAAAACAGAGATGTAGCTGAGTAAGTGTATGAAGGGGCCAATCGCCTTTCAGAGAGGCTTCATCCTCTTTCAGGCATGGCAGCCTACAAGAATGAATTTGCTTTGAGTCATACATTTTACATAAACCAAAGAGGTTACCCCTAAGATGAACTGTCTGGCTTATTGTTCCCTACCCCCACAGCGTCCCACATACCATCACAGGAAGGCATTGGCAGTTTCAGGACTTGAACTTTCTCTCAAAATTTTCTTTACTTGAACCAAGCAGAGTTGCTACATTAAAAAATAATCATCACTGTGTCGAGTGTAATTAATGGCTGTGGGCATGTTGCCTCTTAGATGTAAGGGTAATGAGACCTTATTTCACACACAATGAGTATGGCAAATAGTAGAGAAAAGTTTGCCCTCCTGAATCCAGCCGTGTTTTCCGTCTTTGTGTTTATTTTGCGCATAAGGACAAGCAATTGCTAGAGGTTGGCCAGAATTAGGTTTCTCAGAGATCATCTAGTTCACCACGTACCTCTTTCATTTCACAGATGTAGAACCTGAAGGCCAAAAGAGAAAGGGACTTGCTTACGGTCACACAGGTGTTAGAGCCCAGAACCCCTGCATCGCAGTTCAGGATTCCAACAGTAGGAAAAAAGACTTGAACCCATAAGAACTTCTTCAGAAACACCAATGTGTTCATAAAATAATCAAAGTGTAATGATATGATATGGTAATATAGGATCTGAAAGGATTATTATGGGAATAAATAATAAAGACAGTAAAATATTCATGTAAAATCTTAAATCACTGGCCAGGCATGGTGGCTTATGCCTGTAGTCCCTACACTTTGAAAGGCTGAGGCAGGAGCACCACTTGAAGCCATGAGGAGTTTGAGACCAGCCTGGACAACAAAGTGAGACTCCATCTCTCCAAAAAAGAAAAAAAAAAAAAAAGCCAGGCATTGTGGCACATAGCTGTAGTTCCAGCAGCTACTATTCAGGAGGCTGAGGTGGAAGGATGGCTTGAGCTCAGGAGTTCAAAGCTGCAGTGAGCTCTGATTGTGCCACTGCACTCCAGCCTGAGACAGAGTAAAACTATGTCTCTAAAAATCAAAAAACTCAAACAAACAAAGAAAAATATCTAAAGCACCAACTCGATGGCTGACAAGGACTGCAGAACATCTACGCAAGTCAAGGGGAAAATAAGAATTATTTTCTTCTTGCAAACAAAACAGAATTCCCAAGGCCATTTAAAATGTCTGTTTGCCTATAGGCCTTATTTTAGCCTGAATTTTCCTTTGCATAATTTAGTCCTAGGAAGTTTCATGTCATTCTAGAACTAATAATAATTTATCTTAGTCTATTAAACAGCTAGCAATCTTCAACCAAGAACAAGTTGTAGCTGAGGTCAAAAGTAGAAACACTAACTTTCTCTACAGCATCTGTTGATCTAACCCCAGGGCAGGAAGTCTAAACTCTGAGGAGAGGGTTCCCTGTTAAAGAGGTTAATAATATCTTTGTCACCACAAAGTCTTGCCCCCTAGAACCATGGAGATTGGAAGAGATGACTGAAAGTTAATTCAGCAAGAAGATATTTTGGGCTCAAGAATGGAAGTACATATTGCTTATGGGGCCTTTAAGATAAGAATTTGAGACAAGCAGAGTCACCTGTCAGATTGGGGAAGACACATTTTACGCGTCTAGAAGCAGGATCAAACTTGCTTGGAGCCCAGAGGAGGAAGTTCCCATGAGACAGTGTGGTTAAGAACTTCTGAATAATCTGAAGTGTGAAAACATGGAGCCAAGCTGCCTCTGGAAGGAGTGAGCACCACCCCACAGAAGCTGCTCAACAGAGGCTCTGGAAGGGAGGCCAAAGGGGAAGAGTCACGTTAAGAGTGGCTGCAGATTGGAGAAATCTCCCCTTTGGTGTTCCACACTCCTAAGAGTCTGAGAGTCTAGAATTCCTTTCTCTAAAGAGGAAAGATACTAGAAAAGCCAGGGGAGACAGAATGACAAGAGGCAGGATGCAAAAACCTTGGGCAGCCTCTCTTCTCTCCTCTCATAATAGGGAGAATGATAGGATTCTGCACTCAGGGAAATGAAAGGACAATAAACTTCAAGGCAATGAAAGGCGCTGTCTCTAGTCCTGTATTCAGGCAACACGTGGAAGTCCTTGCTTTCAGACAGATTGTGGGGATTCTTTTAAACACAAAAGCTTCTGTGGCTGAAGTGATGTGATCCAGATTGTGCAGCTGGAATTGCTCAACTTCAGGTAGCCCTGGGTTGGAGGACCACACTGCATGGCTTAGTGTGTGCGGCACTGGCACAGTGTGGCGTGGGGTTTGTGGTGCTGGAATGGTGCAAAATTTCTCTTGAAATGTGTGCTGCTGCTTTGAGAGACCAACGGGATCACTAGAGAATGTCCACTGTTTATCAAAATGAACTCCATGGAATGCTAATCTCTTCAGATCCATGTTCTAGGGCCAAGTAAAGAGGAATGTTGCATATCCATATTCCCTTCCTGTAGATTTGCATTCCTGTAGATTGGCTCTGAGAAGGGCTGTAGTAAAGGCTCTGAGAAGGGCTGTAGTAAAGCAACCTGTTTCAGTTGGAATAATCCTGCTTTTTTTTTTTTTTTTTTTTTGAGATGGAGTCTTGCTCTGTCGCCAGGCTGGAGTGCAGTGGCGTGATCTCGGCTCACTGCAACCTCCGCCTCCCAGATTCAAGCAATTCTCATGCCTCAGCCTCCTGAGTAGCTGGAACTACAGGTGTGCCCCACCACAACCAACTATTTTTTTTTTTTTGTATTTTTTTTGTATTTTTTTTTGAGACGGAGTCTCGCTCTGTCACCCAGGCTACAGTGCAGTGGCCGGATCTCAGCTCACTGCAAGCTCTGTCTCCCGGGTTCACGCCATTCTCCTGCCTCAGCCTCCCAAGTAGCTGGGACTGCAGGCGCCCGCCACCTCGCCTGGCTAGTTTTTTGTATTTTTTAGTAGAGACGGGGTTTCACCGTGTTAACTAGGATGGTCTCCATCTCCTGACCTCGCGATCTGCCCGCCTCGGCCTCCCAAAGTGCTGGGATTACAGGCTTGAGCCACCGCGCCTGGCCTTTTTTTTTGTATTTTTACTAGAGATGGGGTTTCACCATGTTGGCCAGGATGGTCTCCAACTCTTGACCTCGTGATCTGCCCACCTGTGCCTCCCAAAGTGCTAGGATTACAGGCGTGAGCCACTGTGCCCGGCCAATCCTTCTTTTTAAAAACGTATTTGATGGTGGTATCAATTTTTACCTAACGCTACTGTCATCCTGGGAACTGACACTCCATGGTGAACACTGTGGGCAATTTTTGGGCAATTCCATGGATGACACATAGACTCACAAAATGTTAGAACTAAAAGCAACACAGAATTTGATGCCATTCCTCCATTTTTGGAATAAACTAAGCAAAGCCTGGAAGGGTTATACCAAAGTAATGACCAACAACCATTAACTCTGACATGCAAGAACTTGAAATTTTAAAATGTCAACAAATGACTGTGTAACATTAGGTCATGGATTATGATGTAATATTATATTATACATAAGGTTAGACATCAGTTACAAGAATACTGGACTTAGAATCAATAAAGCTGGGGTCTAATCGGAGGCCTCTGGCTCTGTCACTGTTGTCACTGCGTAGGCCCATCTTTCTGCTTGTATTAGTGTTGTGTGCCCCCATCTCTAAAGTGGGGAGAATAATGCTTGTGTGGCTGATCTCAAAAGTTCCGGTAAGAATCAAGACAGAACGAATGTGAAAGTGGTTTATAAATTGCACTGTGATATGTTGGAATCTTCCTTCCTCCTAACGTATTGATGTTACAGCCAGCCATCAGGAGGATGTGAGTATTTTCCATTGCTTTTCTCTTTGTGAGGGTGGTTTGCATGAATCTCTCCACAGACTCCATCTTTTAACCACTTTCACTGTTTAGTGAGGTGACTGGTTACCTCAGTGAGCGCTCAGCAAAGCTAGTTACCCCCTCGAGTGAAATGCTGGATCTGTGATCTTACACACAGCTGACTAGCAAGGGAAAGCAGACAGTTATGAGCAAGGTGAAAGTCTCAGCAGATTTTTGGACATTTGACTTCTAGTACTCAACAGACACCTATGAAAAAAACAAAGGCTTCCAAATTTCGTGTTGTCAGGACTAAAAAAGAAGAAGAAAAAGAAGAATTCAATAACATTCATCACCAAGAGACAGAAAGAGAGGAAGACAGAATGTCTGCGTTGAGAAAGTCTTGGTATCTTATCTCTGGAATGTTATTGATGATCTGAGTATAGTGCAAAATCTTAAGTGAAATGAATTGGTGGTTTCAGTTCCGGATATGGTATGCAAAGAAAAAAAAAATTTGCTCTTTGAAATTCAACGCTTCCTCGTCTGTGCTTCAGGAAGCCACACGCCTGATGTTGAGCGTGGAAACTGACTCATTTCTAGCCCTTTGAGATTAGCCTCTCTAGCCCCCAGACTGTGGGCAGGATCTGGGCCCTAATGGGAAACTAGAATTGGGTCTGTCCAAACCTGGAGGGGAATCAGACACAACCTCATCAGATGCACATCTCTTTTAGGGTACTCAGCCTCCCAGAAGTTTCTGTAGGCAGATAACCTTCTATATAAACGATCTCCAAAGCTTTTCAACTTGTAATTGGCAGTAGGTAGGTTGCCTGAAGTGGCAAACAGCAAAAACACAAATGCAGTCCTTACCAAGCACTTATTTTCAGAGTCGTGTTAAAGTAAGCTGGCCAATTGCCCCCCACTCCTCACTGGGTGGAACATTTCCCTGACACTTTCAATTTAAAGGCTCGCATGTGTTTTCTCACCAACAAGCCCCAGGGAGTAATGAACCATTCTTCTCCTTGACTCTCCCAGCAATCTGTTGATTGGGTGTCAACAGGTATTACAGGTATTTCCGTGTCACTCAGGCATTACATTTGTTTAGGAAAAAAAAGCATGTTACAGACTGGATTCCCCCCCCCCCGCCCTTAAACTGACACAGGGAACCCCAGGATGACAGGGAGTTCAGATCTTCTAGGAGTGACCACTCTAAGCTTCAAGCTTGACCCTTTAGACCTTGAATCAGTGGTTTCCAGACTTTTTGCGTACCCTCCCAGCAAAGGAAATAAACACTTGAAATGGCTTCTTTGCTTAATTCTGATTGACACATTAAAAAAAAATGTTTGTCTAGAGATAATGAGAAGAATCTGATTTAAATGAGAAGACAATGAGAGGCAAAGTGACTTGGTGCGTGGTGGGGGCGGGGGGTGGGATGTGGAGGTGGGGAACAACTCGAGACTTGGCCTAGGGTCAGAAGATCTGAGCTTACTAACTTAATCTCTCTAAGCCTCACTTTCCTCATCTGTAAAGTGTGAATGCTAATCACAAAATGAGATCACGTATGTGAAAGCATTTGCCTTATAAATGGTAAGGAATATGCAAAGGTTCATAGTTATTACTACGTATAAGCTTTTAAATATTAAGGATCAATTTGTGTTAGAAACGAAATTTCAGACTTCATCATAGAATAAGGTTTAATCTTTCCGATTTTCTTATCTGGAAAGTTTTTATAAAACATAGTTGTCTGCATTATTGATTTATTTGCATGCCACTTACTTTCAAAAAGGATTTGAAGTGACTTATACTATTAGTCACAGAAATTACAGATCATTAAAACAAAGATAAAAGATTAAGACTTTGTCATGAAAGGACAACTCGAAGAAAAAAAAACAGAATAATAATAATTTAAATCAAGCATATGATGTGATTTTGAGCTTCCCAGCAGCTTAGACAAAAAAGGAAAACTCGTTGCATTTCACAGCCCTCTTCCTCTAGTAAAGGAAGAATAGCTGCGGATCAAGGGGGACCCAGCCCTTTCTAGCCCTAAACTCCACAAGAAATGTATCCTGTGCAACCTTATATAGGAAATATCAAAAATAAATTGGGCAGTATCTTCAAACAGAAATGTCGCAAAGATACTATTCAATCTGACCACTAGGCGAGATTTTCTTTTGTGAATCACTGCTTGCCTTCCCAGAACTAAACAAACAGCAAGATGATTAATATAAGGAGCAGGCTGCCTTTAAAAAAAAAAAAAAAAAAAAACAGAGAGAGAGAGAGAGAGAAGGAAAAAGAAACAGAGTGGTGAAAATCAGAATGCCTGCCCCAGCCGGCTGGGGCGTGTCGCTGGCCCGGGTATTCACAGAGGTAGTCACCATTCATTAGGGGGCGTCAAGAAGGCGAGGCAATACGCGAGGTGCCTTGCACAAGGTCACTTGGTGTCTGTGAAACTGACTCTGCATTCTGAGTTCCTTAATATGATTTTTTAGGTCACAGTGTTCTAGGCAAAGCTCCCTGTTGATGTACATCTCTCATGCAAGATTTAGATCACCTCTTTTCGGGCAGAGCTCCATGGAAACACCGCCCATGATTTCTGAAATGGAGTCTGATTGGGTCCTGGTGATATCCGGCTGGAGTGGACAGTGATCTCTGCAGTTGACACATTGCTGGACTGTTGGCACGGCTGCAGCTACCAGAATCTAGTCCTTGTAGGCTATTATTATTCTAATGCCATAGTAAATTCCTGTTTATCCAAAATGGCTAGGAAATGGGGCATTCTGGGCAATGGAAAATTCTGGTTCATTGGGTTACCCTCCATATCATTTACTGATTCTTGGTTCCAAAATAAGTAAATTACAACACACTTTGCTAAACACTAAAATGATAGTGGGTATGATTTAAGCTTTCTTTTTATGATTCATAAGGTGCTTCAGGATCTATTAGCACCTAATACCATTGTTAAGATCACAACTTGTCATTTTCAAGGATTTGAGGTAGAAATGCAGGAGATGGGGACAGCTGGGCTGCATCAGTACTAACTCCCAACCAGACCACTGGAATTGCTGCTGAAGTTGAATTGAATCATTTCTTCCTTTATACTAGTTTGTTGGCAAGTGAAATAATAAGCATAAACATATTATCATAGTGCCTGGTACAGAGTAAGTTATTATTTTGTCACTATTTTTTTCCTCAAGAACATCGGGGGAAAGAAGAAAAGAATCTAATTATTAACTAACCAGTTTGGTGTCTGAACAAATTCCATTCATAGAGCATTAGTTCTGACAGGAGCCACAAAGAAAATATGCCTCATTTCATCATTTTCTGTAAAAGAGAATTAAGGCCCAGAGAGGCAATGTCACTACAGCCTCATGTCTGTGAGAAGTGAGAGTTGATAGCAGAACCCAAATATTCTGGGGCTAAGACCAGGGCTCTTTTTAGCAGACCATCTCTTACCTTTATGCAGAGTTTCTGCACAGCAGGAAACAGAGAGCTAGAGGAGAAATGGCCTGTTTGCTTGGGGACTCTAGGAACTTACCCTATCAATACTGTTTGAAGGTCATCAAAGTCCCCTTCTGTAAAAGCCCTGGCTGTGGCTCTAAAACAGTTCACAGAGTAAAGGATTAATGAAGTCCCCATGATTCAGTCAAAATGAAAACTTTTTTAAAAATAGCAGAGAGTCACACAACTCCCCACATCTGCAAGAGTAACTTTTTAAAAAGTCACCAAGACAGGTTTAAATTCCTAGCTTCTTCCTTTACTTTGCTTATGTTTTGAAGTTTGATTCATTCCTATTTCTGTCTCTTACACACTTTTAAAGACAAACTTGTACTCACTTAACTTCCAAATTAATTTACTGTAAACTCCTCCCTCTGAAGGAAGAGGAAGAAGGAAATTAGTGATTTTAATGCTGATTGCATTTTTGAAAGGCAGGACTCAGTTTCTCGAAAATGAGCTTCTTTGTTGGTTAATAAATATTTTCTCTGCCTTAGTTTCAGGTTCTGACTGTTCCGTTTTCCTCTTGCCATTCTCTGAGCTCTCCCTCTGCCTTTGATTATGGGCCTGGAAATCTGTCATTTGTACATGAGAAAAGAGAGGGCTGGGATGTCCATTACCTTCCAGGGTGCAGAGGGGACTATCAAATGACACCTCTGTGAGGGACCACCTCCTAGAACTGCTGCCAGAAAGGTGCTTGTGATATCTGGCCTTCTATATCACATCCTTGTTAACTCCAGGAAACTTATTTTCAGAGACCTCTGGGTGTGTATGTCCATGCACATGCACACTCATGTTTTTCTATTTTCTGCAAATGCCTTGTGTTGACTATAAGTACATAGTTGATCACAGATACTCTTAGGAGAGTGTCAGGGAGGTCACGTGTCCAACCTCCATGAGGCTCAAGTCCCTGCCAAGCCAATTCCACCACTTAGCATCCAGGTAAGAAAGGGAAGCAGGCAGGGAACAAGTCTCAACACTTTCTACCCCAGCCTGCTCTCAAGAGCCTCCAGAGACCCCCATTGCTTTCCAGGTGCATTCTAAACCCTGGAGATTGGCACTCAGAGGTAGGGGCGGGTTTTCCTGTTTGGCAAAAACTGGCACTAAATAACATTTTATTTTAATAATGATGAGGCTGGTCTCTAAGACCCGGCTGACTCCTCCTGCCCTACATCTTTCAACATTGTGAAATGCCTCCCTTCCTTCTCTTACCCATCCTCTGCTGTGCCCAGGTCTCTGCTTACCTTCCCTCACTGCTCTGTACTTTGACTTCTCCTTATCTTTGTTCAAGCATTTTTTTCTGACTGTCACAGTCAATCTCCATCTCTCTCTGTTGAAGACACTTCTGCCTTTATAAAGTATTCCTTCCCTCTTCCTTCAACCTTGCAACCTTCATCCACATGGACTTTCCTCTCTGTGCCCCAAATAACTTACCTTAGGCACATTAGCAATCTCTTACCAGAGTATAAACTCCTTGAGGACAGGAACCACTTTATCTCTTGCCATGTTCTCCGAACAGAGAGCTAGGCCTGTAGCTGGTGTAAGACGGGCCTTTTGGCATGAATGGAATCTCAGGTCAGTCTCACCTTTATTCTGATAAGAGGAAATGGTGTGTCCTCACTCTTTTCTCCTCCGCTGAAAGTTGAATTAGGAATGATTTCTCTCCTGACCTCTGACCTAAATCTATACGAGTCTGTCCTGAAAACCACATCCACGAGATAATGGGGTAAGCAAAAATAACCATGGAAGCTGACAGACATAGCGGAACATTCACGCCCGTCCTGGCCTTCACATGGGCCTGGAAATTTACAGGAATGTATAGCTGTGCTGTTGCTGAGCTGGCTCGAAACCTGTTTTGCTGGAGGCTTCTTCCCTCAGCAGATATGTTGGGTATGGTGAGTGTTGCCAATTGGGACAGGAGGACACCCAGCCCGGGCCCAGGTTTTATTTAGCCCAGTGCAGCAGGCTTGTAAGTTAAGGATCCACAGACTTTTCAATCCTTAATCATGAACCTGGGAGCATTTTGAGATATCTCAAGCAGCCAAGCCAAGAAAGCTTTCTGGTTCCAATGGCAATAACCAGTTGTGATTTATTCACCATCAGACCCTGGAGCTGGAAGTAACCTTAAAAAATCACCTTATGTGATTCTTTTTACAGATAAGGAAACAAATCACAGTTGCCTTGCTTTTAAAATGAGGATAGACTGTATTTATTTGCTTAGTAATTCATTCATCCACCTATCCATCCTTTTATCCAATGATCTACTACCAACTCATTCATTAAATATTCACTAAAGCTAGGTGCCCAGCTTGCACTTAGTTCTAGATATAAAAACACAAATAAGATATGGCTTCTGCTCTCTAAGAGTTTATTATACCTACATGCATACACAAACACATAATTATGATTCAATGTGGTATATCCTGATACAAGTGTAAACAAAGCATGTTATGAGTACAGAGAAAGCAGTGACTAATCTGCTGTGCCTGGAAGAGTGAGGGGAGAGGTAACATTCAAACAAAACCTTAAAGGAAGGGAAAGAGTTCTGTAAACAAAGGAGGGAAGGATCAGATTCTGAACAGCGCCTCAAAGGCTCAGCCTGAGGGAAGCGTGCAGCTGGCTGGGACTCCTGAAGAGGGCTGTGGTGCAGAGTGCAAGACCTGCACTGTGGCGGGGTGAAGGTGGTATAGAAGCCTAGCATGAAGATTTCCATAGCTGTGCTGAATGCATGAGCTTTACCTTAGGGCTGACAAGGAATCTTAAAAAGTTTTCAGATGGAGCAGTGTCACGTCAAATTTACATTTCGTTAAGACCTCCTTGGCCATAGCAAGAAGAGACAGAGACTGTTGCAATTATCCTAGAAATAAAGGCAGCCAGAGTAAGCTTTCAAACATATGTCAGATCACGTTACCCCCTTGCTTATAAGCCCCCATGCTCCATACTGTCTGCCCCCGTCACAAATCCCTGTTTTGTTTGTTAAGGTAGTACACATTGCCTTATTAAATCATTTTATTTATTTGTTTGCAAGCTAATTGTCTGTCTCAATCCTACAGTGAAAGCACCATTAGAGCAAGGGCTATGTGTGTCTTACTCAACATTGCGTCTCCAGTCCTAGCAGCATCCGGGGCATCACAGGTCCCACAGAGTGTTTGGAGAATAATTGCCAAGACCTTGACCTCAGGAGGTGGTAATGGGCATAGAGAGAAGGTGAGGGAAGATGACTCTCAAAGGCAGAAAACCAGATCCTCTCTTTTCAGACCCACACCCCACTCAGTGAGTGGACGGTAGCTGTTGTCAATAGACGGAGAATGGGGTGTGTTCTTCACCGACTCCACTTGCTGCTCACATCTGAGAATTTTTATGACAGGCAATCCTGTTTTCTTTCTGGCCCTCTTCACCCCACGTGTTTCCCACATTATCAGGCTGTTCAATGTAATCTTCCAGGGATCCTCTGCTCTGTGCTGCTGTGTTCTAGCCTCAACCCTGCTGCTAACTAGCTGTGGGACAGACAAGCTTCTTTACTCGGGGCTTTGGTTTCCTTAACTGTACAAAGACAGCGCTTGCCAAGGACCCATACAATGCCCTCTAACTCACATGCTGTGCGTCTCAAATTTCCCCAGCGAGGGTAAGAGTTCTTCTTTGTTTTCGTTTTATAAAGTGTACAATGATTATGCACAAAATCTCACAAAACAATAATTTTTTAATATTCCTCTATTGTCCCTCTCAATTTCTAGCCATAAGTGTTTTTACACTGATAATCAGAGCACGTGTACAATTTTGCATTCCACTCTCATGCTTGCCCATTATTTGTTGTATGTCTTTCATTTTGCCACAAAGTCTTCTCATTTATCATTTTAATGGCTACATAGTTTTTCATGGAGTTAATATATCATAAATTATTTAACCATTCCTAAATTGTTGGAAATTTGGATTCTTTCCAGGTTTTGCTATTTTAAAGCACCTTGACTATACAGGTTTTTTTGGTGTGTTTTTTTTTTTGGAGGCATTTTCCTTAGAGTAAATCCCTGGGATTGAGATTATTAGATGAATTTCATGGCTCTTGAAAAGTCTTGCCGGACAGCTCTCCAAAAGGATTGTTTCCATTTGCATTCAGTTTGTGTTCCACATATGAGCATGCCGGTGTCACGGAAAGCTTGCCAACGTGTTTTTTAAAATCAATATCCTTTATTTTTTTCAAGTTCAACTTGTATGAATTGGGGTTTTCTGTTTGTTGCTGTATCAGGGTTACCATCAGTGAGGCTAAAATTACAATACAGAACTTGGTAAATAGAAGCACTTAATAATCAGTATTGTTATTATAAAAAGAGGAATCCTAGGAGGATGAAGCATGCTTATTCTATCCTCAAACCTCTTTCTTTTCTACCCACTGCCTCCATTTCAATTTACTGCAAATAGTTTCTCCTTACCTTCAGTGTTGCCTCAAATTAAAATGCCACCAGTTCTTCCCTATTCTAAGGTAGCAGAGGCTCCTTAAAGTTAGAAGTCTTGGGCCATGCTCTGTCCCCACTGATTATCCCCTCCCTTCCATATCTCTGTCAAGAGAGGATGCTCACTAAACACAGTTGTTTCCTTCAGATTCTTATGTTCCTCTGAAGCCCTCCTCTCCAGAGTTGCCTTCTCCTACTTCTCATCTTCCCAAAGATACCCTTTGGTTATTTGAAGATGATGATCATTTCCTCAGTGAACATTTTCTTCTCCAAGTTGAGTCTCTCTTTTTTTTAAGCCATCATTTATCCTACTCAAATGTTCATCTTCTCACAGTCCTGGTTGCTGCTCACAGAGTGAGTTCCAGTTTGTAAATTTCTTCCTTTAAGTGTTTGGCCCATTCATTTATTAAAATGATGTAGTAGACATCATCCAAGCAACAAGCAGGAAACAAAGATGAGTAAGACCTAGTTCTGGTCCTCCATGTGCTCAGAGTCCAGTGGGTCGGAGGTAAGCACAACCCTCCAAGACTTTGGGTCAGAGGGATGCACAATCCTCCAAGCACAAACCTCCAAGACCTCCTAGGTAGCAGGCTGATGAGTAAGTCAGGGAATGACACCCACAGGTAAGTCCGATGGTCTCCTTTAATGAACCAAACCTATCTATGGTTCATTGGTAAAATGATGACTGTCCTACCAAGTAGAAGCTATCATATACCATTTGGCAGAAATGTCGTAGCCTCCCAGAGCCCGAATTTCTGAGGCTTAAACCAGGAGAAGAGTTCTAAGCAGGATAGGAGACGGCTACCCATCAAGCAGAGCTAATCCAGGGCCATGTTTAAAGACGGAGATTAAAATACCTAGGCATCTGCCAAGGTGAGGCTCCTGGCTATTTAGAGAGCTAGCAAAAGTCTAAGGAAAGCCAGTTTCTTAAGTAGGAAGAAAAGGAGTCTGTTATTAACCAGAGAGAAGAAGAATAGAGAAAACTTTAGTTTTGCCCTGCCATTGTTGGGTGACATGGGTTATGTCACTTAGCTGCTTTAGGACTCAGTTTATTCATATGTAGAAATGGGTAAGGTTGGACTATTTAGTCTATAACGTACCATCCAGCTCTCATAATCTATGATCTACCGAACACCAAATTCTGATTAGTCCCTCTTGACTTCTTGAATCCTCCCTCACCCACCCTAGAAAAGCACAGAAAACAAAGTGACCTCACTGATTACTGCACAGATGTTGGAGAGCCTGTTGGGACTCCACGATCTCTGTAGCAACTATGGCGATTATGCCCTGTTGTGGCTAAAATCTGTTGCTGGCAGGATTTGTACTCAGTGTACTGAGCCTGGTGCTGTGGCTGCTGCCTCTTACTTCCTCTCATTAAGGCAAACCACCATCTTATTTTGTTTTGTTTTCTCTGCATGTTTTGAGTTTGCTGCTTCCCAGTTCTTGTTATTAGAACAGGCATAATTAATAACTCCTGGCACATGGAGCAGCCAGATTGGACAATCTGCCTTTTGCTTTCTCGAACTGTCTTATGAACAATCCGAATGTCTGAATTTATAGCCTGGACTTAATAAAATGGATTGTTTTGTAATCTCCAGAAAGAATCAGAAACTTACCACATTACCAGCCAAAACAAAAAAACAAAACAAAAAACAAACAAACAAACAAAAAGATTCTTTAGAGTTCCTAGTGGAAGTTGTATCCCACCTTTTCAGTTAACTGAAAACAACCTGTGGTCTCATCCTTTCTCAAACTTCTGCTGAGAAGATGATTTTGTGGTTTTCTTTGGTCACCGTTTTCCATTCTGGGGTCATTAAGAGTTTATTCCTAAATTGTAACTCATTCAACTTCTGTGGCAGCCTAGACCTATTTCCTTAGCAGAATTAAAAACAAAGACTCATCGTTCTCAGTTTACTTTTGTTGTGATTGGAGAAATTTAAGGATCTTATTAGCATGCTCTATTTTTACCCTAAGCAATCACAATTTCCACCTCAGGGCTCCCACATCCCAACATCTGGCATCTCTCATTCTGTCATTTGAATTCTTATTAATTTGCCTATTTCACTTAATTTGTAGAACTAACATGATCATTTAATAACATTCACTGTGCTACTCTATTTTCCTAGTGTTGTGGGGAACATGAATTTGAATAAAATAAGGTTTCCGGGCCAAGTGCAGTGACTCATGCCTGTATTCTCAACACTTTTGGAGGCCGAGGCAGGAGGATCACTTGAGGCCAGGAGTTCTAGAGCAGCTTAGGCAGCTTAGTGAGACCCTGTCTCTACAAAAAAAAAGAAAAAAAAATAGCTGGGTATGGTGGTGTCCACTTGTAGTGTTAGTTACTTGGGACGCTGAGATGGGAGAATCAGTTCAGCCTAGGAGTCAGAGGCTGCAGTGAGCTATGATTGTGCCACTGTACTCCAGGCTGGGGGACCTTGTCTCAAAAAAATTCTGCTTAAGTAGCTTACAATGTATAAACAGAGGTAAATTACTAAATAGAATACAGGGTTGAGTTATGCCAAGAGTTATAACAGCAATATAAACTAGTGCTTCCAGAACTTTTCTGTACATTGAACTTCCTAGGGAGCTTAAGAAAATCGTGACTGCTGTATCCTATTTCCAGAGATTCTGATTTAATTGGTTTGAGGTGTACGCTGGGCTTTCTAAGTTTTAGAAGATCCCCAGGTGATTCTAATCTGTACTGGCCTAGTAGAAGAACTGGGAGACACACACACACACACACACACACACACAAAGGTATTTTAATAGAGAAATTTGAAACGTTTTCATGGAAGAGTTTAGTATAGAATTCTACTTGAGGCCGGGCGTGATGGCTCAAGCCTGTAATCCCAGCACTTTGGGAGGCCCAGGTGGGCATATCACGAGGTCAGGAGATTGAGACCATCCTGGCCAACATGGTGAAACCCCGTCTCTACTAAAAATACAAAAATTAGCTGGGTGTGGTGGCACATGCCTGTAGTCCCAGTTACTCGGGAGGCTGAGGCAGGAGAATCGCTTGAACCCCGGAGGAAAAAGAATTCTACTGGAGATTCAGTTTAATAGTCAGGATTAAGTTGCTGGCTTTGCAGTTATAAACTGGAATTTGAACTTCAACTCTGTGTCTTAGTGGCTGTGTGTTCTTGGGCGAGTTACATGCCCTGTCTGAGGAGCAGCCGTGAGCAGTGGCACATAGGGTCTGCAGGAGTGCAGAGAATATGGAGAAGGCAATGTGGGGTAAGGGGCAGGGAGGAGGCACATAGCTTTTCCTGCTGAGAAAAGGTGGAGATTTGCAAGAGGGCAAACTCAGAGGAGACAGAAAAGAAGTGGTGGATGAGGTAGATCTTGAAGAGGAAAGACTGTTCCTAATATCCAGAAAAATCTCTCCTCCCAATCCAGCCCTCTCACCCAAATAAAAAGTCTGTTTGGCTGAGTTTCTGCTATGATCTAGAATACAAGTCAAGAAACCATGGCTAAAGAGCCAGACCAGAGTCATTTTCTTCCCAACGGATCTTTACAAGCCAGGCACTGGAGCCTCTTCACCAGCTACTTCCTCCAGTTACCATTTCTCAGGCCCTTGGGCAGTCCCAATGAGAACAGAGGAAATTATTGAAAAATTGCCTATCAAGTATATAATGAAAGGTCAACAAACTAAAAAAATGAATATAATGAGCAGAATACTGAGAATAAAATACCCACACTCTGAATAACTGCAGATCTGCTCAAGTTAGCAATTGATTGCATTTAATGGTTCTATTGTAAGGTTGGCTTAAGTAATAAGTGGCTATTACACTGAGAATGTTGGTTCCTTAAGTTCTGTCAGGAGGCCCATGACAGGGCTGAAAGAAATCAAACTACATTTTCAAATGAAGAACTAGTTTTGTTAGAGGATAGCAAAGAATTTCAATGAGACTGCCACATGAATTGCAAATACTTGGAGGAGGAAGCTGTAGACATTTTGCAGAACAGAATCAAGTTATAAAATGTAGGGGCTACAAAGGGCTTTGGGGTTCATCTCATCCAATCTTCTGTGTGTATAGATGGGAACATGAGAGTCCAGAGTGGTGACATGATTTGTACAAGGTCACACAGTAAAATAAAACCTGAAGAGGGAAGACAAATTGGTTTCTTTGTCTCCTAGAGCTCATTTTCCACAAGGAATAAAACACTTTTTAAAAAAACATTTTCAATCAGGAAAAGTTGGGCTTTTCTTGAGTGACAGGTTACTTAACAATTGCTGAACCTTGTCACACACCTACGACATGGCCACAGGACTCCGCGCATTTTGGAAAACAATCTTATTTCTTGAATCCCTCTTCCTGTCTCTCACCTGTACCTTTACTTGCCTCATTTTCTTTCCTTTTTTTTTTTTTTTTTTGCATTAATTTATCTTTGTTATATTGGAACTATCAGTACAAATTATCTTAAATTCTTTGTGGAACAAGGTAGGATAAAAAGATGTAAGTGGCTGCATTTGACTTGTGCCATTGCTGTCATCACAGACAGAGACAGAATTTATATTTATTGAATATCTCTATGTGTTTATATGTATATATTATTTTTAAAAATTCTCTTGACATCACCATAAAGTGTGCACTATCGTTATTTTCATTTTGCAAGTGGGAAAACAAATCTTGTAGATGTGAAGAAATTGTCTGGATCGTACAACTGGAAGGGAGGAGGTTGAATTCAGCTCTGGCTGACCCCAGGGTTCCCGATCCTCCCCTACGCTGGGTGACTTACTGTAGATATTCATTGCCCTGGAGCAGGAAAGTTGGCTGTGTGCACTGAGTGGCCCGAATTCACTGTTTCTCCACAATTCTCTGTTGCTCGATGCTTTAGAAGTGTCTATTTATTTCACTCAGCAAGACCTCAAATATTACTCCAAACAAAGCATCCAAAGAGTTGGCTATTTTCCCTGTTTTTAATGTTGGGAGAAGAAACTCAACCAGTTATTTTTCTTTTTTTACTCCATTACTTTACAAGAAGAAAAATAATCATATTAAGATGTCAAAAATAAATTTTAAATGTGCAAATGTGGGAGAAAGACACCTCCTCTCTGGGAGAATCTAAAGTAATTTAACTACACTCCTGTGTGCTCTTTGTGTGAAATGCAGTGGCCACAGTTCAAATTAAGATGTTAACAGGATATTGAAAAGAATGAGCTGGGAACAAACATGGGATTGCAAAATCAGTTCACAAAGTCATTTAAATTAGGAGCACACGATGTGATTGGGAATCTGCATGCCCCATTCCTATTGTCTGTGCTGGCTCCTAGGAGACAGGCCTCCTTTCTACTGCTTCTTCTACTGACAAGTTGATGGGAGTACCTTCTCTGCGCCCAGTCCTGAGCCAGATATGAATAGGAGAATAAATGTACTAGCTCTTGCCCTTAGCGAGGTCCAGTGTGGTTGATGAATTTGACTTTGGTTAGAGTGAGCAAAGCTTATGCCCAAGAAACTATTAGAGTTCATTATACCCAGGCAGGGTTAATTTCAGGGCTGAATGGCTGATACTATAAATTTTGACTACAGTAAATTTCTACAGTGTTGGAGCTTGGGGTAACCTCAGGGATACTAGTGAGAACCCTCATTATATAGAGGGGGTGAGTTCCAGGAAGGCCCAGGGAGAGAAAGGGATTGGCCCAGAACATTACAGCTAGTTAATGGTAATAATCACAGCTATTCATTAGTTATCAGACCCTGTGTTACACAGTGTATGCATTCAGCTTCTTATCTAATCCATGACAATGTTGTGAGGCAGGCCTTGTCCTGCTTAGGGATAAGGAAACTCAGGCATAGAGTCGGGAGCTGCCTGCCTGTGATCACATAGCTGGTTAGTTGCAGAGGTGGGATTTGAATTCCCTTCACATCTGACTGCAAAGACCATTTTCTTTTTAACTATTAAAAACAGATCTGGGACTAGCAAGTAGAGTCAATTTCACTTTGGTGTAAAGCTTCCTTTAGCATAGAGAACCTTTGGTATATCCACTGATTTATTTGATATGCATTTTTCTGAGGGCTGACTATAAGCAGATCTTGGGCTAGACCCTGGGGATATAAAAAATTAATAAGTGCAAGTTCTTAACCTCCTGGAGCTCAAAGTATAATGGAGTGACTGACACATGAAAAGGAAAATTACAGTACAGTGTGATAAGTATTATTATAGAGACATAAACAAGTGCTGTGAGAGATCGGGGCAAAGAGTTCTGCCTGGAGGAAATAAGGGGCAACGCTGCAGAAATGGTGAAATGGGAGTTGGGCCTTGAAATACGAGTTTGCCAATCAGAGAAGGCCAGAAGTACTTTCCAGAAAAAGGTAACAGCAGGTGCAAAGGCCCCAAATTGTGAAAGGAATTGGTACGTTTGGGTAAGAAGTTCAGAGTGGCTGTGTGGGGTGGCAAAGCTGAGGATGAAGCTTGAGATCAGATCGTTAAGAGTGTTCTGTTCCCCAGACAAGGAATTTTGTCTCAAGTTTATGGGCAATAGATCATCAATAGGGATTCCTAAGCAAGAGTGTGACTTGGTTAGATTTGCTTTTTAGGAAGATAACCCAAGGAGACACGGAGGACAGAGAGCAGATGTTGCAGTGGTCCTGCTGAACACTGATGAGGGCTTGAGCCAAAGCATTGTGGATGGAGAGGAGGGATGGATGAGGACTATTAATTTCTGAAGTTAAACTCCTAGGGTTTGTTGACTGGCATGTGGAGGGTAATGGAAAGGAAGTGTCTAAGGAAGACTCTGCGATTTCCAGTTTTAGAAGTAGAGTGGGAAAAGATGCTGTTAACCAAGGCTGAACACAAAGGACACAGAGCAGATTTAGTGAATCTATAGGAGAGGGCTCTTTGGAGCATAGCATTTTAAGTTTCTGTAAAAAACACCCCACTAGAGATGTGAATGGGCATTTGGGAAGACAGAAGTGGTGTTAGCGGGAGAAGCAGGAGCTGGAGTCATCAGGGTATAAGTGGTACTTAAAGCTCTAGAACCGAATGAGTGTCCCCAGGGAACTTTGGGTGGTGGGGTCGGGGGGAATAGATAGACTCAAGGTGAAATCTTGAAGCATACCAACATTAAAGTGTGGGCAGCATAGAAGAGACTGTAGAGGACCAGGAGAGAATTTCAAGACTGATAAAGTGTTGGGTTTTAGTGCAAATACCACTATGGGAACGAGGAGGATGAAGACGGCAAAGAGATCATTTGATTTGACAACGAAGAGGTCACCAGGGACCTCATAAAGAGGGTTTTCGCTGGTGTATGTGAGTATGCGTGTGGGTGTTTATAAGCCAGGTTGTAGTGGGTGGGGTGTAGGAAAGAAGTGAGATCACGGAGATGGCAATACATACTCAATAAATTTAGTTGTGAAGAGGAGACAACTTTATCAATTACTGGATGAAAAAAATGGTTTTAAGAATTTAGAGAGATTCGAGGATACTGATAGGTTGAAAGAAAGGAGTTCCGGAAACAGGAGAGACTGATAATCCAAGGGGTAAAGAGGATAACTGGTGAAGCAGGTCCTTGAAGAAGGCTGAAGAGAAAGGGTCTAGTTCACAGGTGGTTGGACCAGCTATGGTGAGAAGAGATGCCTCGACCTCTGTTCTTACCAGAAGGGAAGAGGAATGGAGAGGTTTGCTGGTGGTGTGTTTCGAAGAGGAGGGGCAGGAGAAGCTCAAAGGAAACACAGTGATAGTTATGGACTGAATGCCTGTGCCTCCCACCCACCACCAGATGTATATGTTGAAGCCTAATCCAAAATATGCTGGTATTTGGAGGTGAGGCGTCTTGGAGATAATTAGACTAGGAGGGTGGGACCTCATGAATAGCATCAGTGCCCTTATAAAAATATCTCAGGGCGCTCTCTAGCACCTTTACTACTATGCGAGCATAAAATGAGAAGTTGGCAGTCGGCAATCCAGATGAAGGCCCTCACCAGAACCCGACCATGATGGCACTCTGACCTTGGACTTCCAGCCTCCAGACTGTGAGAAATAGATTTTTCTTGTTTTCTCTTGCCACCCAGTCTAGGTTACTTTGTTGTAGAAGCCTGAACTGACAGTGACATTCTAGTTGCATCCCATCATTGCGTAGATGGGGAAATGGAGACTCAGAGAAGTGGAGCAATTTGTTCCAGTTGTGATGCAAGTAAATGGGGGAGCCACGGCTGAGAATGACCTCTCCTGACCCCCATGCCTGTGCTCTTTTCACTCCCCACTTGCTTCTCAGACTCTCATGGCCTGGAGAAGATCCTGAAACAAGGGAGGATGAGCAGTGATATCTACCAAATATACCCAAAACAAGGTGAGCTGATTCGAGATTTCACCTTGAGTCTATCTAACAAATGAGATCTAACAATTGTACCTCCTCACAAGCAGGCACAAGCTCCTCGGAGGCAAGAGCCTTCAGAATGTCTTCTGGGCTTGTCAAATAGGCTCAAATATACTTAATATTTTGTGAATCTCCTTTGAGGCACCTGGCCCTGCATTCTTCACAAAGAACCACATAAAATAAGAACTCTAAGACCCTCATCATTTTCTGGTGTCTGCTTTGACTTGCTTTCTCTCAGCTAGTTCTTTCCACTTGCTTTCTCTCAGCTAGTTCTTTCCACATCATCCTCACTTGCTTCTTACACCTACATCCTATGGCTTCCAGGAGATGCCTGGAATTTTCTTGCCAGATTCTCCCTAAATGAAGACTCCTCTGGCTCACCTTCCTGTGGTCACCCAGAGCAAGGCTCTGTTGCTGGTTTGCAGTCCCAGAGTCCCTCATGCAGGCGGGCATCCTCTAAGGGCAAGTTTTCACTGACATCACCCTGACTCCCTGGAGTGGGACTTGAACAAGTGAGTCATTCCATGCTAATGCCACCGTTTTTACTAATGTATAATTTTTTAAAAATAGTTTTTTAAAAATTATTAATCCAGTAACTATTTGTTGAGCGCAAAGTGCCTGGTGGAGGTTGGAGCGATGAGTCAGACACAGTCTCTGTTTTCAAGGAGTTTTTGCCTAATATTAAGGGAGCTAAACAGCAAATTAAACAGCAAGTGTGAAAATGCTTAGCAGGATGCCTGGCTTAATAGGTGAGAAATTATTTTCATTTAAAAAATGATATACATAAATATCGAGAAGGGATAAAGGTGATTCTAAGAACAAGGAGATTCCTAGATTTAGCTAGAAGCCCAAGGGAAGAAGTTGAATATGAACACGAAGCATGAGTCAGGTTTGAGGAGGCAAAGGTGGGGTTGTTGGGGGAGGGGGACACATTCCAGATGAAGGGAGCTTGTCTAATATGCCACTGTGTTTACAGGTGAAGTCGCCTATTGAGAGAAACCCTGGAAGTTTAGCGTCTCTTGTCCCGCAGCGATGGAGTACAAGAACTGAGACCCATGTCAAATGCTGTGATTCCCAGAGCTGGTGCCCTGTGCAGGACTAGGTCCCAAGGAGAAGGGCCAGAGGGCTTTGGGCGCTCCTCCCTGCCCCCCATTCTGACTCATTGTGGGACCGAGCTGAGTTTAGCACTTCATTTCCCTTGTTCGGGCCAGGGCGATTTGAATGCACCTGTCTCTCTGCTGTCCCTGCGGCCTGGTGAGGATGGCCGTTGTGAGGGGTAGGGAGTACTTCCTAATTGTGTTCCTGTGGTCTAGGTCCCACGTGAAGCCTGTTGGCGGTCACACTCAAATGAGGTGGGGGCAGCCTGACCACTCAGTCACACTTGGAGGATGGGTTGGCTAGTTCTTCTCACCCTCTGGTCTGGTTTTGAAGTTGCAAATTTCTTAAGTTGCTCTTAAGAAAGGTGTGGGCCAGGGCTGGCGGTGGTGAAGTGGAACTTCATCTTCAGAGAGCTGTCAGGTCTCAGCCACCGTGCTCCGTATATTCCTCCTGTGCATTCTATTAGCTCCTGAGCTCCCAACCTTCTCCTTTCCACAAAATTAGACACATCTGAAATACAGAGCAAATAGTCTCACAGGGGAAAAAACAAAAAAGATGAAGCAGTGGAGGAGAGGGGACACAGTAAAAACTACAAAATATTTCCATGCACATGGAAGGGTCAGTGTCCTTCCACACAAAGTGAGTTTGTCTGGAAACTCCTGCTACATGGATCGAGGGTTCACCTTGTTTATCTGCAAGGGCACAAGAGCTTGGCTTATCCATCCAGGGCATTGCTCCCACCAACCGCACCTGCAACAGTGGTGAAGAAACCACAGAACTCTGAGATGTATTATTATTATCACACTATCCTCAGGAACTGGGAGATAGTAGGGTCAGTATTCTATACAGCAATTAGAGGTGCTGACCTGTTTGAATTCTCTTGGTCTCCAGGGCAGAGGATGTTGGTGGTGATGATGATAATGCTATCAATAACTTTCTGTCATACTGAGTCATACTGCTACAAAGCACTTTCACATTTATTGGCTCATTTTATCTCAAAGGCGCACTGGAGACCCCATTCACCTTCAGAGTGTCCCCAAAAGATAAGCCACCATGGCTAGTAAGTGGACTTCAATATAGACTCATGATTTAGAGCGGGATATACTGGAACTTTTGGGATTTGCATTGTGGTATTGCCCTTACCAGCTGGGTGACCTTAGACAAACCACTTCACCCCGCTGAGCCTTGGCTTCTTCATATGTAAAAATGTGTTAATAATAACTGTCTCAGAGGGCTATTGTAGGGGTTTAAATGACTTCATGTAAATAAAAAGGCCATTATAAACTCTAAAACATTATGCAAATATTAATTGCCATCTATACAAGAATGGGCTATTTGCAAAAATGAATGTAAATATAGTTTGAGATGGCAGGTGTGACGTGCCTGAAAGAGCGCTTCACTTGGGATCTGAAGATGTGTTTTCTATTTTGGCCCCTACATGTCAGGTGGCAGTGAGGAGTGTGGCTTTCAGACAGGCAAACACCACCATGCAAAAAAAAAAAAAAAAAAAAAACGGCGGCCACCATCCACCTGTCACCTTGTCACCTGTGGTAGACTGAATGATGGTCCCAAAGATGCTCATGTCCTAATTCCTGGAACCTGGGACTATGTTCTCCTACATGTTAAAGGGACGTTGCAGATGTGATTAAGTTAGGGGTCATGAAGTGTAGCGATTATCCCATGTCATTCAGATGAGTCCACTGGAAGGTGTAGGAGGAGAGCTGTGTGACAATGGAAACAGAGATTATGTGCATTGGAGATGGAGGAAGGGGCCATAAGTCAAAGAATACGAGAATCTCTGGAAGCTGAAAAAGGCAAGGAAATGCATTCTCCTCTACAGCCTCCAAAAGGAACTCTGTCTGCTGGCAGGTGACTTGAAATCCCAGAGAAATTAATTTTGGACGTTTGGTTTCTGAAACTGTAAAAGGATAAGTTTGTGTCATTGTAAGCCACCAAGTTTGTGCTGGCTTTGTTACAATGGCAATAGGCAACTTGTGTATACCACCTCAAAATAATCCGGCTCTTATTTTCTTTCTCCCAACCTGAATTCAACTTCTGAATAGGCCAGTGAGCATTCCCAAGTTTTCCTCTACTTTTTTGGTGGGCCAGTCTGGAGCTGACCTTTCTAGTTCTGCACAGCTTATGCATCACTGGAATTGATAACTGATAAACTAACTCATTGGTTCTGCACCCTAGATTGGCTGGAGCTCATCCTGGGGTTCTCAGGCTCAGGAAATGCAGTCTTTGTGGCTTTGAGCAAGTCAGTTAAACTCACGGGCTCTCTATTTTTTCATCTGTCATTTGGGGATAAAATTTCTTTCTATGTCTACCTCACAGGGTGAAGATTTAAGAGAAATGATATCAATGAAAGCTCTCTGCCACTTATAAAATGCTCTACAGGTGTGAACCCTGTTATCATCATCATTAGTATTATTTTATTTTATTTTTAAAAGAATAAAAACTTTATTAAATGAAATGAGTTATAATTAAGAGTTTCTGGTTTTTTCTTTCTTTAACTTTTATTTTAGGTTTGGGGGTACATGTGAAGGTTTGCTACATGCCATGGGGGTTTATTGTAAATATTATTTCATCACCCTGTACCCAATACTTATCTTTTCTTCTCCTCTTTCTCCTCCCACCCTCCCCTAGTATTATTTTAAAAACGTACAATTTTCCAGCTTAATCTCTTTCAAACTTAACATATATGTTGTGGCAATTGACAGACACTCTGATTCTAGACAAGGTTAAAAAAATCCTAAGGAGAATATCCAGTTGAGAATTGGCTTTTAAATATCTGGATTATTCATAAGCTTAAACTTCCAATATGGACCCCAAAATATAAAAAGCAGATGCTGTGAGGCCATTAAATAATTGTTCAGTAATATCATCCATTTGGAGATGGTGAAGCTGGGCACATTTCACTTGCCTTTCTCTTCTTGGAACTAAAAATGGAATGACACATGCTAATCAGAAACACGGTCATCTGAAAACAGGGGCTTTAAAAATATCTTTCGGCCACAAGATTGCCAAGAGCAGAGGAGCTGTGCATTACTGCAAAGCCCTGCTTGCTGCATCTTGCCAGTGAATAATGAAGACTCCCACTAGTGACAGGTTCTTTCTCAAACACTAAAACCACAATTTACCTAAAGCTCTCCCTGGACCCTCAGAATTGTTTATTTGCGACGACCTCACTAGTCTTCTCTGACTTGATAAGGATTAGAAAAAACTCAATCATCTGGTAAATTTGCTCAGAGAAGCAGAGAATATTAGAATGCAAGGGGAAGGCGTTGGTGGAGGGGGCTCACGTTTCTCAACCACTTAAGTCAAGTTTCAAGACTGCACTTTTCCATACATACTATCTAATTTCACACTACTATTCTATTTTTGTGACTACTATCCCCATTTCACAGAAGAGGAATCTGGTGTTAGAGAGATTGGGTAACTTCAGAAGATCATACTAGAATGTGGTAAAGCTGGCTTTCCAGACCGTGTCTAGCTCATCCGTTTACAAAAGAAGGAAAGCGAGAGGAGTCGATTGCCTCAGGATCATGCACTTACTTGGTGCCCCTCTGAGTTCTAAAAGTCAGGCTCGCTGGATAATTGGTCTTGACTCTCCACTTTGAATCTACTCCCAGCGGGCTTTCCCCTGTTACTAGAGATGGCCCTGGCATGTGTCTCTGCTGCTGTAACCAGATTGAGCAGCAGAATGGAGAAAGGGGCATGTCCCAGTTGCTACCGAGGCATAACAAAGCAACCCAAAGCTTAGTAGTTTAAACTGTGGGTTAGAAACTTAGGGGAGACTAGGCTGGGCATTTCTGACTCAGGAGCTCTCACGTGGTTGCAGATAGTGGCTGAAGCTGGAAGAGTTGAGGAGGAGGGTACTGGAGCAGTGGGAGGCAGGCCAGGCATCTTTCAGGGTCCCTCCACATAATCCTTCTTTTTTTTTTTAATCATACTTTATGTTCTAGGGTACATGTGCACAATGTGCGGGTTTGTTACATGTGTATACATGTGCCATGTTGGTGTGCTGCACCCATTAACTCCTCATTTCCATCAGGTATATCTCCTAATGCTATCCCTCCTCCCTCCCCCAACCCTGGATTAAGAAAATGTGACACATATACACCATGGAATACCATGCAGCTATAAAAAAGGATGAGTTCATGTCCTTTATAGGGACGTGGATGCAGGTGGAAACCATCATTCTCAGCAAACTATCGCAAGAACAGAAAACCAAACACCGCATGTTCTCACTCATAGGTGGGAATTGAACAATGAGATCACTTGGACGCCGGATGGGGAACATCACACACATAATCCTTCTTTGTGGACCGCTTTGGGTTTCCTCAGAGTGTGGCAGCCTCAGGGCAGTTGGACTGCTTCCTTGGCAGTTCAGGGGTCCATGTGCTAGACCCTAGAGAACAAGGAGGGAATGGCATCATTTTCTTTTTGACATACCTTCAGAGATCACACAACATCACTTACTCTATATTAGAATGATTGAAAGTGAGTCTCAACCCCACCCAGATTCAGAGGGAGGAGACTTGACCTCACCTTTCAATGGGAGAAGGCCATGTGGTATGGCAATCTGTCACGGGGAGAAAGGGCTGCAACAGTCAGAGCAAGAGGAGGCTCTCAAACCCTGAGAAGAGGGCCAGTTATTTGTGCACAAGAATCTAAAGCACAGTCTCTTATTGACAGAGAAGCCCCTTTATAAAGAGAACCTGGAAGAATACCCTATACCCTATTACTTAGCAAAAGAGCGTATTAAGCTGGCAGTGGGATAGGGGCATCTTAGAGAAGTCCCCAAATTATGTCTGGGCAGATCAATCAGTTTGGCAAAAAGCTCACAGAGCAGGGGTTCCTGGAAGCTAGCAGAAAGAGTTCTATACAAATTGCCAGATTATATCTTACAGAATCAACCTTTTCTTTGAAAACATTAAAAAACTTAAGTTTTCTAAATGGCTTAGTTATCGTAAAACATCCCTATGTTCCCCCCAGCTTAGCCGAATGTTAATAGATTCTGGATATACATTAACAACCATTTCCACACAATTATCCTTCAATAAAGCTATTTTTAAAAAAATGAAAAGGAAATATTATCTATCAGGTTGCTTTTTACTTTATTTGATGTATTTTTATTTCTTAAATGAGCATTTACCTTTTCCAAGTACTATTCGATGTCCTGGTATGAACATGAGGAGATCACCCTGCCTTCAACAGGTGAGAGCCACCCACTCGATACAGAGCGGGCAGGGGGTACAGGGTGGAGAGCCATGTGTGCTCCATGAATGAAGTCCCAGGCCCAGGTTTCTGACGGTACCATGTGGAAGATAGCGTTTAAATCCTGCTGTGAATATGACTGACTGAAACCCCTGGTGCAAGTGTATGGTTGTTAGCTGAGCGTTCTCCTTGGGTCATTCATTGTGTGAATTAAAAGAAACAAGATATGTGAAGTACTTGGCACTTGGCATGTGGTGGGCATTCAGAAAAGTGGACTGATTTTGTTATTGGGTTGGGTTTTATTATAATTTAATATTAACATTGTGGTATGAAAAGTGACTTCCTGTTTACAAATCACTTTCTTGTTTTTCATCTCAATTAATGATAGCAATCCTGTGATTCAGGCATTGTAATTACGGTCCCGATTTTACACACTGGAACATTGATAGTCAGGGAGATCAAGTGACTTACTTGGGGTCACTTAGCTAACACGTGGCAGAGCGGGGATTTGGAACCCGACGACGACACCAAAGCTATCACTTTTCCCCTTAGCATGCTGTTCCCTAAATTGACAGGTGACCTTGTGCAAGCATTCCATAGCCCACCCTTCAATCTGGCCTTCAATTTCTACTTCTGCGAAGTGAGAGGACTGACTTAAATTACGTCTGAGGCCCCATCCAGGTTCCAGCGACTCTGATTAAAAGCGTATGTTCAAGCACAGGCCCTGCTTGCTGCAGAGCTCCTTGTGCAGATCCGAGCCCGACTCCAGAGGGGGCTAGAGCCTGGACCTGTGCCCACATCACAGGCCTGGCTTGGCGTCCATCACTGTCTTTGACTGCCAAAGGACAGAATTCTCTAGAGGACCTAACTCCAATCTGGCCAACTTTTGATGGCCTAAATTATCCTCTGACCTCGAACTTTTGATCATCTGAAGCTTATTTTAAAAATGGCTTAGAAATAGCCATTACATCTCTCTGGAGACCCCTTCCTTTCTTACCCTCATCATGTTCCTTCAACAACAGGGAAGGGAAACTGCGAGACAGGAAATCTGTATGTAATTTTTGTCTTTACTGTTGCCTTTCTGTGTGACCCTGGGCAAGTCATGTCATAAACGGAGGCTTATCAATAGGGTTATCCTTTCTTAATGATCTAGGACGCCATGTGGCTTCCCCTTCAGAGAGAATTAGAAGACCTAGGTTACACATGACTTCAAGGTAAGAAAACCGTCAGATTTTCTGTAACAATTAGAAACATCATTCAGGGCCAGTTTATTTTAATTGCCCTTCTTTAAAAACAGTTTTTCTACTGTATTGAAAAGGAAGTAGATGAGGAAAATGCTTTCCATATCTGGCCCCAAGAGAAGTTGTAAGTCTTAAAAGTAATATTAGGTTGAAATAACATCATTCCATTTTTTTTTTTTTCTGTTCACCTCTTCCCTGTTTATGGATGGGATTCGAAGTGACTGAAGGTCACACAGAAAGTAAGTCTGGGAGCCATGCTGATTGAAGTCTTTCTGCACCTTTCCAGGTATTTCTTTTCCTGGGTCATGCTACTTTGCTCAGGTTCTAACTCGTCATCTGGCTTCATTCTGCAGAGACTCAGGCAGGAGACTCCTCTATCTCCTAAAGAAGGGAAAGAGATGCTGGACTTTGCAGAGGCTGAGGGGCATCTCCCCTCTGGCCCCTCTGCCTCCAAATTAAGAAGTTTTGTTTTGGTTTCATTTCAACAGGGAGAGAGAAGAAAGAGCTGGCTGACCCAAGCTCCACTTCCAGGACAGAGACAGCTCAGAGCCCTCTCCGGTAGCTCTCTGAATGCTGCCAGCAGTCCCAAGAGATAGAGAAGAGGTCAATTGCAACAGCCCTATGAGAGCAATTGCACAATTTACTACAAGGCCACAGGGCAGGGGATGAGATGATTCTGGCCATGCAGGGCAGTGGATAAAATGCCAGCCAGGCCTCTGGTCACCACTGTGCCACCAACTCACTTTATAACCGAAGGCAAAGTATCAGACCTCTTTAAGCCTTCATTTCTCTGTCTGTCAAAGTAGGACATGTAGTCTTTTGCAGAACAAAAAACTATCAGATAGTACCAGATACCCGAAAGTATTAGATAATACCGTGGTATTATCTAACCCAACCTGTTTATTTGATATGCTTGGTAACTGAGTACTGGAGACGGGGAGTGTCTTGCCCAGTGTTACATGGCTGTAAATAGCAGGGTCACTTCGAGAAGACAAGACCTCTCTTGCATACTGAAGTGCTGCTTTCTATTTCAGATGCTCTCCAGGGTTCTCCCGGGCTCCAGGAGTCTGCTGTTCTAAAGACATCACCCTCTATCAGCTCTGGCTGCCGTCTTTGGACATGGTCTTGTGTCAGTCACCATATGTTTCTTTTCGGACTCTTGGGGACATATAATGTCCAGCTACTTCCCTCATTACAGAGTTCTTCAATGTCATGGAAGGTCATCCAAATGGTCTCAGCAAAGCTTCGGGTGGGTCTTTGTGATGTTTGCGCTCATCCAGGCTCATTTCAGGCAGAACCTTCAGACAGATGCTGAGCAAGGTCAGGGGCAGCATGGCCTTATGTTTGTAGAGAGAGACATTAGAGTGACCACTAGAAGACCTGTGTTCTAGTCTCACTTGCCCCTTGAATGGCCTTGTGACCTCAGACAAGCTTCCAAGGCGGTCTCTTCATATGTAAAACAAATTGGTTGAACTAGATGATCCGTAAGGTATCTTCCAGCTCTGACATTCCGTAGCAGAATACTCCCAAATCTCTCCATTCCTTAGGGAATTTTGTTTAGAAACTAGGAGGATAATCTTTGCCCCAGGAAATCTGGGAATGCTTGCAGGCCTGAGGATCATAAAACAAATATTAGAAAGGAGACCTAAGAATATAACGTACACTTGGGCCTACCTGAGGGTGAAGGGTAGGAGGAGGGAGAGGAGCCGAAAAAATGACTATTGAATGCTCCGCTTAGTGCCTGAGTGACAAAATAATCTGTACAACAAAACCTTATGACACAAATTTACCTATATAACAAACCTGCACAGGTACCTCTGAACCTAAAATAAAAGTTTAAAAGATATATATAATGTTCTGTACTTTGGGTTCATATTTTCCAAGGTCCATAACAAAAGTTCAAAACATAATTACATCTTAATTTTCACATGTGGAGAGGTAGATGGGGAGATGTTTGTTAAGGGAATTAATTATACAGTATCAGAATATTATTGCATTTGATTATACTGGGGTGACATGATAGGATTCACAGCTTCACAGACATAGATCCTGCCTTCAAAGCTCACATCTTCTTAGGGAAGCTCAGGCAAAGGCATAAATAACCCAAATACAAAATATGACATTTTAGAACCAATAGAAAGGATTTTAGAGGGGAGAAGAAACACCTCCTGTTTAGGGATATCAGGAAGGTCTTTATGGAGGAATTTGAATTTGAGATTGGTTTTGGGAAATAAACGACAATGAGAGGTAAAAGGAGGCCAATCAGAGGAGATACTATGAATCAAAACAGAGACAGGGAAATTATGTGAGGTTTAGCCACTAGTGAATGGGCCATTTGCCTGGCTAGGGCACAAGACTGTGAAGAGAAGTGGTGAGAAAGAGGACTAATTATAAGTATATGTCATATCTCTTTGGCTAGTACACAAGTACTTTTATGTCAAAATCTTTGTTCAATTCATCTTTATTTCCCTACTAAGGATGGCACATAACCATCTCTCAAAGCTTGTTTAATGAATAAATCAGTTATATTGCATGGCACTTTTCCTCCTAAACCATCAAGGCACAGTATAGACACAGCCATATCTTAGACTCTGAAATCAGGTTGAATATAATACTTATCCTGTAGATGTGAAGTACCATCCCTCAGCCCTATAACTGCAGATAGGACATCTCTCACCTGGGGAAGGGAGTTGTGTCATGTTCACCGGCTCCCAACAGTTAAAATGTGACATATACATAACATGTACAAGATGCTGAATTCAGCAGCTCTGATGCAGAAAAAAGCCCATCAACTCCAGTGCTTTGCAATGGCCTGTGGGGCCAGTTCTAGGGACAGCAAAACAAAGAGAGTCTTAGGAACTATCTCTGGGTTGCAACAAATGAAATCCCCTAAGAATATGTGTTGATAAATATTTACTGAGGTTCTGTCACTTAGCAATGCAGTAACCAGACTGCTGCCAAAAGGAAAACAAACAAACAAAAAGACTGAGGGGGAATCTGGACTTTCCTGTATCCAGAGTATAGTGGTAGATAAGAAACCCATATTTCTATTGACATGAGAAAATTGTATAGAAATACATATATCTATGTACAAACGGGTACAAGTAAAACTAAGGAAATCTGAATAAGATACATAGATTATATCTATGTCAATAGCTCAGTAGTGATATTGAACCAGTACGTAAGATGTTACCATGGAGAAAAACTGAATAAAGGGTACATGGAATCTTTCCATATTATTTCTTATACCTGTATATGAATCTACAATTATCTCAGAAATTTGTTTTAAGTCCCAGGTGGATTCACTGGTGATTTTTCTAAAAAAGAAATTATACCAATTGTCCATAATCTCTTCCAGAAGATAAAAGGAAATTGAATACTTCCTAACTCTTTCTATGAGGCTAGAATTATCCTAATACCAAAACCAGAAAAAGACATTACATGTAAAGAAGTAAACTACAGACCAATATCTCTCATGAACATAGATGAAAAAATTATCAACAAAATATTAGCAAATTGAATCCAACAATATATTAAAAAATTATAAACGAAGACCAAATGGGATTTATCCCAGGTATGTAATGCAGGTTAAACATTTAAAAGTCAATTAATGGAGGCCGGGGTGCGGTGGCTCATGCCTGTAATCCCAGCACTTCAGGAGGCCGAAGCAGGTGGATCACCTGAGGTTGGGAGTTGGAGACAGCCTGAGCAATATGGAGAAACTCTGTCTCTACTAAAAATACATAATTAGCCAGGTGTGGTGGCTCATGCCTATAATACCAGCTACTCAGGAGGCTGAGGCAGGAGAATCACTTGGACCTGGGAGGTGGAGGTTGCGGTGAGCCGAGATCACACCATTGCACTCCAGCCTGGGCAACAAGAGCGAAACTCCATCTTAAAAAAAAAAATCAATTGATGTAATTCCTCACATCAAGAGGCTAAAGAAAAAAAATCACATGATTATATGACCAGATGCAGAAAAAGCCTTTGACAAAGCCCAACACTCATCCATGATAAAAACTCTCAGCAAAATAGGCATCCAGGGAAACTTCCTCACTTGATAAACAGCATCTACAAAAATACCTACAGTTAAAATCACACTTAACAGTGAGAAACTCAAAGCTTTCCTACTAAAAACGGGAACAAGGCAAGGATGTGCCTTTTCATCACTGGTTGTCAACATCATACTGGAAGTCCTTGCTAATGCAATAAGACAAGGAAAGGAAACAAATGGGATACAAATTTGGAAGGAAGAAATACAACTGTCTTTTCACACAGAAACAAATGACATAATTATCTACACAGAAAATCCTTAAAAAATGACAAAGAATACCCTCCTAGAACTAATAAGTAATTTTAGCACTGCTGCAGGAGACACAGTTAATACACAAAAGTTAATTGCTTTCCTCAACACAGGAAATGAACAAGTGGAATTTGAAATTAAAAACACATTATCATTTACATTAGCAATCCAAAAGTGATGTACTTAGGTATAAATCTAACAAGTATGTGCAAGAGGAAAACTGCAAAACTCTGTTGAAAGATATCAAAGAACACATTAATGAAGAGGTATTCTGTATTCATGGATAGGAAAACAACAGCGTTAAAATTTCAATTCTTTCCAACTTGGTCCCTATAAAAATATCAGCAAGAATATCAGCAAACTGATCTTAAAGTTTACATAAAGAGGTGAAAGGCCCAGTATAACCAACTCAATATTGAAGGGGAAAAACAAAGTCAGAAGACAGACACTACCAGACTTCAAGACTTACTATAAAGCTACACTTATCAGGGCAGTGTGATATTGGCAAAAGAATAGACAAATAGATCAATGGAACAGAATAAGGAGGCCAGAAATAGACCCACGCAAATATAGTTAACTTATCTATGTCAAAGGAGCAAAGGAAACATAGTAGTGCAAAGATAGTCTTTTCAACAAATGGTGTTGGAATAGCTGGGCATCCACATACAAAAAGAATCTAGATACAAACTTTATACCCATCACAAAAATTATGATCCACAAAATGGATCATAGATCTAAATGGAAAATGCAAAGCTATAAAACTCTTTAAAGATAACACAGGAGAAAACCTAAATGATCTTGGGTGTAATGATGACTTTTCAGAAATAACCACAAAAGCATGGTCCTTGAAAGAAATAATTGATAAAGTGGACTTCATTAAAATTAAAAACTTATGTTCTGCAAAAGACAATGTCAAGAGAATGAGACAAGCCGCAGACTGAGAGAAAATATTTGCATAAGACACATCTCAAAAAAAGACTGTAATCTAAAACATAAAGAGAAGTCTTAAAATTCAACAATAAGAAAATGAACAACCTTATTAAAAAACAGGCAAAAGACCTAAACAGACACCTCATCAAAGAAGATATACGGACAAGTAAGCCTATGAAAAGATTTACAACATCATGTGCAATGAGGTAATTGCTAATTAAACTTACAATGAGATACCCACGACATGCCTGTTAGAATGGCCAAAGTCTAAAACTTGGGGCAGCGGGAACTTTCATTTATTGCTGATGGGAATGCAAAAACGATACAGCCACTTGAGGAGACAGTTTAGTAGTTTCTTATGAAACAAAACATACTTTTGCCACATAATTTAACGATAGTGCACTTGGTATTTACCAAAGTGAATCGAAAATTTATGTCCACACAAAAACCTGCAGATCAATGTTTATAGGAGCTTTATTCACGACAGCCAAAACCTGGAAAAACCAGTAGATGAATGGACAAAAAAAATACAGTGCATAAAAATAATGGACTATTCTTTGGTGCTAAAAAGAAATGAGCTGGCCGGGTGTGGTGGCTCACGCCTGTAATCCCAGCACTTTGGGAGGCTGAGGTGGGTGGATCAAGAGGTCAGGAGATCAAGACCATCCTGGTTAACACAGTGAAACCCCATGTCTATTAAAAATATAAACAATTAGCTGGGTGTGGTGGCACAAGACTGTAGTCCCAGTTACTTGGGAGGCTGAGGCAGGAGAATCGCTTGAATTCAGGAGGTGGAGGTTGCAGTGAGCCAAGATCGTGCCACTGAACTCCAGCCTGGGTGACAGAGTGAGACTCCGACTCAGAAAAAAGAAAAAAAGAAAAAAAAAAAAAGAGCTCTCAAGCCATGCAAAGACATGGTAGAAACTTAAAAGCACATTACAAAGAGAAAGAAGCCAATCTGAAAAGGCTACCTACTGTTTGATTCCAGTTACACAACTTTCTGGAAAAGGGAAAACCATGGGGATAGTAAAAGGAGCAGTGATTTCCAGGAGTGAAAAGGAAGGAAGAAATAAATAGACAGAGCACGAAGGATTTTTAGGACAATGAAACCATTCTGTCTGACACGATGATGGTGGATACATGTCATTGCATCTTTGTCAAAATCCATGGAATAAAATGTACAACACCAAGAGTGAAATCTAATGCAAACTGTGAAGTTTGCATAATAATGATGTGCCAATGTAGGTCTATTGATTATAATAAACGTACCACTTTGGTGCAGGATGTTGATAACTGGGGAGGTTGTGTGGGTATGTGTGTTGAGGGAGTGGGGAGAACAGGCAGTATATGGGAGCTCTCTATATTTTGCCCAAATTTGCTCTGAACCTAAAACTGCTCTGAAAAATAAAGTTGATTAATTAAGAAAAAAAGATGGTCTTCAGTAGCAGTCCTCAAAGTTTTGTCTTGGAATCTCTCTAAATCTCTGGACTCCTATCAGAAGGTTAACTAATTTCATGATAGCACTGACACATTATTTGCCTCTTTCAAACTCATTTTATCATAAATGTACAGTGGAGTTTTCCAAAGGCTGCCTGACGTGATTTTGCGACAGTCTGAATGTAGCAGCAGCTAGGAGAATCCAGCTGTCCTCAAGCCAGACATTGAAGAGAGAACTGCAAAAATATAAAACAGCATCACTCTTCTCACTGTATCTGTTTTGGTTTAGAAAAATAGCTACTTTTCAAAAAATATGTTACTTATTTTAGCATATAGTGTGTTTATTATTTTAAGTAAAATAATAAATACTTTTTAAAAAGAATTCTGATGTTTGTTACTTTGTGCAAGAGATAAGATGAAAACACAGCAGTGGAAAGGGTATGCATTGGGACTGAGCCTCTCTCAGCCAGCATAAGTAGAGAAGGCTTCTCATCAGGCAGAAAGTAGCATTTGGATGTGCCTTTAAAAAACGGGTAGGATTTAGACACTTGAAGATTGCTGAGAAATGAGAAGAAGACATTAAGCAGAGGGCAAGCATAGTAGACAAGACCCGTGCACAACGAACATAGAGCCTAAAGCACAGCGTAGAAAATGGAGGATAACACTGGGAAGTTGGATGGGTCAAAAGCAGGTGAACATGTGTGGAGAAAAGAAAAATGGGAAACTTTATATCCTGAAGTCCTGGTTAAAGGGAGGAAGTGGTTTTTCCTTTGTTTTTATTGTTGTTGTTTTAAATCAAGTTTATTGAAGTGTAATCTACATACAATAGATTTCATCCGTTTTTAGCATTGAATTTTCTGATTTTTGACAAATACGTATAGTCATGTAACCATAATCAAGATCTAGAACAGTTGCATTACCCCAAAATATTGCTTCTTACCCTTCTGTGATCAATGCTTCTTCTTGCCCCCAGGTCCTGGCAGCCAATGATCTATATTCAAGGCCAGTATTTTTTCCTTTCCTGAAACATCATAAAAATGGCATCATAGAGTAGGTAACTTTTTGAGTATAGTTTCCTGCACTTAACATAATGCATTGAACATTTATCCATTTTGTTATGTGTATCAGTAGATCATTGCTTTTTATTGTTGAGAAGAAACTGGTTGTATTCATTTTCTAGTTTGTTTAACCACTCACCAATTAACAGACATTTGGGTTATTTCTAGTTTTGGTCAATTATGAATAAAATTGTTGTATACATTCATTAATAGGAATTTATGTGAATATAAGTTGAAAAGTGGTTTTATTTCAAGTAAAAGTGGTGAACATAGTTCAAAAAAAAAAAAACCAGATGAATAGAATCTCAGCTCCAACAGTGTGCCTGCCTTTTTTATATCCTGCATGTTGGTGGTTTAATGACTGTAGCATCAGGATTCCCAGAATTAATTATTTTAAACCCAATTTTACTAATGAGAGACATGAAGCTAACATCTAAAATTAACTTGCCTGTTTAGGTGTCCAAGAGGTTCCTGCAGGAGGCAGGAAATCAGCTGGAGAAGTTCATAGGCAAATAAAACAAACAAATAAATGAAAATCTCCAATCTTCTTCACCCAGCCTCTTAGTGTCAGCCAGGAAGGTTATGGCTGATGTAAAAAGAAAAAAAAAAAGAAAGGTAAAAACTGTTTGCATTTTCAAGGAGGTTTTGTGTTAATCATATACATGAGAGTCTGCTAAATGAGGCTCAAATAAATTGTAGCCCAGTAGTAAGTCCCATGTGGAGGAAACTCACCTTCTCTGTGACCAAAGCTCTGTCTATGGAATGGAGGATACCAAGAGGTATCACAAGGAAACTTCAGAGGCTTGAATACCACAAATATTGAATGTATGATCATTTCAACAGGCTGAAATTTGCCCTGGTACCATCCTCCATGAACGGATTTCCTGGGCAAATGAAGAGTGTGGGAGAGTTGCTGAGGAACTACATACCAGAACAAGTCCTTCTGAGGACCCTCCCCATATTGAGAAAAAGCCCTACTGCCAACCCTTATGCTGATGACAAACACCATAATCCCATCATTGAGTAGATTTCTCTAAGGGCACGTACTAGGAAACATTCTAGTTCTAATCATTCCATGTTCCCGGGGAAGAGAGGATGACATTTTAAAAATAAACGTTCTTCAACCCATAGACATAGAATCTTTGATATGAAAGAAAGGGAAAATTTAGTCCAATTCCTCAACAGAATCCCTTCCAAGTTTCTTTGTAACCCACTCCCTCAAAACTTGAGTACTTTCAATATTCTTCAAAACCTAATCACTTTTGAGATTGAGCTCAAACATCTCCTTCTCTCTGATGCCTTTCTTGAGGCTTCAGTTAATTCCTCCTTTCTCTGTGTTCCCATTGTATATTACCTCCACTTGTCCTGGAACATTTATCACAATATATTGTTATCTGCTCATTTGTCTGTCTTCCTTCGTTGCTCTGTGGGCCTCCTTAAGATTAATAATTCTGCTATACTCATTCCCTGCGTCTTCAGTGCTGTAAACAGTGTCCTACTTGAAGTACCCAATAAATATTTTTAATTGATTTTGATTGCATTGGTTACCTACTTGTCACTGACAGTGACTCACTAACTTCTGAGGCAGCCTATTCTGTTGGTGAAATATTTTGTCTGATAGAAAGTTGGTCCTTATAATGAGTCAAACCAAGTATTAATGTCTACTCACTGTCTTTTTAAAAAATTTTAGATCTTGGGACTCTCACATAAATGCTGGGGGATTCACCACCTTATTAGACCTTCTAGGTATTTAAAGATAGCAGTCATGACATCTTTGATTCTTCCCATTTTCCAGCTAAATTCTGTTTCTTTACTTTGTCTAAGTTAAGATTTATATTATCTGCAGAATTAAGGCGACATTATCCACTGCTAAAAATGGCACCAGCTATGTGGTGGGAGGAGTTTGAATTGGGAGAGATTGTTGTGAGTCATCTCAACTGATCTCATTGACTGATTTTTCCTGATGATTTCTTAACTTTCTTTTACCCCAAAGGCATAATATGTGAGTTTGAGAAGGTTGGTAGATTATTTAGTTGCATGAAGCATTTCTGTTAAAGATTATAAAAGCTTATAATAGGAATCTGTAGCTTAACTCCTAGTTTAAAGAATGGCCAATGAAAATGAGGGCTTCTGAAATAAAGGTGAGGAACAGGCAAATGTCGTTAAGATCAACATTAAAAAACTAACTTCATACTGACAGCACAACCAAGCAATTTGGACAATTAGCAAATGGCCAGTCACTTCTACAACAACAAAATCAAATTACTATTTTATTTCAAGGATCCTCTTCTTTAGAAAAACCACTTCATATACATTCTGAGATATTCTTAAACTATTATATTTTATTTCAAAACAGTTCACATTCATTCAAAAAACCCTAGCATGGCTGGGTTTGGTGGCTCACACCTGTAATGTCAACACTTTGGGAGGCCAAGGTGGGCGGATCACCTGAGATCAGGAGTTTGAGATTAGCCTGGCCAACATGGCAAAACTGTCTCTACCAAAAATACAAAAATTAGCTGGGTGCAGTGGTGTGCACCTGTAATCCCTGTCACCGAGGCACGAGAATTGCTTGAACCCAGGAGGCAGAGGTTGCTGTGAGCCCAGATCGTGCCACTGCAGTCCAGCCTGGGTGACAGAGGGAGACTGTCTCAAAACAAAACAAAACAAAACAAAACAACCTTAGTGTACCACTGTATGTTAAGTTCAATATTAGATACTGGGGATACAAAGTTGAATATGACAGTTTCCAAATTCAAAAACTTATTTTTCCTCCATGGACCAACATAACTGTATCAACAAATAATTACAGGTACAATGACACAATGGAGAAAGAGAACTTTTAACGCCATCTGGGGTGATCATGAAAGACATCGCAAGAAATAACATTTGAGCCTACTGTAGTATCATTGTGTAGATATAATATTCATAAAACTATGCAGTTGAGCAAAGTTTGTGTAAATGAACCAACCAAACCAAGAAAAAATAGCTGACCAATTTCTTTTGATTTTACATTATGGGTATTTGTTTTCATATTTATTGAATATATCTTTACTGAAAATCTTCTAAAAGCCAGATATTCACCAGATATTAGGAGAAAGACAATAACGAGTAAAACATGATTCCTTCTCCCAGAAGTTAGAGTAAAATAGAGGACACAGATGCATACACACTAATACAAGGCCAAAGAGAGGGCAGTCTCTTGGCAAGAGAATAGGACCAAGGGTGAGGGGAAAAGAAACTTATTCTAGATCCAGTTCAGCCTCTATTTATTCATTCAATATTTATTGAGCAAAATAAATATAATCCTTCAGGAGCTTTTACAGACCAAACACTATTACCATGAGGCTTTGAGCAGTTGCTTTCCTTTTCTAAGAGGTTCTTCACCACCTACAAAATAATGTCTTTATTTGCGTTGGTGTCCAGAATGTACATCTCTTGACATGTTATTTCATTACACATGAACCAAGAAGGAAATGAAAGGGAAACAGTTGAGGAGAACTGAGCACTAAATTTACCTGTCTCAAAATTCTGTATTGGGCAATTTGGATTATCTTGTAGAAAGAGCTGATTTTTAAAATTCCATTCCAATGATATTGTTGACAACAAGTAGGATTAGAGAAGGGTGGGGTGGCCTTTATGTTAATAAAATTTACCAGGCATGATGCTATGGAATGATGGTTTCTACCCCTATATATATCTATATTCCAATCAGACTGCTTAAAATTCCATCAATTGTTCTTCATTCTTTGGAGTCTGTAAATTATCCATGAAAATGCAGAGAAATCCACAAACCATGGGTTTTTCAATATGAATCTAGTCTCTTTTGGGTTCTAATCTGTATCCTAAATATACTGCCCTGAAGATGAAAAATGGTAAGAATTAGCTATTTGGAAAAAAAAAATAGCAAGAAGAGCATGCCAGGCACAGGACATAGCACAGGCAATCTTCTGGAGGTAAAACATGTATGCTCTGTTCAGGTATGCCAGCATACCATGTTTGGAATGGAGCTTCAATCAGGGAATAGGAGACAAATAATTTGGGAAAAGAAGTGGGTCCAGATTCTGCAAGAAGTTAGATGTTAGGCTTAGGAGCCTTTTTTTAAAAAAAATTTTCTAAGTAAGGGCCAGAAAATGTTTTAGAGAGATTAATGTGGATATGCCATGCAGCATAGGAGAGGGCAAAGAGGTATTGTCGTAAGTAACTTCCAAGACCACACGCCAGAAGTAAATACAATAGTGTTCCATTGTACGTGTGTGCTCTATTTCATGAGCTATCAAATAGCAGGTGGTCCCTGTCTGGGGTAAATTCCTGCTCTGTGTTGGGAGATGGGGATTTGGCCGTCTGCATGACTGGGCTCCGAGCTGCAAGCCTCCTGCTACCGTGGGGCAGACAGCAGGCTTGCCACAGCCATCCCTACTCCAAGTTCTTGCGTGAAAAGGCAGAGCAGTCAGCGGTCATGAGGGGCAGCTCTTCCTTGCTTGACTTTTAGTGCCGAGTATCTACATATCAAGTGATATAGTCAGACGTGTTACTTCCATTTCTTTAACATATTTCTATGGAAGTGAGTTTGTGGATTTAAAAAAGAGCCAGAACTAGTTGGATGGGGCACACAACATGGTGTTGCACAACAAATTCATACCAAGAAAAACACCACCATTAAAACATTCCACCACATTTATTAGTGTATGTTTCTGCATTTTAAATAAAAATTTAATATATACATTTTTAGCTTTGTATAATGAAATAATTTTAAACTTGCAGAAGAGTTGCAAAAATAGTACAATGAATTCCGTATACTCTTCTCCCATATTTCTCTAATGTTAACATTTTTACCACACTTGCTGTATCGTTCCTTTTCTACAAATATATAGGAGGTTTGTTTTTTTTTTTTCCTCTGAACTGTCTGTGAGTATGCTGTAGACATAATATCCTTTTATTCCTAAATACTTCAGGGTGTATTTCCTAAAAACAAGGATATTCTTTTAACATAACCACAGTATAATTAGCAAAGTCATGAAGTTAACATTGATACAATATTAATGTTAATCTATACACTCTATTCAGATTTCATTTTTTGCATTAAAGACCCTCTTCCTCTACTCTCATATGTTGGCATGGTTTGCCAATGATCTTTTCTCTGGTGAGGCCTTTTATTCTGATGGGATTCCCCTTTACTTTTGATGTCAAAATATCCTTTATTTGATGAGACAAATAGTATTTTTATTTACTAGTATTTTAAAATGTTTATTACACAAAATTAAAGATGTCCATCTTATGTCATTTCTTCTTATTTTATTGATTCATTAGTCAAGTTGAAAAATCACTGGCATAATTTCACTAGTCCTCTACTGTTGGACATTGAAATTGTTTTCAGACTTTTAAAGTTCAAACACTGCTGCAGTAAGTGAACTTACATATTTATCTTTTCATTAACATGTGGTTATTTTTGGAGGATAAATCCAAGAAAATAGAGAAGATCAAAAGAAGATACATAGCTGAAAACATCTGAAGGCATAGGCTACTGTGAAAGTCATGCAAGAATTGTTCTTCCAGTTTCCATATCCAAGGTAAATATATTATCCCAATCAAGCAGTCACCAGGGTTAAAAAATTGTCTGCAGATGCGAAAATATACATATATGTAACCCCCTCCTCCTGGGTTTCTCCAGAGATGAGCTTTTAATTGCTATGCATTGGAGAACAATCAACTTGCCCTCTTCGGTGTCAGGGTGACACAAATTCCTGCAGGCTCAGACTCTTACTACAAATCCACTTATATCTCTTCTAACTTGGCTGCCAGAAAGGGTGTTTTCCTCTGCACCTAGCATTTTGGGCAGCCTGAACAGGTCAGGGAAGCAGAGAATAGCTTCCACGTGCTCTCAATCAACTCTGAAGGTTCAGTAGAGAGGCCATCATTTTCAGCAAGTAAGGTTACCTTTTCCTTTTATTCAGTTTGGGTGATGCTGTATTCAAGGTATTTGATGAAAATATTTTCAAACTTTCTGTGTTTCCTTAGTCAGAAAACCCTTTGAAGGAACCTATGGGAAGAGGTAAATGGCTCCAAGTTCATTTTCCAGGCACGCAGACTTTATATCAAACAGCTGAGCACGTTTCCCTTTACCACCTAGAGCTGGCTCATAATCTGAGTGAGATTTACACCTCCGTATCCCAAACTGTGCATATACAATCCTAGAACTTTAGAGCTGAGTGGAGCTTTGGGCCAAACTGTGCATTTTACAGATGAGGGAAATTAGCCTGAAGAATGGAAATGCCTCCCCCAGGTCTCACAGTGAACCACGGCCATGGCTCCATCAGGCAGCAGTCTCCTGGAGGTGCAGCAAATCTACTGGGATGCCAGGATGTTAGAACTTCTATTTATGTAATTTTTGAAATGATTATAGATTCACAAGAAGCTGCAAAAAGGAAATGAAGGGAGGTCTCACTGTACCCTTCACTTACTTTTCCTCTGTGGTAGCATCTTGCATAACTGCAGTCTTGTTAAAACAAGGAAATGGACATCAGTACAAGCCGGAGTTTGTTTGCATTTCCCATATTTATATGCACTTATTTGTGTGTGTGTGTGTGTGTGGGGTTCTATGCAACTTTTTCACATGTGTAGAATCATGTAACCTCCAAGAACTGTTTATATTTTAAATTTAAAAAAGAAAGACAACTGAATGAACGTTTAATAAGGGCATGGACACTACTGCCTATATTGTTGTTGGTATGTGCATTTGAAAATTGCATGCTTTCTGACATACCAGAGAAATACCTCCCACCTGAGAATGGGGGTTGAACCATGTGGCAATCTACATTTATTTTTTCTTGAACTCTCAGTGTATCGTCACATTCATCAGTTTACAAGAGCCCCATCAAGTGGATCCATGGATTATGTTATCCAGTTTCCACTAACCTAACCTTTCAAAATGGACTTCAGTGAGTTAAAATGATTTCTGCCTTAGAAAACCTCTGTAAGCAGTAGATTGAAGATAATACTCATGTTGCAAACACAACCAGACAACAAG